>NW_028301552.1:1215000-1547500 GCF_042242905.1 Orbicella faveolata | reverse complement strand
AGTTAACGCGCAATGGTTCGAAAACGTCTGCAAACAGTTTTTATGCAGTGGACATTATGTTTCTCCTGATAGCAGTCAATTGACGGGATTCTAATTAATGATAGCCTTTTACTTTCGCCATTGAAATTGATTTGTCTCTGGTTCGTGCATAATTATTGTGTTATTTGCGCCCAACACATTGACATAGATTTTCGTTTTTCACAAAGGGAAATACTGCGAGTTCGAGCATGAAACTTGGCATGGTATATCTTTAATAATGATATTTTAAGGCTGTAAAGTAAAATAATCGGAAAGTGAGGTACCAGATGCATTTTTATGCTGTTAAACATGACCTATAATTTGCCGTTATTTTTCACACGCTTCATAGTTGTTTTTAAAATGGTTCGTAAAACCACTATATCAACATATCTGAGATTAGTTTAAAGCGAGGAATAAATTAGAGTGGTTGTTCCACATTTGTGTGAAGTTTGAAGTCAATTGAGTTTATTTTAAGACTTAAGCAGCGCTTCGTCCTCGCACCTTATTTCGGTCATTTCATTACACGAAAAACCGCACTTTGACCGCGCTTTCAAATTTTCGCGAATTTCTGAAAAATAAAAATTCGCTGGAACCTTTAAATCTGATTTTTAGAATTAGGTCACCTAAGGGTATCTTTAGGCAAAATATGAGCGATTTGTCAAATGGGAGGTTGACCGGCGTTTCTCGGTCCTAACAGTCAGCCATTCTTAAAGAGTAGCCGAGACCGGCGTGCGCGCATCGTGAATTTGACCAACTTCGGGTCGATATTCCGGAACTTGGGGGATATTTTCCAGTCCCAGGGACTCTAAACTAACTCTTGATGGCCTTGGTTTGCAGTGAAATGGAGACAGCAAAATTTTTTGAACGCGCACCTTCAAGCTTCTGGGTCGAAATATAGCCCACTTTACTTTAATACTGAAAAAGTAGCCGAGACCGCCTTACGCGCATCGTGATTTTGACAAACTTCGGGTGGATTTCCCGGAGCTTGGGGGATATTTTCCAGTCCCTTGGACGCTAAACTAGGTGCCGATGGCCTTGTTTTGCAGTGAAATGGACACAGCAAAGCTTTTTGAAGGCTCACTTTCGAGGTTGTGGGCCGAAATATAGCCATACTTCACTTTAAGACTGAAACAGTAGCCGAGACCACGTTTCGCGCATCGTGATTTTGATCAACTTCGGCTCGATTTCCCGGAACTTGCGAAATATTTTCCAATCCCGGGGACTCTAAAGTAACTCGTGCTGGTCTTGGTTTGCAGTGAAACGGAAAGAGAAAAAGTTTTTGAACGCATACTTTCGAGCTTCTGGACCGAAATAGAACCCCACTTCACTTGAAGACTGAAAGAGTAGCCGAGACCGCCTTACGTGAATCGTGATTTTGAGCAACTTCGGCTCGATATGCCGGAACTAAGGGGATATACTCCAGTTCTGAGGACTCTAAACTAATTCCTGATGGCCTTGGTTTGCAGTAAAATGGACACAGCAAAACTTTTTGAACGCTCAATTTCGAGCTTCTGGGCCAAAATATAGCCCCCTATTACTTTAACACTGAAAGAGTAGCCGAGTCCGCCTTACGTGCATCGTGATTTTGACAAACTTCAGGCTGATTTCCCGGAACTTGGGGGATATTTTCCAGTCCCGGGCACTCCCAACTAACTCCTGCTTGTCTTGGTTTGCAGTGAAATGGACACAGCGAAAGTTTTTGTACGCTCACTCTCGAGCTTCTGGGCCGAAATAGAGCCCCAATTTACTTTAAGACTGAAAGAGTAGGCGAGACCGTCATGAGCGAATCGTGATTTTGACCAATTTCGCCTTTATTTCCCGAAACGGGGGATATATTTCAGTAAAAGGGACTCTACAGTAACTCCTGATAGCCTTGGTTTTCAGTGAAATGGACAGAGCACAACTTTGGAGCTTCTGGGCAGAAATATAGCCCCACTTTACTTTAAGACTGAAAGATTAGATGAGACCGCCTTACGCGCATCGTAATTTTGACGAACTTCGAATGGATTTCCCGGAACTTTTGGGATATTTTGCAGTCCATTGGACGCTAAACTAAGTCCTGATGGCCTTGTTTTGAAGTAAAATGGACACAACAAAACTTTTTGAACGCTCACTTTCTAGCTTGTGGGCCGAAATATAGCCACACTTCACTTTAGGACTGACACAGTAGCCGAGACCACGTTACGCGCATCATGAATTCGATCAACTTCGGCTCGATTTCCCGGGACTTGGGGGATATTGCCCAGTCCCGGGGACTCTAAACTAACTTCTGATGGCCTTGGTTAGCACTGAAAGTGACAGAGCAAAACTTTTTAAACACTCACTTTCGAGCTTCTGGGCCGAAATATAGCCCCACTTCACTTTAAGACTGAAAGAGTAGCCGAGACCGCCTTACGGGCATCGTGATTTTGAGCAACTTCGGCTCGATTTGCCGGAACTAAAGGGATATATTCCAGTTCTGAGGACTCTAAACTAATTCCTGATGGCCTTGGTATGCAGTAAAATGGACCCAGCAAAACTTTTTGAACGCTCAATTTCGAGCTTCTGGGCCAAAATATAGCCCCCCATAACTTTAACACTGAAAGAGTAGCCGAGACCGCCTTACGTGCATCGTGTTTTTGACAAACTTCGGGTTGATTTCCCGGAACTTGGGGGATATTTTCCAGTCCCGGGCACTCCCAACTAACTCCTGCTTGTCTTGGTTTGCAGTGAAATGGACACAGCGAAAGTTTTTGTACGCTCATTCTCGAGCTTCTGGGCCGAAATAGAGCCCCATTTTACTTTAAGACTGAAAGAGTAGGCGAGACCGTCTTGAGCGAATCGTGATTTTGACCAATTTCGCCTTTATTTCCCGAAACTTGGCGGATATATTTCAGTCAAAGGGACTCTACAGTAACTCCTGATAGCCTTGGTTTTCAGTGAAATGGACAGAGCACAACTTTGGAGCTTCTGGGCAGAAATATAGCCCCACTTTACTTTAAGACTGAAAGAGTAGATGAGACCGCCTTACGCGCATCATAATTTTGACGAACTTCGAATGGATTTCCCGGAACTTTTGGGATATTTTGCAGTCCCTTGGACGCTAAACTAAGTCCTGATGGCCTTGTTTTGAAGTAAAATGGACACAACAAAACTTTTTGAACGCTCACTTTCTAGCTTCTGGACAGAAATATAGCCCCACTTCACTTTAAGACTGAAAGGCTAGCCGAGACCGCTTTGGGAGCATCGTGATTTTGACCAACTTCAGCTCGATTTACCAGAACATGGGGAATATTTTCCAGTCCCAGGGACGCTAAACTAACTCGTGATGGCCTTGTTTTTCAGTCAAAGAACACAGGAAAACTCTTTGAACGGTCACTTTCGGGCTTCTGGGCCGAAATATAGCCCCACTTCACTTTAAGACTGAAACAGTAGCCGATACCGCATTTCGCGCATCGTGATTTTGATCAACTTCGGCTCGATTTCCCGGAACTTGGGCAATATTTTTCAGTCCCGGGGACTCTAAACTACCGCCTGATGGCCTTTGTTTGCAGTGAAATGGACACAGCAAAACTTTTTGAACGCTCACTTTCGGGCTTCTGGCCCGAAATATAGCCCCACTTCACTTTAAGACAGAAAGAGTAGCCGAGACCACTTTAGGGGCATCGTGATTTTGACCAACCTCGGCTCAATATCCCGGACCTTGGGGCATACTTTCTTGTCCCGGGGACGCTAAACTAACTCCTGATGGCCTTGCTTTGCAGTGAAATGAACACAGCAAAACTTTTTGAACGCTCACTTTCGGGCTTCTCGCCCGAAATATAGCCCCACTTCACTCTAAGACTGAAAGAGTAGCCGACACTACCTTACGCAAATCGTGATTTTGACCAACTTCGGCTCGATTTCCCGGAACTTGGGGGATATTTTGATGTCCCGGAGACTGTAAACTATCTCCTGATGTGGCTTGGTTCGCGGTGAAATGGACACAGCAAAACTTTTTGAACTTTCACTTTCGAGCTTCTGGGCTGAAATATAGCCCGAGTTCACTTTAAGAATGAAAGAATAGCCGAGACCACCTTACGCGCATCGTGATTTTGACCAACTTTGGCTCCATTTCCCAGGAAATGGAAAATATTTTCCGGTACCGGGGACTCTAAAGTAACTACTTATTGCCTTGGTTTGCATTGAAATGGAGAGAGCAAAACTTTTTCAACGCTCCCCTTCGGGCTTCTGAGCCGAAATATAGCCCCGCTTCAGTTTAAGACTGAAAGAGTAGCCGAGACCGTCTTACGCGCATCGTGATTTTGACCAACTTCGGCTCGATTTCCCGCAACTTCGGGGATATATTCAAGTTCCAAGGACTCTAAACTAACCCCTGATGGCCTTGGTCTGCAGTGAAATGGACACAGCAAATTTTTTTGAACGCTTACTTTCGAAATTCTGGGCCGAAATATAGCCCCACTTCACTTTAAGACTGAAATAGTAGCCGAGACCGCCTTAGACGCATCGTGATTTTGACCAACTTCGCCTTGAGTTGCCAGAACTTAAGGGATATTTTTTAGTCCCGCGGACTCTAACCTAACTCATGATGGCCTTGGTTTCCAGTTAAATTGAGAGAGCAAAACTTTTTGAACGCTCATTTTCGGGCTTCTCGCCCGAAATATAGCCCCACTTCACTGTAAGACTGAAAGAGTAGCCGACACTACCTTACGCAAATCGTGATTTTGACCAACTTCGGCTCGATTTCCCGGAAGTTGGGGGATATTTTCCAGTCCCGGGGACTCTAAACTAGCTCCTGATGGCTTTGGTTTGCAGTCAAATAAACACAGGGAAACTTTTTGAACGCTCACTTTCAGGCTCCTGGCCAGGAATAAAGCCTCACTTCACTTTAAGACTGAAACAGTAAGCGAGACCGCCTAACGCGCACCGTGATTTTGACCAACTTCGGCTAAATTTCCCTGAGCTTGGGGGGATATTTTCCAGTCCCGCAGACTCGTAAGTAGCCCCTGATAGCCTGCGTTTGCATTGAAATGGATACAGCAAAACTTTTTGAAGCTCACTTTTGAGCTTCTGGGCCGAAATATAGCCCCACTTCACTTTAAGACTGAAAGACTAGCCAAGACTGTCTTGCGCGCATCGTGATTTTGACCAACGTCTTCTCGATTTTCCGGAACTTGGGAAATATATTGCAGTCCCGGGGACTCTAAACTAACTCCTGATGGCCTTGGTTTGCAGTGAAATGGACACAGCAAATTTTTTGCAGCGCTCACTTTGGAGCTTCTGGGCCGAAATAGAGCCCCACTTCACTTTAAGACTGAAAGAGTAGCCGAGGCCGCCTTAGGCGCATCGTGATTTTGACCAACTTCGGCTTGAGTTGCCAGAACTTAAAAGATATTTTCCACTCCCGGGGACTCTAAACTAACTCATGATGGCCTTGGTTTTCAGTGAAATTGAGAGAGGAAAACTTTTTGAACGCTCACTTTCGAGCTTCTGGACCGAAATATAGCCCTACTTCACTTTCAGACTCAAAGAGTAGCCGAGACCGCCTTACGCGGATCGTTATTTTGAGCATTTTCGTCTCGATTTGGCGGAACTTGGAGGATATTTTCCAGTTCCGGGGACTGTAAACTACTTCCTGAGGGCCTTGCTTTGTTGTGAAATGGGCACAGCATAACTTTTTGAACGCTCACTCTCGAGCTTCTGGGCCAAAATATACAGCCACGTCACTTTAAGACTAAAAGAGTAGCCGAGACTGCTTTACGCGCATCGTGATTTTCACAAACTTCGGCTCGATTTCCCGGAACTTGGGGGATATTTTGATTTCCCGGAGACTGTAAACTATCTTCTGATGTGGCTTGGTTCGCGGTGAAATGGACACAGCAAAATTTTTTGAACTTTCACTTTCGAGCTTCTGGGCTGAAATATAGCCCGAGTTCACTTTAAGAATGAAAGAATAGCCGAGACCACCTTACGCGCATCGTGATTTTGACCAACTTTGGCTCCATTTCCCAGGAAATGGAAAATATTTTCCGGTACCGGGGACTCTAAAGTAACTACTGATTGCCTTGGTTTGCATTGAAATGGAGAGAGCAAAACTTTTTCAACGCTCCCCTTCGGGCTTCTGAGCCGAAATATAGCCCCGCTTCAGTTTAAGACTGAAAGAGTAGCCGAGACCGTCTTACGCGCATCGTGATTTTGACCAACTTCGGCTCGATTTCCCGCAACTTCGGGGATATATTCAAGTTCCAAGGACTCTAAACTAACCCCTGATGGCCTTGGTCTGCAGTGAAATGGACACAGCAAATTTTTTTGAACGCTTACTTTCGAAATTCTGGGCCGAAATATAGCCCCACTTCACTTTAAGACTGAAATAGTAGCCGAGACCGCCTTAGACGCATCGTGATTTTGACCAACTTCGGCTTGAGTTGCCAGAACTTAAGGGATATTTTTTAGTCCCGCGGACTCTAAACTAACTCATGATGGCCTTGGTTTTCAGTTAAATTGAGAGAGCAAAACTTTTTGAACGCTCACTTTCGAGCTTCTGGGTCGAAATATACAGCCACGTCACTTTAAGACTAAAAGAGTAGCCGAGACTGCTTTACGCGCATCGTGATTTTGACAAACTTCGGCTCGATTTCCCGGGACTTGGGGGATATTTTGATGTCCTGGACACTGTAAACAATCTGCTGATGTGAAATGGTTTGCGGTGAAATGGACGCAGGAAAACGTTTTGAACTTTCACTTTCTAGCTTCTCGGCCGAAATATAGCCCCAGTTCACTATAAGAATCAAAGAGTAGCCGAGACCGCCTCACGCGCATCGTGATTTTTGACAAAATTCGGCTCGATTTCCCCGAACTTGGGCGATATTTTCCAGTCCCGAGCAGTCTAAACTAACTCCTGATGGCCTTGGTTTGCAGTGAAATGAACACAGCAAAACTTTTTGAACTTTCACTTTCTAGCTTCTCGGCCGAAACATAGCCCCAGTTCACTTTAAGAATCAAAGAGTAGCCGAGACCGCCTTACGCGCATCGTGATTTTGACAAAATTCGGCTCGATTTCCCCGAACTTGGGCGATATTTTCCAGTCCCGAGCAGTCTAAACTAACTCCTGATGGCCTTGGTTTGCAGTGAAATGAACAAGGTAACACTTTTGGAACGCTTATTTTCGAGATTCTGAGATGAAATATAGCCCTATTTCACTTTAAGACTCAAAGAGTAGGCGAGACCGCCTTACGCGCATCGTGATTTTGAGCAACTTCCGCTCGATTTTCTAGAATTTTGGCGATATTTTCAAGTCCCGGGGACTCTAAACTAACTCCTGATGGACTTGGTTTGATGTGAAATGGACGCAGGAAAACTTTTTGAACGCTCAGTTTCGAGCTTCTGGGCGGAAATACAACCGTACTTCACTTTAAGACTGAAATAGTAGCCGAGACCTCCTTACGAGCATCGTGATTTTGACCCAGTTCAGCTCGATCTCCCGGAACTTGGGGGATATTTTCCAGTCCGGGGGACTTTAAACTAACTCCTGATGGCCTTGGTTTGCAGTTAAATGCACAAAGTGTAAGTTTTTAAAGGTTCACTTTCGAGCTTCTGGGCCGAAATATAGCCCCACGTTACTTTAAGACTGAAAGAGTAGCCGAGACCGTCTTACGCGCATCGTGATTTTGACCAACTTCCGTTGGATTTCCCGGAACTTCGGGGATATATTCCAGTCGCGGGGACTATAAACTAACTGCTGATGGCCTTGGTTTGCAGTAAAATGGACACAGCACATTTTTTCGAACGCTCACTTTGGAGCTTCTCGGCCGAAATATAGCCCTACTTCACTTTAAGACTGAAAGAGTAGCCGAGACCGCCTTACGGGCATCGTAATTTTGACCAACTTCGGCTCGATTTCCCGGAAATAGGGGTTTTTTTTTCAGTCCCCGGGACTCTAAACTAACTCCTGATGGCCTTGGTTTCCAGGGAAATGGACACAGGAACACTTTCTGAACGCGCACTTTCGAGCTTGCTGGCCGAAATATAGCCCTACTTCTTTTTAAGCCTGAAAAAGTAGGCGGGAGTGCCTTACGCGCATTGTGATTTTGAGGATCTTCGGCTCGATCTGCCGAAACTTGGGAGATATTTTCCAGTCCCAAAGTCTCTAAACTCACTCCTGATTGTCTAAGATGTGAGTGAAATAGACACAAAAATTTTTGAACCCTTACTTTCGAGCTTCTGGAGTTAAATCTAAGCCTACTTTACCTTAAGACTGAAAGAGTAGCCGAGACCCCCTTAAGCGCATGGTGATTTTGAGTAACTTCGGGTGGATTTCCCGTAACTTGGGGGATATTTCCAGTTCCTTTGACGCTAAACTAAGTCGTGATGGCCTTGTTTTGCAGTGAAATGGAGACAGCAAAACTTTTTAAACACTCAGTTTGGAGCTTCTGGGCCGAAATATAGCCCCACTTTACTTTAAGACTAAAAGAGTAGCCGAGACCGTTTTAGGCGCTTCGTGATTTTGACCAACTTCTGTTCGATTTCCCGGAACTTCGGGGATACATTCCAGTCCCGGGGACTCTAAACTAACTGCTGATGGCCTTCGTTTGCAGTGAAATGGACACAGCACATTTTTTGAACGCTTACTTTGGAGCTTCTCGGCCGAAATATAGCTCTACTTCACTTTAAGACTGAAAGAGTAGCCGAGACCGCCTTACGTGCATCGTAATTTTGACAAACTTCGGGTGGATTTCCCCTAACTTGGGGGATATTTCCAGTTCCTTTGACGCTAAACTAAGTCGTGATGGCCTTGTTTTGCAGTGAAATGGACACAGCAAAGCTTTTTAAACACTTAGTTTCGAGCTTCTGGGCCGAAATATTCCCCCAATTCACTTTAAGACTGAAAGAGTAGCCGAGACCGCCGTACGCGCGTCGTGATTTTGACCAACTTCGGTTAAATTTCCCGGAACTTGGGGGATATTTTCCAGTTCCGGGGACTCTAAACTGACCCCCGACGTCCTTGGTCTGCAGTAAAATGGACACAGCAAAACTTTTTGAACGCTCACTTTTGAGCTTCTGGGCCGAAATATAGCTCCACTTCACTTTAAGAGTGAAAGAGTAGCCGAGACCGCCTTACGCCCATCGTAATTTTGACCAACTTCGGCTCGATTTCCCGGAACTTGGGGGATATTTTCCAGTCCCGCGAACTCTAAAGTAACTCCTGATGGCCTTGCTCTGGAGTGAAATGGACACAGCACAACTTTTTGAACGCTCACTTTCGAGCTTCTGGGGGGAAATATTGCCCCACTTCACTTTAAGACTGTAAGAGTAGCCGAGACCGTCTTACGCGCATCGTGATTTTGACCAACGTCTTCTCGATTTTCCGGAACTTGAAAAATACATTCCACTCCCGGGGACTCTAAACTAACTACTGATAGCCTTGGTTTGCAGTGAAATAGACACAGTAATGTTTTTTGAGCTTTGAGCTTGTGGGCCGAAATAGAGCCCCACTTCACTTTAAGACTGAAGGAGTAGCCGACACCGCCTTAAGCGCACCGTGATTTTCACCAACTTCGGCTCGATTTGCCGAAACTTGGGGGATATTTTCCAGTCCCGGAGAGTCTAAACTAGCTCCTGATTGTCTTGGTTTTCAGTGAAATGGAGACACCGAAACTTTTTGAACGCTCACTCTCGAGCTTCTGGACCGAAATATAGCCCCACTTTACTTTAAGACTGAAAGAGTAGCCGAGACCGTCTTGCGCAAATCGTGATTTTCGCCAACTTCGGGTCGGTTTCCCGGAACTTGGGGGATATATTCCATTTTCGCGGGCTCTAAACTAACTCCTGATGGCCTTGGTTTTCAGTGAAATGGACAAAGGAAAGCTTATTGAACACTCTCTTTGTAGCTTCTGGGCCGAAATAGAATCCCACTTCACTTTCAGACTGAAATAGTAGCCGAGACCGCCTCACGCGCATCGTGAGTTAGACCAAGTTCAGCTCGATTTCACGCAACTTTTGGGATATTTTCCAGTCCCGGGGACTCTAAAGTAACTGCGGATGGCCTTGGTTTCCACTGAAATACGCACAGCATAAATTTTTGAACGCCCACTTTGGAGCTTCTGGGCCGAAATATAGCCCCACTTCACTTTAAGACTGAAAGAGTAGCCGAGATCGCCTTACGCGCATCGTGATTTTGACTATTTTCGGATCGATTTCTCGGAGCTTGGGAAATATTTTCCAATCCCGGGGACTCTAAACTAACTCCTGATCGCCTTGCTTTGCATTGAAATGGAAAGAACAAAACTTTTTGAACGCTCACTTTCGAGCTTGTGGGCCGAAATATAGCCACACTTTACTTTAAGACTGAAACAGTTGCCGAGACCGCATTTCGGGCATCGTGATTTTGATGAACTTCGGCTCGCTTTCCCGGAACTTGGGGAATATTTTCCAGTCCCGGGGACCTTAACTAAGTCCTGATGGCCTAGTTTTGAAGTGAATATGACACAGCAAAACTTTTTGAACGCTCACTTTCTAGCTTGTGGGCCGAAATATAGGCACACTTGACTTTAAGACTGAAACAGTAGCCGAGACCACGTTACGCGCATCATGAATTTGATCAACTTCGGCTCCAATTCCCGGGACTTGGGGGATATGTTCCAGTCCCGGGGACTCTAAACTAACTCCTGATGGGCTTGGTTCGCATTGAAATAGACACGGCACAATCTTTTGAACGCACACTTTCGAGATTCTGGGCCGAAATATAGCCCCACTTCACTTAAGACTGAAAGAGTAGCTGAGACCGCCTTGGTCGCATCGTGAGTTTGACAAACTTCCGGTCGATATTCGGGAACTTGGGGAACATTTTCCAGTCCCTTGGACGCTAAACTAAGTCCTGATGGCCTTGTTTTGCAGTGAAATGGACACAGCAAAACTTTTTGAACGCTCACTTTCGGGCTTCTGGCCCGAAATATAGCCCCACTTCACTTTAAGACAGAAAGAGTAGCCGAGACCACTTTAGGGGCATCGTGATTTTGACCAACCTCGGCTCAATTTCCCGGACCTTGGGGCATACTTTCTTGTCCCGGGGACGCTAAACTAACTCCTGATGGCCTTGGTTTCCCGTTAAATTGAGAGAGCAAAACTTTTTGAACGCTCACTTTCGGGCTTCTCGCCCGAAATATAGCCCCACTTCACTCTAAGACTGAAAGAGTAGCCGACACTACCTTACGCAAATCGTGATTTTGACCAACTTCGGCTCGATTTCCCGGAAGTTGGGGGATATTTTCCAGTCCCGGGGACTCTAAACTAGCTCCTGATGGCTTTGGTTTGCAGTCAAATAAACACAGGGAAACTTTTTGAACGCTCACTTTCAAGCTCCTGGGCAGGAATAAAGCCTCACTTCACTTTAAGACTGAAACAGTAAGCGAGACCGTCTAACGCGCATCGTGATTTTGACCAACTTCGTTTAAATTTCCCTGAACTGGGGGGGATATTTTCCAGTCCCGAAGACTCTTAAGTAACCCCTGATGGCCTTCGTTTGCATTGAAATGGATACAGCAAAACTTTTTGAAGCTCACTTTTGAGCTTCTGGGCCGAAATATAGCCCCACTTCACTTTAAGACTGAAAGACTAGCCAAGACCGTCTTGCGCACATCGGGATTTTGACCAACGTCTTCTCGATTTTCCGGAACTTGGGAAATATATTGCAGTCCCGGGGACTCTAAACTAACTCCTGATGGCCTTGGTTTGCAGTGAAATGGACACAGCAAATTTTTTGCAGCGCTCACTTTGGAGCTTCTGGGCCGACATAGAGCCCAACTTCACTTTAAGACTGAAGGAGTAGCCGAGGCCACCTTAGGCGCATCGCGATTTTGACCAACTTCGGCTTGAGTTGCCAGAACTTAAAATATATTTTCCACTCCCGGGGACTCTAAACTAACTCATGATGGCCTTGGTTTGCAGTGAAATGGGCACAGCATAACTTTTTGAACGCTCACTTTCGAGCTTCTGGGCCAAAATATACAGCCACTTCACTTTAAGACTGAAAGAGTAGCCGAGACCGCCTTACGCGCATCGTCATTTTGACCAACTTTGGCTCGAGTTCCCAGGAAACGGGGAATATTTTCCGGTACCTGGGACTCTAAAGTAACTCCTGATTGCCTTGGTTTGCATTGAAATGGAGAGAGCAAAACTTTTTCAACGCTCCCCTTCGGGCTTCTGAGCCGAAATATAGCCCCACTTCAGTTTAAGACTGAAAGAGTAGCCGAGACCGTCTTACGCGCATCGTGATTTTGACCAACTTCGGCTCGATTTCCCGAAACTTCGGGGATATATTCAAGTTCCAAGGACTCTAAACTAACCCTTGATGGCCTTGGTCTGCAGTGAAATGGACACAGCAAATTTTTTTGAACGCTTACTTTCGAAATTCTGGACCGAAATATAGCCCCACTTCACTTTAAGACTGAAATAGTAGCCGAGACCGCCTTAGACGCATCGTGATTTTGACCAACTTCGGCTTGAGTTGCCAGAACTTAAGGGATATTTTTTAGTCCCGCGGACTCTAAACTAACTCATGATGGCCTTGGTTTTCAGTTAAATTGAGAGAGCAAAACTTTTTGAACGCTCACTTTCGAGCTTCTGGGCCGAAATATACAGCCACGTCACTTTAAGACTAAAAGAGTAGCCGAGACTGCTTTACGCGCAGCGCTATTTTGACAAACTTCGGCTCGATTTCCCGGGACTTGGGGGATATTTTGATGTCCCGGACATCGCAAACAATCTGCTAATGTGGCTTGGTTTGCGGTGAAATGGACACAGCAAAACTTTTTGAACTTTCACTTTCGAGGTTCTGGGCCGAAATATAGCCCCAGTTCACTTTAAGAATCAAAGAGTAGCCGAGACTGCCTCACGCGCATCGTGATTTTGACAAAACTCGCCTCGATTTCCCCGAACTTGGGCGATATTTTCCAGTCCCGAGCAGTCTAAACTAACTCCTGATGGCCTTGGTTTGCAGTGAAATGAACACAGCAAAACTTTTTGAACTTTCACTTTCTAGCTTCTCGGCCGAAATATAGCCCCAGTTCACTTTAAGAATCAAAGAGTAGCCGAGACCGCCTTACGCGCATCGTGATTTTGACAAAATTCGGCTCGATTTCCCCAAACTTGGGCGATATTTTCCAGTCCCGAGCAGTCTAAACTAACTCCTGATGGCCTTGGTTTGCAGGGAAATGAACAAGGTAACTCTTTTTGAACGCTTATGTTCGAGGTTCTGGGATGAAATATAGCCCTACTTCTTTTTAAGACTGAAAGAGTTGGCGGGAGCGCATTACGCGCATTGTGATTTTGAGGATCTTCGGCTCAATCTGGCGAAACTTCGGAGATATTTTCCAGTCCCAAAGTCTCTAAACTCACTCCTGATTGTCTAAGATGTGAGTGAAATAGACACAAAAGTTTTTGAACCCTTACTTTCGAGCTTCTGGAGTTAAATCTAAGCCTACTTTACCTTAAGACTCAAAGGGTAGCCGAGACCCCCTTGACCACATGGTGATTTTGACTAACTTCGGGTGGATTTCCCGTAACTTGGAGGATATTTCCAGTTCCTTTGACGCTAAACTAAGTCGTGATGGCCTTGTTTTGCAGTGAAATGGAGACAGCAAAACTTTTTAAACACTCAGTTTGGAGCTTCTGGGCCGAAATATTGCCCCAATTCACTTTAAGACTGAAAGAGTAGCCGAGACCGCCGTACGCGCGTCGTGATTTTGACCAACTTCGGTTAAATTTCCCGGAACTTGGGGAATATTTTCCAGTCCCGGGAACTGCAAACTGAGCCCCGACGTCCTTGGTCTGCAGTAAAATGGACACAGCAAAACTTTTTGAACGCTCACTTTTGAGCTTCTGGGCCGAAATATAGCTCCACTTCACTTTAAGAGTGAAAGAGTAGCCGAGACCGCCTTACGCGCATCGTGATTTTGACCAACTTCGGCTCGATTTCCCGGAACTTGGGGGATATTTTCTAGTCCCGCGGACTCTAAAGTAACTCCTGATGGCCTTGCTCTGGAGTTAAATGGACACAGCACAACTTTTTGAACGCTCACTTTCGAGCTTCTGGGGGGAAATATTGCCCCAGTTGACTTTAAGAATGAAAGAGTAACCGGGACCGCCTTACGCGCATCGTAGTTTTGACCAACTTTGGCTCGATTTCCCGGGAAATGGGGGATATTTTCCGGTACCCGGGACTCTAAAGAAACTCCAGATTTCCTCGGTTTGCAGTGAAATGGACACAGCACAACTTTTTGAACGCTCACTTTTGAGCTTCTGGGTCGAAGCATAGCCCTACTTCACTTTAAGACTGAAAGACTAGCCGAGACCGCCTTAGGCGCATCGTGATTTTGGGCTACGTAGGCTCGATTTCCCGGAACTTGGGAGATAATTCCCAGTCCCGAGCACTCTAAACTAATTCCTGATGGCCTTGGTTTTCAGTGAAATGGACACAGCCAAACTTTTTGAACGTTCACTTTCGAGCTTCTGGGCCGAAATATAGCCCCACTTCACTTTAAGACTGAAAGAATAGCCGGGACCGCCTTACGCGCATGCTAATTTTGTCGAACTTCGGCTTGATTTCCTGGGACTTGGGGGATATTTTCCAGTCCCGGAAGCTCTAACCTAACTCCTAAATGCCTTGGTTTTTAGTGAAATGGACACAGGTAAAAGGAGCGCACGCTCGGTTTCCAAGTTGTAGGCCGAAATATAGCCCCACTTTATTTTAAGACTGAAAGTGTACACGAAACCGCCTTAAGCGCATCGATATTTTTAGCCACTATGGCTCGATATGCCAAAACTTGGGGGATATTTTCCAGTCCCGGGGACTCTACCCTAACTCTTGATGGCCTTAGTTTTCAGTAAAATGGTCACAGGTAACAGGAGCGCACGCTCGGTGTCGAGCTTCTAGGCCGAAATGTAGCCCCAGTTCATTTTAAGACTGAAAGAGTAAACGAAACTGCCCTACGCCTATCGTAATTTTAAGAAAGTATGGCTCAATTTGCCGAAACTTGGAGGATAGCTTCCAGTCTCGAGGATTCTAAACTATCTCCTGATGGACTTAGTTCTTAGTGAAATGGACACAGGTAAAAGGAGAGCACGCTCGGTGTCGAGCTTGTAGAACCGAAATATAGCCCCACTTCATTTTCGGAGTAAACGAGTAGCCGAGACCGCCTTACGCGCATCGTGATTTTGAGCGTCTTTGGCTCGATTTGCCGGAATTCGGGCAATATTTTCCAGTCCCGAGGACTCTATGTTAACTCCTGATGAACTTAGTTTTCAGTGATATGTACACAGGCAAAAGGAGCGCACGCTCGGTGTTGAGCTTCTCGGCCGAAATATAGCCCCACTTCATTTTAAGACTGAAAGAGTAGCCGAGACCGCCTTCCGAGCATCGTGATTTTGAGCAACTTTGGCTCGATCTGCCAGAATTTGGGAAATATTTTCCAGTCCCAAGGACTCTAAACTAACTCCTGATGGCCTAAGATGTCAGTGAAATGGACACAGGCAAAAGTAGCGCACGCCCGGTCTCGAACTTCTAGGTCGAAATATAGCCCCCCTTAATTTTAAGACTGAAAGAGTAGCCGAGACCGCCTCACGCGCATCGTGATTTTGGGCCACTTTTGCTCGATTTCCCGCGAGTTGGCGAATAATTTAAAGTCCCGGGGACGCTAAACTAACTCCGATGACCTTGGTTTGCAGTTTAATGAACACAGGAAAACATTCTGAACGCTCACCTTCGAGCTGCAGTGCCGCATTATAGTCCTACTTAAATTTAGGGCTGAAAGAACAACCGAGAGCCCGTTACGCGCATCGTAATTTTCATCAACTTCGGCGCCATTTCCTGGAACTTGGAGAATATTTTCCAGTTCCGGGGACTCTAAACTAACTCCTGATTGCCTTGGTTTGTAGTCAAATGGACACAGCAAAACTTTTTGAACGCTCACTTTCGAGCTTGTGGGCGTAAATAAAGCCGTACTTCACTTTAAGACTGAAACAGTAGCCGAGACCGCGTTACGCGCATCGTGATTTTGAGCAACTTCTGCTCGCTTTCCTGGAACTTGGGGAATATTTTCCAGTCCCTGGGACTCTAAACTAACTCCTGATGGCCATGGTTTGCAGTGAAATTCACACAGCACAAGTTTTTGAACGAACACTTTCGAGCTTTTAGGCCGAAATATAGTCCCACATCACTTACGACTTAAAGAGTAGCCGAGACCGGCGTGCGCGCATCGTGGTTTTGACCAACTTCGGGTCGATATTCCGGAACTTGGGGGATATTTTCCAGTCCCAGGGACTCTAAACTAACTCTTGATGGCCTTGGTTTGCAGTGAAATGGAGACAGCAAAAGTTTTTGAACGCTCACCTTCAAGCTTCTGGGCCGAAATATAGCCCACTTTACTTTAATACTGAAAAAGTAGCCGAGACCGCCTTACGCGCATCGTGATTTTGACAAACTTCGGGTGGATTTCCCGGAGCTTGGGGGATATTTTCCAGTCCCTTGGACGCTAAACTAGGTGCCGATGGCCTTGTTTTGCAGTGAAATGGACACAGCAAAGCTTTTTGAAGGCTCACTTTCGAGGTTGGGGGCCGAAATATAGCCATACTTCACTTTAAGACTGAAACAGTAGCCGAGACCACGTTTCGCGCATCGTGATTTTGACAAAATTCGGCTCGATTTCCCGGAACTTGCGAAATATTCTCCAGTCCCGGGGACTCTAAAGTAACTCGTTCTGGTCTTGGTTTGCAGTGAAACGGAAAGAGAAAAAGTTTTTGAACGCATACTTTCGAGCTTCTGGACGGAAAAAGAACCCCACTTCACTTGAAGACTGAAAGAGTAGCCTAGACCGCCTTACGTGTATCGTGATTTTGAGCAACTTCGGCTCGATTTGCCGGAACTAAGGGGACATATTCCAGTTCTGAGGACTCTAAACTAATTCCTGATGGCCTTGGTTTGCAGTAAAATGGAGCCAGCAAAACTTTTTGAACGCTCAATTTCGAGCTTCTGGGCCAAAATATAGCCCTCCATTACTTTAACACTGAAAGAGTAGCCGAGACTGCCTTACGTGCATCGTGATTTTGACAAACTTCGGGTTGATTTCCCGAAACTTGGAAGATATTTTCCAGTCCCGGGGACTCTCAACTAACTCCTACTTGTCTTGGTTTGCAGTGAAATGGACACAGCGAAAGTTTTTGAACGCTCACTCTCGAGCTTCTGGACCGAAATATAGCCCCACTTCACTTTAAGACTGAAAGAGTAGCCAAGACCGTCTTGGGCAAATCGTGATTTTGACCAACTTCGGGTCGGTTTCCCGGAGCTCGGGGGATATATTCCATTTCCGCGGGCTCTAAACTAACTCCTGATGGGCTTGGTTTTGATTGAAATGGACAAAGGAAAGCTTTTTGAACACTCTCTTTGTAGCTTCTGGGCCGAAATAGAATCCCACTTCACTTTCAGACTGAAACAGTAGCCGAGACCGCCTCACGCGCATCGTGAGTTAGAGCAACTTCAGCTCGATTTCACGCAACTTTTGGCATATTTTCTAATCCGGGGAACTCTAAACTAACTCCGGATGGCCTTGGTTTGCACTGAAATGCGCACAGCATAAATATTTGAACGCCCACTTTGGAGCTTCTGGGCCGAAATATAGCCCCACTTCACTTTCAGACTCAAAGAGTAGCCGAGACCGCCTTACCCGAATCGTTATTTTGACCAACTTCGTCTCGATTTCGCGGAACTTGGAGGATATTTTCCAGTTCCGGGGACTGTAAACTACTTCCTGAGGGCCTTGCTTTGCAGTGAAATGGGCACAGCATAACTTTTTGAAGGCTCACTTTCGAGCTTCTGGGCCGAAATAGAGCCCCACTTCACTTTAAGACTGAAAGAGTAGCCGAGGCCGCCTTAGGCGCATCGTGATTTTGACCAACTTCGGCTTGAGTTGCCAGAACTTAAAAGATATTTTCCACTCCCGGGGACTCTAAACTAACTCATGATGGCCTTGGTTTTCAGTGAAATTGAGAGAGGAAAACTTTTTGAACGCTCACTTTCGAGCTTCTGGACCGAAATATAGCCCTACTTCACTTTCAGACTCAAAGAGTAGCCGAGACCGCCTTACCCGAATCGTTATTTTGACCAACTTCGTCTCGATTTCGCGGAACTTGGAGGATATTTTCCAGTTCCGCGGACTGTAAACTACTTCCTGAGGGCCTTGCTTTGCAGTGAAATGGGCACAGCATAACTTTTTGAAGGCTCACTTTCGAGCTTCTGGGCCAAAATATACAGCCACGTCACTTTAAGACTAAAAGAGTAACCGGGACCGGCTTCCCCGCATAGTGATTTTGACCAACTTTGGCTTGATTTCCCGGGAAATGGGGGATATTTTCCGTTACTGGGGACTCTTAAGTAACTCCTGATTTCCTCGGTTTGCAGTGAAATGGACACAGCACAACTTTTTGAACGCTCACTTTCGAGCTTCTGGGCCGAAATAGAGCCCCACTTCACTTTAAGACTGAAAGAGTAGCCGAGGCCGCGTTAGGCGCATCGTGATTTTGACCAACTTCGGCTTGAGTTGCCAGAACTTAAAAGATATTTTCCACTCCCGGGGACTCTAAACTAACTCATGATGGCCTTGGTTTTCAGTGAAATTGAGAGAGGAAAACTTTTTGAACGCTCACTTTCGAGCTTCTGGACCGAAATATAGCCCTACTTCACTTTCAGACTCAAAGAGTAGCCGAGACCGCCTTACCCGAATCGTTATTTTGACCAACTTCGTCTCGATTTGGCGGAACTTGGAGGATATTTTCCAGTTCCGGGGACTGTAAACTACTTCCTGAGGGCCTTGCTTTGCAGTGAAATGGGCACAGCATAACTTTTTGAAGGCTCACTTTCGAGCTTCTGGGCCAAAATATACAGCCACGTCACTTTAAGACTAAAAGAGTAACCGGGACCGGCTTACGCGCATCGTGATTTTGACCAACTTTGGCTTGATTTCCCGGGAAATGGGGGATATTTTCCGTTACTGGGGACTCTTAAGTAACTCCTGATTTCCTCGGTTTGCAGTGAAATGCATACAGCACAACTTTTTGAACGCTCACTTTCGAGCTTCTGGGCCGAAATATAGCCCCACTTCACTTTAAGACTGAAAGAGTAGCCGGGACCGCCTTACGCGCATGCAAATTTTGTCGAACTTCGGCTTGATTTCCTGGGACTTGGGGGATATTTTCCAGTCCCGGAAGCTCTAAACTAACTCTTGATTGCCTTGGTTTTTAGTGAAATGGACACAGGTAAAAGGAGCGCACGCTCGGTTTCCAAGTTGTAGGCCGAAATATAGCCCCACTTTATTTTAAGACTTAAAGTGTACACGAAACCGCCTTAAGCGCATCGAAATTTTTAGCCACTATGGCTCGATATGCCAAAACTTGGGGGATATTTTCCAGTCCCGGGGACTCTACCCTAACTCTTGATGGCCTTAGTTTTCAGTAAAATGGTCACAGGTAACAGGAGCGCACGCTCGGTGTCGAGCTTCTAGGCCGAAATGTAGCCCCAGTTCATTTTAAGACTGAAAGAGTAAACGAAACTGCCCTACGCCTATCGTAATTTTAAGAAAGTATGGCTCAATTTGCCGAAACTTGGAGGATAGCTTCCAGTCTCGAGGATTCTAAACTATCTCCTGATGGACTTAGTTCTTAGTGAAATGGACACAGGTAAAAGGAGAGCACGCTCGGTGTCGAGCTTGTAGAACCGAAATATAGCCCCACTTCATTTTCGGAGTAAACGAGTAGCCGAGACCGCCTTACGCGCATCGTGATTTTGAGCATCTTTGGCTCGATTTGCCGGAATTCGGGCAATATTTTCCAGTCCAGAGTACTCTATGTTGACTCCTGATGAACTAAGTTTTCAGTGATATGTACACAGGCAAAAGGAGCGCACGCTCGGTGTTGAGTTTCTCGGCCGAAATATAGCCCCACTTCATTTTAAGACTGAAAGAGTAGCCGAGACCGCCTTCCGAGCATCGTGATTTTGAGCAACTTTGGCTCGATCTGCCAGAATTTGGGAAATATTTTCCAGTCCCAAGGACTCTAAACTAACTCCTGATGGCCTAAGATGTCAGTGAAATGGACACAGGTAAAATTAGTGCACGCCCGGTCTCGAGCTTCTAGGTCGAAATATAGCCCCCCTTAATTTTAAGACTGAAAGAGTAGCCGAGACCGCCTTACGCGCATCGTGATTTTGGGCCACTTTTGCTCGATTTCCCGCAAGTTGGCGAATAATTTAAAGTCCCGGGGACGCTAAACTAACTCCCGATGACCTTGGTTTGCAGTTTAATGAACACAGCAAAACATTCTGAACGCTCACCTTCGAGCTTCAGTGCCGCAATATAGCCCTACTTAAATTTAAGACTGAAAGAATAACCGAGAGCCCGTTACGCGCATCGTAATTTTCATCAACTTCGGCGCCATTTCCTGGAACTTGGAGAATATTTTCCAGTTCCCTGGACTCTAAACTAACTCCTGATTGCCTTGGTTTGCAGTCAAATGGACACAGCAAAACTTTTTGAACGCTCACTTTCGAGCTTGTGGGCCTAAATATAGCCACACTTCACTTTAAGACTGAAACAGTAGCCGAGACCGCGTTACGCGCATCATGATTTTGAGGAACTTCTGCTCGCTTTCCTGGAACTTGGGGAATATTTTCCAGTCCCGGGGACTCTAAACTAACTCCTGATGGCCATGGTTTTCAGTGAAATTTACACGGCACAAGCTTTTGAACGAACACTTTCCAGCTTTTTGGCCGAAATATAGTCCCACATCACTTACGACTTAAAGAGTAGCCGAGACCGGCGTGCGCGCATCGTGGTTTTGACCAACTTCGGGTCGATATTCCGGAACTTGGGGGATATTTTCCAGTCCCAGGGACTCTAAACTAACTCTTGATGGCCTTGGTTTGCAGTGAAATGGAGACAGCAAAAGTTTTTGAACGCTCACCTTCAAGCTTCTGGGCCGAAATATAGCCCACTTTACTTTAATACTGAAAAAGTAGCCGAGACCGCCTTACGCGCATCGTTATTTTGACAAACTTCGGGTGGATTTCCTGGAACTTGGGGGATATTTTCCAGTCCCTTGGACGCTAAACTAGGTGCCGATGGCCTTGTTTTGCAGTGAAATAGACACAGCAAAGCTTTTTGAAGGCTCACTTTCGAGGTTGGGGGCCGAAATATAGCCATACTTCACTTTAAGACTGAAACAGTAACCGAGACCACGTTTCGCGCATCGCGATTTTGATCAACTTCGGCTCGATTTCCTGGAACTTGCGAAATATTTTCCAGTCCCGAGGACTCTAAAGTAACTCGTGCTGGTCTTGGTTTGAAGTGAAACGGAAACAGAAAAAGTTTTTGAACGCATACTTTCGAGCTTCTGGACCGAAATAGAACCCCACTTCACTTGAAGACTGAAAGAGTAGCCGAGACCGCCTTACGTGAATCGTGATTTTGAGCAACTTCGGCTCGATATGCCGGAACTAAGGGGATATACTCCAGTTCTGAGGACTCTAAACTAATTCCTGATGGCCTTGGTTTGCAGTAAAATGGACACAGCAAAACTTTTTGAACGCTCAATTTCGAGCTTCTGGGCCAAAATATAGCCCCCCATTACTTTAACACTGAAAGAGTAGCCGAGTCCGCCTTACGTGCATCGTGATTTTGACAAACTTCGGGTTGATTTCCCGGAACTTGGGGGATATTTTCCAGTCCCGGGCACTTCCAACTAACTCCTGCTTGTCTTGATTTGCAGTGAAATGGACAGAGCGAAAGTTTTTGAACGCTCACTCTCGAGCTTCTGGGCCGAAATAGAGCCCCATTTTACTTTAAGACTGAAAGAGTAGGCGAGACCGTCTTGAGCGAATCGTGATTTTGACAAATTTCGCCTTTATTTCCCGAAACTTGGGGGATATATTCCAGTCAAAGGGACTCTACAGTAACTCCTGATAGCCTTGGTTTTCAGTGAAATGGAGAGAGCACAACTTTGGAGCTTCTGGGCAGAAATATAGCCCCACTTTACTTTAGGACTGAAAGAGTAGATGAGACCGCCTTACGCGCATCGTAATTTTGACGAACTTCGAATGGATTTCCCGGAACTTGGGGCATATTTTGCAGTCCCTTGGACGCTAAACTAAGTCCTGATGGCCTTGTTTTGAAGTAAAATGGACACAACAAAACTTTTTGAACGCTCACTTTCTAGCTTGTGGGCCGAAATATAGCCACACTTCACTTTAGGACTGACACAGTAGCCGAGACCACGTTACGCGCATCATGAATTTGATCAACTTCGGCTCGATTTCCCGGGACTTGGGGGATATTGTCCAGTCCCGGGGACTCTAAACTAACTTCTGATGGCCTTGGTTAGCACTGAAAGTGACAGAGCAAAACTTTTTAAACACTCACTTTCGAGCTTCTGGGCCGAAATATAGCCCCACTTCACTTTAACACTGAAAGACTAGCCGAGACCACCTTACGCACATCGTGATTTTGAGCAACTTCGGCTCGATTTACCGCAACTTGGGGGATATTTTCCAGTCCCGAGGACTCTTAAGTAACCCCTGATTGCCTTGGTTTGTATTGAAATGGATACAGCAAAACTTTTTGAACGCTCACTTTTGAGCTTCTGGGCCGAAATATAGCCCCACTTCACTTTAAGACTGAAAGACTAGCCAAGACCGTCTTGCGCGCATCGTGATTTTGACCAACGTCTTCTCGATTTTCCGGAACTTGGGAAATACATTCCACTCCCGGGGACTCTAAACTAACCACTGATAGCCTTGGTTTGCAGTGAAATGGACACAGCAAAACTTTTTGAACGCTCACTTTCGGGCTTCTCGCCCGAAATATAGCCCCACTTCACTTTAAGACAGAAAGAGTAGCCGAGACCACTTCAGGGGCATCGTGATTTTGACCAACCTCGGCTCAATTTCCCGAACCTTGGGGCATACTTTCTTGTCCCGGGGACGCTAAACTAACTCCTGATGGCCTTGGTTTGCAGTGAAATGAACACAGCAAAACTTTTTGAACGCTCACTTTCGGGCTTCTCGCCCGAAATATAGCCCCACTTCACTCTAAGACTGAAAGAGTAGCCGACACTACCTTACGCAAATCGTGATTTTGACCAACTTCGGCTCGATTTCCCGGAAGTTGGGGGATATTTTCCAGTCCCGGGGACTCTAAACTAGCTCCTGATGGCTTTGGTTTGCAGTCAAATAAACACAGGGAAACTTTTTGAACGCTCACTTTCAAGCTCCTGGGCAGGAATAAAGCCTCACTTCACTTTAAGACTGAAACAGTAAGCGAGACCGCCTAACGCGCACCGTGATTTTGACCAACTTCGGCTAAATTTCCCTGAACTTAGGGGGATATTTTCCAGTCCCGAACACTCGTAAGTAACCCCTGATGGCCTGCGTTTGCATTGAAATGGATACAGCAAAACTTTTTGAAGCTCACTTTTGAGCTTCTGGGCCGAAATATAGCCCCACTTCACTTTAAGACTGAAAGACTAGCCAAGACCGTCTTGCGCGCATCGTGATTTTGACCAACGTCTTCTCGATTTTCCGCAACTTGGGAAATATATTGCAGTCCCGGGGACTCTAAACTAACTCCTGATGGTCTTGGTTTGCAGTGAAATGGACACAGCAAATTTTTTGCAGCGCTCACCTTGGAGCTTCTGGGCCGAAATAGAGCCCCACTTCACTTTAAGACTGAAAGAGTAGCCGAGGCCGCCTTAGGCGCATCGTGATTTTGACCAACTTCGGCTTGAGTTGCCAGAACTTAAAAGATATTTTCCACTCCCGGGGACTCTAAACTAACTCATGATGGCCTTGGTTTTCAGTGAAATTGAGAGAGGAAAACTTTTTGAACGCTCACTTTCGAGCTTCTGGACCGAAATATAGCCCTACTTGACTTTCAGACTCAAAGAGTAGCCGAGACCGCCTTACGCGAATCGTTATTTTGACCATTTTCGTCTCGATTTGGCGGAACTTGGAGGATATTTTCCAGTTCCGGGGACTGTAAACTACTTCCTGAGGGCCTTGCTTTGCAGTGAAATGGGCACAGCATAACTTTTTGAAGGCTCACTTTCGAGCTTCTGGGCCAAAATATACAGCCACGTCACTTTAAGACTAAAAAGGGTAGCCGAGACTGCTTTACGCGCATCGTGATTTTCACAAACTTCGGCTCGATTTCCCGGAACTTGGGGGATATTTTGATGTCCCGGAGACTGTAAACTATCTCCTGATGTGGCTTGGTTCGCGGTGAAATGGACACAGCAAAACTTTTTGAACTTTCACTTTCGAGCTTCTGGGCCGAAATATACCCCGAGTTCACTTTAAGAATGAAAGAATAGCCGAGACCACCTTACGCGCATCGTGATTTTGACAAACTTTGGCTCCATTTCCCAGGAAATGGAAAATATTTTCCGGTACCGGGGACTCTACAGTAACTACTGATTGCCTTAGTTTGCATTGAAATGGAGAGAGCAAAACTTTTTCAACGCTCCCCTTCGGGCTTCTGAGCCGAAATATAGCCCCGCTTCAGTTTAAGACTGAAAGAGTAGCCGAGACCGTCTTACGCGCATCGTGATTTTGACCAACTTCGGTTCGATTTCCCGAAACTTCGGGGATATATTCAAGTTCCAAGGACTCTAAACTAACCCCTGATGGCCTTGGTCTGCAGTGAAATGGACACAGCAAATTTTTTTGAACGCTTACTTTCGAAATTCTGGGCCGAAATATAGCCCCACTTCAATTTAAGACTGAAATAGTAGCCGAGACCGCCTTAGACGCATCGTGATTTTGACCAACTTTGGCTTGAGTTGCCAGAACTTATGGGGTATTTTTTAGTCCCGCAGACTCTAACCTAACTCATGATGGCCTTGGTTTCCAGTTAAATTGAGAGAGCAAAACTTTTTGAACGCTTACTTTCGGGCTTCTCGCCCGAAATATAGCCCCACTTCACTCTAAGACTGAAAGAGTAGCCGACACTACCTTACGCAAATCGTGATTTTGACAAAATTCGGCTCGATATTCCGGAACTTGCGAAATATTCTCCAGTCACGGGGACTCTAAAGTAACTCGTTCTGGTCTTGGTTTGCAGTGAAAGGGAAAGAGAAAAAGTTTTTGAACGCATACTTTCGAGCTTCTGGACCGAAATAGAACCCCACTTCACTTGAAGACTGAAAGAGTAGCCGAGACCGCCTTACGTGCATCGTGATTTTGAGCAACTTCGGCTCGATTTGCCGGAACTAAGGGGATATATTCCAGTTCTGAGGACTCTAAACTAATTCCTGATGGCCTTGGTTTGCAGTAAAATGGAGCCAGCAAAACTTTTTGAACGCTCAATTTCGAGCTTCTGGGCCAAAATATAGCCCCCCATTACTTTAACACTGAAAGAGTAGCCGAGACTGCCTTACGTGCATCGTGATTTTGACAAACTTCGGGTTGATTTCCCGAAACTTGGAAGATATTTTCCAGTCCCGGGGACTCTCAACTAACTCCTACTTGTCTTGGTTTGCAGTGAAATTGACACAGCGAAAGTTTTTGAACGCTCACTCTCGAGCTTCTGGACCGAAATATAGCCCCACTTCACTTTAAGACTGAAAGAGTAGCCAAGACCGTCTTGGGCAAATCGTGATTTTGACCAACTTCGGGTCGGTTTCCCGGAGCTCGGGGGATATATTCCATTTCCGCGGGCTCTAAACTAACTCCTGATGGGCTTGGTTTTGATTGAAATGGACAAAGGAAAGCTTTTTGAACACTCTCTTTGTAGCTTCTGGGCCGAAATAGAATCCCACTTCACTTTCAGACTGAAACAGTAGCCGAGACCGCCTCACGCGCATCGTGAGTTAGAGCAACTTCAGCTCGATTTCACGCAACTTTTGGCATATTTTCTAATCCGGGGAACTCTAAACTAACTCCGGATGGCCTTGGTTTGCACTGAAATGCGCACAGGATAAATTTTTGAACGCCCACTTTGGAGCTTCTGGGCCGAAATATAGCCCCACTTCACGTTAAGACTGAAAGAGTAGCCGAGATTGCCTTACGCGCATCGCGATTTTGACAATTTTTGGATCGATTTCTCGGAACTTGGGGGATATTTTCCAGTCCCCGGGACTCTAAACTAACTCCTGATCGCCTTGCTTTGCATTGAAATGGACACAGGAAAACTTTTTGAACGCTCACTTTCGAGCTTCTGGACAGAAAGATAGCCCCACTTCACTTTAAGACTGAAAGGGTAGCTGAGACCGCTTTGGGAGTATCGTGATTTTGACCAACTTCAGCTCGATTTACCGGAACTTGGGGAATATTTTCCAGTCCTAGGGACGCTAAACTAACTCGTGATGACCTTGGTTTTCAGTCACAGAACACAGCAAAACTTTTTGAAGGCTCACTTTCGGGCTTCTGGGCCGAAATATAGCCCCACTTCACTTTAAGACTGAAACAGTAGCCGATACCGCATTTCGCGCATCGTGATTTTGATCAACTTAAATTCGATTCCCCGGAACTTGGGCAATATTTTTCAGTCACGGGGACTCTAAACTAACCCCTGATGGCCTTGGTTTGCAGTGAAATGGACACAGCAAAACTTTTTGAACGCTCACTTTCGGGCTTCTGGCCCGAAATATAGCCCCACTTCACTTTAAGACAGAAAGAGTAGCCGAGACCACTTTAGGGGCATCGTGATTTTGACCAACCTCGGCTCAATTTCCCGAACCTTGGGGCATATTTTCTTGTCCTGGGGACGCTTAACTAACTCCTGATGGCCTTGGTTTGCAGTGAAATGAACACAGCAAAACTTTTTGAACGCTCACTTTCGGGCTTCTCGCCCGAAATATAGCCCCACTTCACTCTAAGACTGAAAGAGTAGCCGACACTACCTTACGCAAATCGTGATTTTGACCAACTTGGACTCGATTTCCCGGAAGTTGGGGGATATTTTCCAGTCCCGGGGACTCTAAACTAGCTCCTGATGGCTTTGGTTTGCAGTCAAATAAACACAGGGAAACTTTTTGAACGCTCACTTTCAAGCTCCTGGGCAGGAATAAAGCCTCACTTCACTTTAAGACTGAAACAGTAAGCGAGACCGCCTAACGCGCACCGTGATTTTGACCAACTTCGGCTAAATTTCCCTGAACTTGGGGGATATTTTCCAGTCCCGAAGACTCCTAATTAACCCCTGATGGCCTTCGTTTTCATAGAAATGGATACAACAAAACTTTTTGAAGCTCACTTTTGAGCTTCTGGGCCGAAATATAGCCCCACTTCACTTTAAGACTGAAAGACTAGCCAAGACCGTCTTGCGCGCATCGTGATTTTGACCAACGTCTTCTCGATTTTCCAAAACTTGGGAAATATATTGCAGTCCCGGGGACTCTAAACTAACTCCTGATAGCCTTGGTTTACAGTGAAATGGACACAGCAAATTTTTTGCAGCGCTCCCTTTGGAGCTTCTGGGCCGAAATAGAGCCCCACTTCACTTTAAGAGTGAAAGAGTAGCCGAGGCCGCCTTAGGCGCATCGTGATTTTGACCAACTTCGGCTTGAGTTGCCAGAACTTAAAAGATATTTTCCACTCCCGGGCAATCTAAACTAACTCATGATGGCCTTGGTTTTCAGTGAAATTGAGAGAGGAAAAGTTTTTGAACGCTCACTTTCGAGCTTCTGGACCGAAATATAGCCCTACTTGACTTTCAGACTCAAAGAGTAGCCGAGACCGCCTTACGCGAATCGTTATTTTGACCATTTTCGTCTCGATTTGGCGGAACTTGGAGGATATTTTCCAGTTCCGGGGACTGTAAACTACTTCCTGAGGGCCTTGCTTTGCAGTGAAATGGGCACAGCATAACTTTTTGAAGGCTCACTCTCGAGCTTCTGGGCCAAAATATACAGCCACGTCACTTTAAGACTAAAAGAGTAACCGGGACTGGCTTACGCGCATCGTGATTTTGACCAACTTTGGCTTGATTTCCCGGGAAATGGGGGATATTTTCCGGTACTGGGGACTATTAAGTAACTCCTGATTTCCTCGGTTTGCAGTGAAATGGACACAGCACAACTTTTTGAACGCCCACTTTTGAGCTTCTGGGCAGAAATATAGCCCCACTTCAGTTTAAGACTGAAAGAGTAGCCGGGACCGCCTTACGCGGATGCAAATTTTGTCGAACTTCGGGCTTGATTTCCTGGGACTTGGGGGATATTTTCCAGTCCCGGAAGCTCTAAACTAACTCTTGAATGCCTTGGTTTTTAGTGAAATGGACACAGGTAAAAGGAGCGCACGCTCGGTTCCCAAGTTGTAGGCCGAAATATAGCCCCACTTTATTTTAAGACTTAAAGTGTACACGAAACCGCCTTAAGCGCATCGAAATTTTTAGCCACTATGGCTCGATATGCCAAAACTTGGGGGATATTTTCCAGTCCCGGGGACTCTACCCTAACTCTTGATGGCCTTAGTTTTCAGTAAAATGGTCACAGGTAACAGGAGCGCACGCTCGGTGTCGAGCTTCTAGGCCGAAATGTAGCCCCAGTTCATTTTAAGACTGAAAGAGTAAACGAAACTGCCCTACGCCTATCGTAATTGTAAGAAAGTATGGCTCAATTTGCCGAAACTTGGAGGATAGCTTCCAGTCTCGAGGATTCTAAACTATCTCCTGATGGACTTAGTTCTTAGTGAAATGGACACAGGTAAAAGGAGCGCACGCTCGGTGTCGAGCTTATAGAACCGAAATATAGCCCCACTTCATTTTCGGAGTAAACGAGTAGCCCAGACCGCCTTACGCGCATCGTGATTTTGAGCATCTTTGGCTCGATTTGCCGGAATTCGGGCAATATTTTCCAGTCCAGAGGACTCTATGTTGACTCCTGATGAACTTAGTTTTCAGTGATATGTACACAGGCAAAAGGAGCGCACGCTCGGTGTTGAGTTTCTCGGCCGAAATATAGCCCCACTTCATTTTAAGACTGAAAGAGTAGCCGAGACCGCCTTCCGAGCATCGTGATTTTGAGCAACTTTGGCTCGATCTGCCAGAATTTGGGAAATATTTTCCAGTCCCAAGGACTCTAAACTAACTCCTGATGGCCTAAGATGTCAGTGAAATGGACACAGGTAAAATTAGTGCACGCCCGGTCTCGAGCTTCTAGGTCGAAATATAGCCCCCCTTAATTTTAAGACTGAAAGAGTAGCCGAGACCGCCTTACGCGCATCGTGATTTTGGGCCACTTTTGCTCGATTTCCCGCAAGTTGGCGAATAATTTAAAGTCCCGGGGACGCTAAACTAACTCCCGATGACCTTGGTTTGCAGTTTAATGAACACAGCAAAACATTCTGAACGCTCACCTTCGAGCTTCAGTGCCGCAATATAGCCCTACTTAAATTTAAGACTGAAAGAATACCCGAGAGCCCGTTCCCCCCGCATCGTAATTTTCATCAACTTCGGCGCCATTTCCTGGAACTTGGAGAATATTTTCCAGTTCCGGGGACTCTAAACTAACTCCTGATTGCCTTGGTTTGCAGTCAAATGGACACAGCAAAACTTTGTGAACCCTCACTTTCGAGCTTGTGGGCCTAAATATAGCCACACTTGACTTTAAGACTGAAACAGTAGTCGAGACCGCGTTACGCGCATCGTGATTTTGAGCAACTTCTGCTCGCTTTCCTGGAATTTGGGGAATATTTTCCAGTCCCTGGGACTCTAAACTAACTCCTGATGGCCATGGTTTGCAGTCAAATTCACACAGCACAAGTTTTTGAACGAACACTTTCCAGCTTTTAGGCCGAAATATAGTCCCACATCACTTACGACTTAAAGAGTAGCCGAGACGGGCGTGCGTGCATCGTGATTTTGACCGACTTGGGGTCGATATTTTGGAGCTTGGGGGATATTTTCCAGTCCCAGGGACTCTAAACTAACTCTTGATGGCCTTGGTTTGCAGTGAAATGGACACAGCAAAGCTTTTTGAAGGCTCACTTTCCAGGTTGTGGGCCGAAATATAGCCATACTTCACTTTAAGACTGAAACAGTAGCCGAGACCACGTTTCGCGCATCGTGATTTTGATCAACTTCGGCTCGATTTCCCGGAACTGGCGATATATTTTCCAGTCCCGGGGACTCTAAAGTAACTCGTGCTGGTCTTGGTTTGCAGTGAAAGGGAAACAGAAAAAGTTTTCGAACGCATACTTTCGAGCTTATCGACCGAAATAGACCCCCACCTTACTTGAAGACTGAAAGAGTAGCCGAGACCGCCTTACGTGCATCGTGATTTTGAGCAACTTCAGCTTGATTTCCTGGGACTTGGGGGATATATTCCAGTTCTGAGGACTCTAAACTAATTCCTGATGGCCTTGGTTTGGAGTAAAATGGACCCAAGAAAACTTTTTGAACGCTCAATTTCGAGCTTCTGGGCCAAAATATAGCCCCCCATTACTTTAACACTGAAAGAGTAGCCGAGACCGCCTTACGTGCATCGTGATTTTGAGCAACTTCGCCTTGATTTCCTGGGACTTGGGGGATATATTCCAGTTCTGAGGACTCTAAACTAATTCCTGATGGCCTTGGTTTGCAGTAAAATGGACCCAACAAAACTTTTTGAACGCTCAATTTCCAGCTTCTGGGCCAAAATATAGCCCCCCATTACTTTAACACTGAAAGAGTAGCCGAGTCCGCCTTACGTGCATCGTGATTTTGACAAACTTCGGGTTGATTGCCCGGAACTTGGGGGATATTTTCCAGTCCCGGGGACTCTCAACTAACTCCTGCTTGTCTTGGTTTGCAGTGAAATGGACACAGCGAAAGTTTTTGAACGCTCACTCTCGAGCTTCCGGGCCGAAATAGAGCCCCATTTTACTTTAAGACTGAAAGAGTAGGCGAGACTTCTTGAGCGAATCGTGATTTTGACCAATTTCGCCTTTATTTCCCGAAACTTGGCGGATATATTTCAGTCAAAGGGACTCTACAGTAACTCCTGATAGCCTTGGTTTTCAGTGAAATGGACAGAGCACAACTTTGGAGCTTCTGGGCAGAAGTATAGCCCCACTTTACTTTAAGACTGAAAGAGTAGATGAGACCGCCTTACGCGCATCGTAATTTTGACGAACTTCGAATGGATTTCCCGGAACTTTTGGGATATTTTGATGTCCCGGAGACTATAAACTATCTCCTGATGTGGCTTGGTTTGCGGTGAAATGGACACAGCAAAACTTTTTGAACTTTCACTTTCGAGCTTCTGGGCCGAAATATAGCCCCAGTTCACTTTAAGAATCAAAGAGTAGCCGAGACCGCCTTACGCGCATCGTGATTTTGACAAACTTCGGCTCGATTTCCCCGAAGTTGGGCGATATTTTCCAGTCCCGAGGAGTCTAAAGTAACCCCTGATGGCCTTGGTTTACAGTGAAATGAACACAGCAAAACTTTTTGAACTTTCACTTTCTAGCTTCTCGGCCGAAATATAGCCCCAGTTCACTTTAAGAATGAAAGAGTAGCCGAGACCGCCTTACGCGCATCGTGATTTTGACAAAATTCGGCTCGATTTCCCCAAACTTGGGCGATATTTTCCAGTCCCGAGCAGTCTAAACTAACTCCTGATGGCCTTGGTTTGCAGTGAAATGAAGAAGGTAACAGTTTTTGAACGCTTATTTTCGAGCTTCTCGGATGAAATATAACCCCACTTCACTTTAAGACTGAAACAGTAGGCGAGACCGCCTTACGCACATCGTGATTTTGAGCAACTTCCGCTCGATTTTCTAGAATTTTGAAGACATTTTCAAGTCCAGGGGACTCTAACCTAACTCCTGATGGCCTTGGCTTGATGTGAAATGGACGCAGGAAAACTTTTTGAACGCTCAGTTTCGAGCTTCTGGGCCGAAATACAACCGTACTTCACTTTAAGACTGAAATAGTAGCCGAGACCTCCTTACGAGCATGGTGATTTTGACCCAGTTCAGCTCGATTTCCCGGAACTTGGGGGATATTTTCCAGTCCGGGGGACTTTAAACTAACTCCTGATGGCCTTGGTTTGCAGTTAAATGCACAAAGCGTAACTTTTTAAAGGTTCACTTTCGAGCTTCTGGGCCGAAATATAGCCCCACTATATTTTAAGACTGAAAGAGTAGCCGAGACCGTCTTACGCGCATCGTGATTTTGACAAAATTCGGCTCGATTTCCCCAAACTTGGGCGATATTTTCCAGTCCCGAGCAGTCTAAACTAACTCCTGATGGCCTTGGTTTGCAGTGAAATGAAGAAGGTAACAGTTTTTGAACGCTTATTTTCGAGCTTCTCGGATGAAATATAACCCCACTTCACTTTAAGACTGAAACAGTAGGCGAGACCGCCTTACGCACATCGTGATTTTGAGCAACTTCCGCTCGATTTTCTAGAATTTTGAAGACATTTTCAAGTCCAGGGGACTCTAACCTAACTCCTGATGGCCTTGGCTTGATGTGAAATGGACGCAGGAAAACTTTTTGAACGCTCAGTTTCGAGCTTCTGGGCCGAAATACAACCGTACTTCACTTTAAGACTGAAATAGTAGCCGAGACCTCCTTACGAGCATGGTGATTTTGACCCAGTTCAGCTCGATTTCCCGGAACTTGGGGGATATTTTCCAGTCCGGGGGACTTTAAACTAACTCCTGATGGCCTTGGTTTGCAGTTAAATGCACAAAGCGTAACTTTTTAAAGGTTCACTTTCGAGCTTCTGGGCCGAAATATAGCCCCACTATATTTTAAGACTGAAAGAGTAGCCGAGACCGTCTTACGAGCATCGTGATTTTGACATACTTCCGTTGGATTTCCCGGAACTTCGGGAATATATTCCAGTCCCGGGGACTCTAAACTAACTGCTGATGGCCTTGGTTTGCAGTGAAATGGACACAGCACATTTCTTTGAACGCTCACTTTCGAGCTTCTCGGCCGAAATATAGCCCTACTTCACTTTAAGACTGAAGGAGTAGCCGAGGCCACCTTGCGCGCATCGTAATTTTCACCAACTTCGGCTCGATTTCCCGGAAGTTGGCGAATATTTTCAATTCCCGGGGAAGCTAAACTAGCTTCCGATGGCCTTAGTTTGCATTTAAATGGACACGGCAACACTTTTTGAACGCTCACTTTCGAGCTTATGGCTCGAAATATAGCCCCACTTAACTTTAAGACTGAAAGAGTAGCCGAGACCGCTTTACGTGCATCGTGATTTTGGGATACTTCGGCTCGATTTCCCGGAAATAGGGGGATATTTTCCAGTCCCGGGGACTCTAAACTAACTCCTGATGGCCTTGGTTTCCAGTGAAATGGACACAGGAAAACTTTTTGAACGCGCACTTTCGAGCTTGCTGGCCCAAATATAGCCCTACTTCTTTTTAAGACTGAAAGAGTAGGCGGGAGCGCCTTACGCGCATTGTGATTTTGAGGATCTTCGGCTCGATCTGGCGAAACTTGGGAGATATTTTCCAGTCCCAAAGTCTCTAAACTCACTCCTGATTGTCTATGATGTAAGTGAAATAGACACAAAAATTTTTGAACCCTTACTTTCGAGCTTCTGGAGTTAAATCTAAGCCCACTTTACCTTAAGACTGAAAGAGTAGCCGAGACCCCCTTAAGCGCATGGTGATTTTGACTAACTTCGGGTGGATTTCCCGTAACTTGGGGGATATTTCCAGTTCCTTTGACGCTAAACTAAGTCGTGATGGCCCTGTTTTGCAGTGAAATGGAGACAGGAAAACTTTTTAAACACTCAGTTTGGAGCTTCTGGGCCGAAATATTGCCCCAATTCACTTTAAGACTGAAAGAGTAGCCGAGACCGCCGTACGCGCGTCGTGATTTTGACCAACTTCGGTTAAATTTCCCGGAACTTGGGGGATATTTTCCAGTCCCGGGGACTCTAAACTGACCCCCGACGTCCTTGGTCTGCAGTAAAATGGATACAGCAAAACTTTTTGAACGCTCCCTTTTGAGCTTCTGGGCCGAAATATAGCTCCACTTCACTTTAAGAGTGAAAGAGTAACCGAGACCGCCTTACGCCCATCGTTATTTTGACCAACTTCGGCTCGATTTCCCGGAACTTGGGGGATATTTTCTAGTCCCGCGGACTCTAAAGTAACTCCTGATGGCCTTGCTCTGGAGTGAAATGGACACAGCACAACTTTTTGAACGCTCACTTTCGAGCTTCTGGGGGGAAATATTGCCCCAGTTGACTTTAAGAATGAAAGAGTAACCGGGACCGCCTTACGCGCATCGTGATTTTGACCAACTTTGGCTCGATTTCCCGGGAAATGGTGGATATTTTCCGGTACCGGGGACTCTAAAGTAACTCCAGATTTCCTCGGTTTGCAGTGAAATAGACACAGCACAACTTTTTGAACGCTCACTTTTGAGCTTCTGGGCCGAAATATAGCCCCACTTCACTTTAAGACTGAAAGAGTAGCCGGGACCGCCTTACGCGCATCGTGACTTTGGGGTACGTAGGCTCGATTTCCCGGAACTTGGGAGATAATTCCCAGTCCCAGGCACTCTAAGCTAATTCCTGATTGCCTTGGTTTTCAGTGAAATGGACACAGCCAAACTTTTTGAACGTTCACTTTCGAGCTTCTGGGCCGAAATATAGCCCCACTTCACTTTAAGACTGAAAGACTAGCCGAGACCGCCTTAGGCGCATCGTGATTTTGGGCTACGTAGGCTCGATTTCCCGGAACTTGGGAGATAATTCCCAGTCCCAGGCACTCTAAGCTAATTCCTGATTGCCTTGGTTTTCAGTGAAATGGACACAGCCAAACTTTTTGAACGTTCACTTTCGAGCTTCTGGGCCGAAATATAGCCCCACTTCACTTTAAGACTGAAAGACTAGCCGAGACCGCCTTAGGCGCATCGTGATTTTGGGCTACGTAGGCTCGATTTCCCGGAACTTGGGAGATAATTCCCAGTCCCAGGCACTCTAAGCTAATTCCTGATTGCCTTGGTTTTCAGTGAAATGGACACAGCCAAACTTTTTGAACGTTCACTTTCGAGCTTCTGGGCCGAAATATAGCCCCACTTCACTTTAAGACTGAAAGAGTAGCCGGGACTGCCTTACGCGCATGCTAATTTTCGCGAATTTCGGCTTGATTTCCTGGGACTTGGGGGATATTTTCCAGTCGCGGAAGTTCTAAACTCACTCCTGAATGCCTTGGTTTTTAGTGAAATGGACACAGGTAAAAGGAGCGCACGCTCGGTTTCCAGGTTGTAGGCCGAAATATAGCCCCACTTTATTTTAAGACTGAAAGTGTACACGAAACCGCCTTAAGCGCATCGAAATTTTTAGCCACTATGGCTCGATATGCCAAAACTTGGTGGATAGTTTCCAGTCCCGGGCACTCTACCCTAACTCTTGATGGCCTTAGTTTTCAGTAAAATGGTCACAGGTAACAGGAGCGCACGCTCGGTGTCGAGCTTCCAGGCCGAAATGTAGCCCCAGTTCATTTTAAGACTGAAAGAGTAAACCAAACTGCCGTACACCTATCGTAATTTTAAGAAAGTATGGCTCAATTTGCCGAAACTTGGAGGATAGCTTCCAGTCTCGAGGATTCTAAACTATCTCCTGATGGACTTAGTTCTTAGTGAAATGGACACAGGTAAAAGGAGCGCACGCTCGGTGTCGAGCTTGTAGAACCGAAATATAGCCCCACTTCATTTTCGGAGTAAACGAGTAGCCGAGACCGCCTTACGCGCATCGTGATTTTGAGCATCTTTGGCTCGATTTGCCGGAATTCGGGCAATATTTTCCAGTCCCCAGGACTCTATGTTAACTCATGATGAACTTAGTTTTCAGTGATATGTACACAGGCAAAAGGAGCGCACGCTCGGTGTTGAGCTTCTCGGCCGAAATATAGCCCCACTTCATTTTAAGACTGAAAGAGTAGCCGAGACCGCCTTACGCGCATCGTGATTTTGAGCAACTTTGGCTCGATCTGCCAGAATTTGGGAAATATTTTCCAGTCCCAAGGACTCTAAACTAACTCCTGATGGCCTAAGATGTCAGTGAAATGGACACAGGTAAAATTAGCGCACGCCCGGTCTCGAGCTTCTAGGTCGAAATATAGCCCCCCTTAATTTTAAGACTGAAAGAGTAGCCGAGACCGCCTTACGCGCATCGTGATTTTGGGCCACTTTTGCTCGATTTCGCGGAAGTTGGCGAATAATTTAAAGTCCCGGGGACGCTAAACTAACTCCCGATGACCTTGGTTTGTAGTTTAATGAACAAAGCAAAACATTCTGAACGCTCACCTTCGAGCTTCAGTGCCGCAATATAGCCCTACTTAAATTTAAGACTAAAAGAATAATCGAGAGCCCGTTACGCGCATCGTAATTTTCATCAACTTCGGCGCCATTTCCTGGAGCTTGGAGAATATTTTCCAGTTCCGGGGACTCAAAACTAACTCTTGATTGCCTTGGTTTGCAGTCAAATGGACACAGCAAAACTTTTTGAACGCTCACTTTCGAGCTTGTGGGCCTAAATATAGCCACACTTCACTTTAAGACTGAAGCAGTAGCCGAGACCGCGTTACGCGCATCGTGATTTTGAGCGACTTCTGCTCGCTTTCCTGGAACTTGGGGAATATTTTCCAGTCCCGGGGACTCTAAACTAACTCCTGATGGCCATGGTTTGCAGTGAAATTTACACAGCACAAGTTTTTGAACGAACAGTTTCCAGCTTTTAGGCCGAAATATAGTCCCACATCACTTACGACTTAAAGAGTAGCCGAGACCAGCGTGCGCGCATCGTGATTTTGACCAACTTCGGGTCGATATTCCGGAACTTGGGGGATATTTTCCAGTCCCAGGGACTCTAAACTAACTCTTGATGGCCTTGGTTTGCAGTGAAATGGAGACAGGAAAACGTTTTGAACGCTCACCTTCAACCTTCTGGGCCCAAATATAGCCCACTTTACTTTAATACTGAAAAAGTAGCCGAGACCGCCTTACGCGCATCGTGATTTTGAGAAACTTCGGGTGGATTTACCGGAACTTGGGGGATATTTTCCAGTCCCTTGGACGCTAAACTAGGTGCCGATGGCCTTGTTTTGCAGTGAAATGGACCCAGCAAAGCTTTTTGAAGGCTCACTTTCGAGGTTGTGGGCCAAAATATAGCCATTCTTCACTTTAAGACTGAAACAGTAGCCGAGACCACGTTTCGCGCATCGTGATTTTGATCAACTTCGGCTCGATTTCCCGGAACTTGCGAAATATTTTCCAGTCCCGGGGACTCTAAAGTAACTCGTGCTGGTCGTGGTTTGCAGTGAAACGGAAAGAGAAAAACTTTTTGAACGCATACTTTCGAGCTTCTGGACCGAAATATAGCCCCACTTGACTTGAAGACTGAAAGAGTAGCCGAGACCGCCTTACGTGCATCGTGATTTTGAGCAACTTCGGCTGGATTTGCCGGAACTAAGGGGATATATTCCAGTTCTGAGGACTCTAAACTACTTTCTGATGGCCTTGGTTTGCAGTAAAATGGAGCCAGCAAAACTTTTTGAACGCTCAATTTCCAGCTTTTGGGCCAAAATATAGCCCCCCATTACTTTAACACTAAAAGAGTAGCCGAGACCGCCTTACGTGCATCGTGATTTTGGCAAATTTCGGGTTGATTTCCCGGAACTTGGGGGATATTTTCCAGTCCCGGGGACTCTCAACTAACCCCTGCTTGTCTTGGTTTGCAGTGAAATGGACACAGCGAAAGTTTTTGAACCCTCACTCTCGAGCTTCTGGGCCGAAATAGAGCCCCATTTTACTTTAAGACTGAAAGAGTAGGCGAGACCGCCTTGAGCGAATCGTGATTTTGACCAATTTCGCGTTTATTTCCCGAAACTTGGGGGATATATTCCAGTCAAAGGGACCCTACAGTAACTTCTGATGGCCTTGGTTTTCATTGAAATGGACAGAGCACAACTTTGGAGCTTCTGGACAGAAATATAGCCCCACTTTACTTTAAGACTGAAAGAGTAGATGAGACCGCCTTACGCGCATCGTAATTTTGACGAACTTCGAATGGATTTCCCGGAACTTGGGGGATATTTTGCAGTCCTTTGGACGCTAAACTAAGTCCTGATGGCCTTGTTTTGAAGTAAAATGGACACAACAAAACTTTTTGAACGCTCACTTTCTAGCTTGTGGGCCGAAATATAGCCACACTTCACTTTAGGTTTGACACAGTAGCCGAGACCACGTTACGCGCATCATGAATTTGATCAACTTCGGCTCGATTTCCCGGGACTTGGGGGATATTCCCCAGTCCCGGGGACTCTAAACCAACTTCTGATGGCCTTGGTTTGCACTTAAAGTGACAGAGCAAAACTTTTTAAACGCTCACTTTCGAGGTTCTGGGCCGAAATATAGCCCCACTTCACTTTAAGACTGAAAGAGTAGCCGAGACCACCTTACGCACATCGTGATTTTGACCAACTTCGGCTGGATTTACCGGAACTTGGGGGATAGTTTCCAGTCCGGAGGACTCTTAAGTAACCCTGATGGCCTTGGTTTGCATTGAAATGGATACAGGAAAACTTTTTGAACGCTCACTTTTGAGTTTCGGGGCCGAAATATAGCCCCACTTCACTTTAAGACTGAAAGAGTAGTTGAGACCGTCTTACGCGCATCGTGATTTTGACCAACGTCTTCTTGATTTTCCGGAACTTGGGAAATATATTCCATTTCCGCGGGCTCTAAACTAACTCCTGATGGCGTTGTTTTTCAGTGAAATGGACAAAGGAAAGCTTTTTGAACACTCACTTTGTAGCTTCTGGGCCGAAATAGAATCCCACTTCACTTTCAGACTGAAATGGTAGCCGAGACCGCCTCACGCGCATCGTGAGTTAGACCAAGTTCAGCTCGATTTCACGCAACTTTTGGGATATTGTGCAGTCCGGGGGACTCTAAACTAACTCCGGATAGCCTTGGTTTGCACTGAAATGCGCACAGGATAAATTTTTGAACGTCCACTTTGGAGCTTCTGGCCAGAAATATAGCCCCACTTCACGTTAAGACTGAAAGAGTAGCCGAGATCGCCTTACGCCCATCGTGATTTTGATCAACTTCGGCTCGCTTTCCCGGAACTTGGGGAATATTTTCCAGTCCCGGGGACACTAACCTAAGTCCTGATGGCCTTGTTTTGAAGTGAAACGTACACAGCAAAACTTTTTGAACGCTCACTTTCGAGCTTGTGGGCCGAAATATACGCACACTTGACTTTAAGACTGAAACAGTAGCCGAGACCACGTTACGCGCATCATGAATTTGATCAACTTCGGCTCCAATTCCCGGGACTTGGGGGATATGTTCCAGTCCCGGGGTCTCTAAACTAACTCCTGATGGCCTTGGTTTGCATTGAAATAGACACACCACAATTTTTTGAACGCACACTTTCGAGATTCTGGGCCGAAATATAGCCCCACTTCACTTAAGACTGAAAGAGTAGCAAGACCACCTTGCTCGCATCGTGAGTTTGACAAACTTCCGGTCGATATTCCGGAACTTGGGGGATATTTTCCAGTCCCAGCAACTCTAAACTAACTCCTCATGGCCTTGGTTTGCAGTGAAATGGACAGAGCAAAACTTTTTCAACGCTCACCTTCGAGCTTCCTGGCCGAAATAAAGCCCCACTTCACTTTAAGACTTAAAGAGTAACCGAGACCACCTTACGCGCATTGCGATTTTGACAAACTTCGGGTGGATCTCCCGGAACTTGGGGAATATTTTCCAGTCTCGGAGACCCTAAACTAACTTTTGATAGCTTTGGTTTGCAGTGAAATGCACACAGCAAAACTTTTTGAACGCTCACTTTCGAGCTTCTGGACAGAAATATAGCCCCACTTCACTTTAAGACTGAAAGGGTAGCCGAGACCGCTTTGGGAGCATCGTGATTTTGACCAACTTCAGCTCGATTTACCGGAACCTGGGGAATATTTTCCAGTGCCAGGGACGCTAAACTAACTCGTGATGGCCTTGTTTTTCAGTCAAAGAACACAGCAAAACTTTTTGAACGCTCACTTTCGGGCTTCTGGGCCGAAATATAGCCCCACTTCACTTTAAGACTGAAACAGTAGCCGATACCCCATTTCACGCATCGTGATTTTGATCAACTTCGGTTCGATTCCCCGGAACTTGGGCAATATTTTTCAGTCCCGGGGACTCTAAACTAACCCCTAATGGCCTTGGTTTGAAGTGAAATGGACACAGCAAAACTTTTTGAACGCGCACTTTCGGGCTTCTGGCCCGAAATATAGCCCCACTTCACTTTAAGACAGAAAGAGTAGCCGAGACCACTTTAGGGGCATCGTGATTTTGACCAACCTCGGCTCAATTTCCCGGACCTTGGGGCATATTTTCTTGTCCCGGGGACGCTAAACTAACTCCTGATGGCCTTGGTTTGCAGTGAAATGAACACAGCAAGACTTTTTGAACGCTCACTTTCGGGCTTCTCGCCCGAGATATAGTCCCACTTCACTCTAAGACTGAAAGAGTAGCCGACACTACCTTACGCAAATCGTGATTTTGACCAACTTCGGCTCGATTTCCCGAAAGTTGGGGGATATTTTCCAGTCCCGGGGACTCTAAACTAGCTCCTGATGGCTTTGGTTTGCAGTCAAATAAACACAGGGAAACTTTTTGAACGCTCACTTTCAAGCTCCTGGCCAGGAATAAAGCCTCACTTCACTTTAAGACTGAAACAGTAAGCGAGACCGCCTAACGCGCACCGTGATTTTGACCAACTTCGGCTAAATTTCCCTGAACTTGGGGGGATATTTTCCAGTCCCGAAGACTCTTAAGTAACCCCTGATGGCCTGCATTTGCATTGAAATGGATACAGCAAAACTTTTTGAAGCTCACTTTTGAGCTTCTGGGCCGAAATATAGCCCCACTTCACTTTAAGACTGAAAGACTAGCCAAGATCGTCTTGTGCGCATCGTGATTTTGACCAACGTCTTCTCGATTTTCCGCAACTTGGGAAATATATTGCAGTCCCGGGGACTCTAAACTAACTCCTGATGGTCTTGGTTTGCAGTGAAATGGACACAGCAAATTTTTTGAAGCGCTCACTTTGGAGCTTCTGGGCCGAAATAGAGCCCCACTTCACTTTAAGACTGAAAGAGTAGCCGAGGCCGCCTTAGGCGCATCGTGATTTTGACCAACTTCGGCTTGAGTTGCCAGAACTTAAAAGATATTTTCCACTCCCGGGGACTCTAAACTAACTCATGATGGCCTTGGTTTTCAGTGAAATTGAGAGAGGAAAACTTTTTGAACGCTCACTTTCGAGCTTCTGGACCGAAATATAGCCCTACTTCACTTTCAGACTCAAAGAGTAGCCGAGACCGCCTTACGCGAATCGTTATTTTGACCAACTTCGTCTCGATTTGGCGGAACTTGGAGGATATTTTCCAGTTCCGGGGACTGTAAACTACTTCCTGAGGGCCTTGCTTTGCAGTGAAATGGGCACAGCATAACTTTTTGAAGGCTCACTTTCGAGCTTCTGGGCCAAAATATACAGCCACGTCACTTTAAGACTAAAAGAGTAGCCGAGACTGTCTTACGCGCATCGTGATTTTGACAAAATTCGGCTCGATTTCCCCGAACTTGGGCGATATTTTCCAGTCCCGAGGAGTCTAAACTAACTTCTGATGGCCTTGGTTTGCAGTGAAATGAACAAGGTAAATCTTTTTTGAACGCTTATTTTCGAGCTTCTGGGATGAAATATAACCCCACTTCACTTTAAGGCTGAAAGAGTAGGCGAGATTGCCTTACGCGCATCGTGATTTTGAGCAACTTCCGCTCGATTTTCTAGAATTTTGGCGATATTTTCAAGTCCCGGGGACTCTAAACTAACTCCTGATGGCCTTGGTTTGATGTGAAATGGACGCAGGAAAACTTTTTGAACGCTCAGTTTCGAGCTTCTGGGCCGAAATACAACCGTACTCCACTTTAAGACTGAAATAGTAGCCGAGACCTCCTTACGAGCATCGTGATTTTGACCCAGTTCAGCTCGATTTCCCGGAACTTGAAGGATATTTTCCAGTCCGGGGGACTTTAAACTAACTCCTGATGGCCTTGGTTTGCAGTTAAATGCACAAAGCGTAACTTTTTAAAGGTTCACTTTCGAGCTTCTGGGCCGAAATATAGCCCCACTTGACTTTAAGACTGAAAGAGTAGCCGAGACCGTCTTAGGCGCATCGTGATTTTGTCCAACTTCCGTTGGATTTCCCGGAACTTCGGGGATATATTCCAGTCCCGCGGACTCTAAACTAACTGCTGATGGCCTTGGTTTGCAGTGAAATGGACACAGCACATTTTTTTGAACGCTCACTTTCGAGCTTCTCGGCCGAAATATAGCCCTACTTCACTTTAAGACTGAAAGAGTAGCCGAGACCGCCTTACGCGCATCGTAATTGTGGCCAACTTCGGCTCCATTTGCCGGAAGTTGGCGAATATTTTCAATTCCCGGGGAACGCTCACTTTCGAGCTTCTCGGCCGACATATAGGCCCACTTTACTTAAAGACTGAAAGAGTAGCCGAGACCGTCTTACGCGCATCGTGATTTTGACCAACTTCCGTTCGATTTCCCGGAACTTCGGGGATATTTTCCAGTCCCGGGGACTCTAAACTAACTCCTGAGAGCCATGGTTTGCAGTGAAATTCACACAGCACAAGTTTTTGAACGAACACTTTCCAGCTTTTAGGCCGAAATATAGTCCCACATCACTTACGACTTAAAGAGTAGCCGATACCGGCGTGCGCGCATCGTGGTTTTGACCAACTTCGGGTCGATATTCCGGAACTTGGGGGATATTTTCCAGTCCCAGAAACTCTAAACTAACTCTTGATGGCCTTGGTTTGCAGTGAAATGGAGACAGCAAAACTTTTTCAACGCTCACCTTCAAGCTTCTCGGCCGAAATATAGCCCACTTTAGTTTAATACTGAAAAAGTAGCCGAGACCGCCTTACGCGCATCGTGATTTTGACAACATTCGGGTGGATTTCTCCGAACTTGGGGGATATTTTCCAGTCCCTTGGACGCTAAACTAGGTGCCGATGGCCTTGCTTTGCAGTGAAATGGACACAGCAAAGCTTTTTGAAGGCTCACTTTCGAGGTTGTGGGCCGAAATATAGCCATACTTCACTTTAAGACTGAAACAGTAGCCGAGACCACGTTTCGCGCATCGTGATTTTGATCAACTTCGGCTCGATTTCCAGGAACTTGCGAAATATTTTCCAGTCCCGGGGACTCTAAACTAACTCGTGTTGGTCTTGGTTTGCAGTGAAACGGAAACAGAAAAAGTTTTTGAACGCATACTTTCGAGCTTCTGGACCGAAATAGAACCCCACTTCACTTTAAGACTGAAAGAGTAGCCGAGACCGCCTTACGTGCATCGTGATTTTGAGCAACTTCGGCTCGATTTGCCGGAACTAAGGGGATATATTCCAGTTCTGAGGACTCTAAACTAATTCCTGATGGCCTTGGTTTGCAGTAAAATGGAGCCAGCAAAACTTTTTGAACGCTCAATTTCCAGCTTTTGGGCCAAAATATAGCCCCCCATTACTTTAACACTGAAAGAGTAGCCGAGTCCGCCTTACGTGCATCGTGATTTTGACAAACTTCGGGTTGATTTCCCGGAACTTAGGGGATATTTTCCAGTCCCGGGGACTCTCAACTAACTCCTGCTTGTCTTGGTTTGCAGTGAAATGGACACAGCGAAAGTTTTTGAACCCCCACTCTCGAGTTTCTGGGCCGAAATAGAGCCCCATTTTACTTTAAGACTAAAAGAGTAGGCGAGACCGTCTTTAGCGAATCGTGATTTTGAGCAATTTCGCCTTTATTTCCCGAAACTTCGGGGATATATTCCAGTCAAAGGGACTGTAGAGTAACTCCTGATAGCCTTGGTTTTCAGTGAAATGGACAGAGCACAACTTTGGAGCTACTGGGCCGAAATATAGCCCGACTTTACTTTAAGACTGAAAGAGTAGTTGAGACCGCCTTACGCGCATCATAATTTTGACGAACTTCCAATGGATTTCCCGGAACTTGGGGGATATTTTGCAGTCCCTTGGACGCTAAACTAAGTCCTGATGGCCTTGTTTTGAAGTAAAATGGACACAACAAAACTTTTTGAACGCTCACTTTCGAGCTTGTGGGCCGAAATATAGCCACACTTCACTTTAGGACTGACACAGTAGCCGAGACCACGTTACGAGCATCATGAATTTGATCAACTTCGGCTCGATTTCCCGGGACTTGGGGGATACTCTCCAGTCCCGGGGACTCTAAACTAACTTCTGATGGCCTTGGTTTGCACTGAAAGTGACAGAGCAAAACATTTTAAACACTCACTTTCGAGCTTCTGGGCCGAAATATAGCCCCACTTCACTTTAAGACTGAAAGAGTAGCCGAGACCACCTTACGCACATCGTGATTTTGACCAACTTCGGCTGGATTTACCGGAACTTGGGGGATATTTTCCAGTGCCGAGGACTCTTAAGTAGCACCTGATGGCCTTGGTTTATATTGAAATAGATACAGCAAAACTTTGTGAACGCTGACTTTTGAGCTTCTGGGCCGAAATATAGCCCCACTTCACTTTAAGACTGAAAGAGTAGCCTTGGTTTGCACTGAAATGCGCACAGCATAAATTTTTGAACGCCCACTTGTGAGCTTCTGGGCCGAAATATAGCCCCACTTCACTTTAAGACTGAAAGAGTAGCCGAGATCGCCTCACGCGCATCGTGATTTTGACCATTTTCGAATCGATTTCTCGGAACTTGGGGAATATTTTCCAGTCCCGGGGACTCTAAACTAACTCCTGATCGCCTTGCTTTGCATTGAAATGGACACAGCAAAACTTTTTGAACGCTCACTTTCGAGCTTGTGGGCCGAAATATAGCCACACTTCACTTTAAGACTGAAACAGTAGCCGAGACCGCATTTCGCGCATCGTGATTTTGATCAACATTGGCTCGCTTTCCCAGAACTTGGGGAATATTTTCCAGTTCAGGGGACCCTAAACTAAGTCCTGATGGCCTTGTTTTGAAGTTAAATGGACACAGCAAAACTTTTTGAACGTTCACTTTCTAGCTTGTGGGCCGAAATATAGGCACACTTGAGTTTAAGACTGAAACAGTAGCCGAGACCACGTTACGCCCATCATGAATTTGATCAACTTCGGCTCCCATTCCCGGGACTTGGGGGATATGTTCAAGTCCCGGGGACTCTAAACTAACTCCTGATGGCATTGGTTTGCATTGAAATGGACACAGCACACTTTTTTGAACGCACACTTTTGAGATTCTGGGCAGAAATATAGCCCCACTTCACTTAAGACTGAAAGAGTACCCGAGACCGCCTTGCTCATATCGTGAGTTTGACAAACTTCCGGTCGATATTCCGGAACTTGGGGGATATTTTCCAGTCCCAGCAGCTCTAAACTAACTCCTCATGGCCTTGGTTTGCAGTGAAATGGACAGAGCAAAACTTTTTGAACATTCACCTTCGAGCTTCCTGGCCGAAATAAAGCCCCACTTTACTTTAAGACTTAAAGAGTAACCGAGACCACCTTACGCGCATTGTGATTTTGACAAACTTCGAGTGGATCTCCCGGAACTTGAGGAACATTTTCCAGGCCCTTGGATGCTAAACTAAGTCCTGATGGCCTTGTTTTGCAGTGAAATGGACACAGCAAAACTTTTTAAACGCTCACTTTCGAGCTTCTGGACAGAAATATAGCCCCACTTGACTTTACGACTGAAAGGGTAGCCGAGACCGTTTTGGGAGCATCGTGATTTTGACCAACTTCAGCTCGATTTACCGGAACTTGGGGAATATTTTCCAGTCCCAGGGACGCTAAACTAACTCGTGATGGCCTTGTTTTTCAGTCAAAGATCACAGCAAAACTTTTTGAACGCTCACTTTCGGGCTTCTGGGCCGAAATATAGCCCCACTTCACTTTAAGACTGAAACAGTAGCCGATACCGCATTTCGCGCATCGTGATTTTGATCAACTTCGGTTCGATTCCCCGGAACTTGGGCAATATTTTTCAGTCCCAGGGACTCTAAACTAACCCCTGATGGCCTTCGTTTGCAGTGAAATGGACACAGCAAAACTTTTTGAACGCTCACTTTCGGGCTTCTGGCCCGAAATATAGCCCCACTTCACTTTAAGACAGAAAGAGTAGCCGAGACCACTTTAGGGGCATCGTGATTTTGACCAACCTCGGCTCAATTTCCCGGACCTTGGGGCATATTTTCTTGTCCCGGGGACGCTAAACTAACTCCTGATGGCCTTGGTTTGCAGTGAAATGAACACAGCAAAACTTTTTGAACGCTCACTTTCGGGCTTCTCGCCCGAAATATAGCCCCACTTCACTCTAAGACTGAAGGAGTAGCCGACACTACCTTACGCAAATCGTGATTTTGACCAACTTCGGCTCGATTTCCCGGAAGTTGGGGGATATTTTCCAGTCCCGGGGACTCTAAACTAGCTCCTGATGGCTTTGGTTTGCAGTCAAGTAAACACAGGGAAACTTTTTGAACGCTCACTTTCAAGCTCCTGGCCAGGAATAAAGCCTCACTTCACTTTAAGACTGAAACAGTACGCGAGACCGCCTAACACGCACCGTGATTTTGACCAACTTCGGCTAAATTTCCCTGAACTTGGGGGGATATTTTCCAGTCCCGAAGACTCTTAAGTAACCCCTGATGAACTTCGTTTGCATTGGAATGGATACAGCAAAACTTTTTGAAGCTCACTTTTGAGCTTCTGGGCCGAAATATAGCCCCACTTCACTTTAAGACTGAAAGACTAGCCAAGACCGTATTGCGCGCATCGTGATTTTGACCAACGTCTTCTCGATTTTCCGCAACTTGGGAAATATATTGCAGTCCCGGGGACTCTAAACTAACTCCTGATGGTCTTGGTTTGCAGTGAAATGGACACAGCAAATTTTTTGCAGCGCTCTCTTTGGAGGTTCTGGGCCGAAATAGAGCCCCACTTCAGTGTAAGACTGAAAGAGTAGCCGAGGCCGCCTTAGGCGCATCGTGATTTTGACCAACTTCGGCTTGAGTTGCCAGAACTTAAAAGATATTTTCCACTCCCGGGGACTCTAAACTAACTCATGATGGCCTTGGTTTTCAGTGAAATTGAGAGAGGAAAACTTTTTGAACGCTCACTTTCGAGCTTCTGGACCGAAATATAGCCCTACTTCACTTTCAGACTCAAAGAGTAGCCGAGACCGCCTTACGCGAATCGTTATTTTGACCAACTTCGTCTCGATTTGGCGGAACTTGGAGGATATTTTCCAGTTCCGGGGACTGTAAACTACTTCCTGAGGGCCTTGCTTTGCAGTGAAATGGGCACAGCATAACTTTTTGAAGGCTCACTTTCGAGCTTCTGGGCCAAAATATACAGCCACGTCACTTTAAGACTAAAAGAGTAGCCGAGACTGCTTTACGCGCATCGTGATTTTCACAAACTTCGGCTCGATTTCCCGGAACTTGGGGGATATTTTGATGTCCCGGAGACTGTAAACTATCTCCTGATGTGGCTTGGTTCGCGGTGAAATGGACACAGCAAAACTTTTTGAACTTTCACTTTCGAGCTTCTGGGCCGAAATATAGCCCGAGTTCACTTTAAGAATGAAAGAATAGCCGAGACCGCCCTACGTGCATCGTGATTTTGACCAACTTTGGCTCGATTTCCCAGGAAATGGGGAATATTTTCCGGTACCGGGGACTCTAAAGTAACTTCTGATTGCCTTGGTTTGCATTGAAATGGTGAGAGCAAAACTTTTTCAACGCTCCCTTTTGGGCTTCTGAGCCGAAATATAGCCCCACTTCAGGTTAAGACTGAAAGAGTAGCCGAGACCGTCTTACGCGCATCGTGATTTTGACCAACTTCGGCTGGATTTCCCGAAACTTCGGGGATATATTTAAGTTCCAAGGACTCTAAACTAACCCCTGATGGCCTTGGTCTGCAGTGAAATGAACACAGCAAATTTTTTTGAACGCTTACTTTCGAAATTCTGGGCCGAAATATAGCCCCACTTTACTTTAAGACTGAAAGAGTAGCCGAGACCGCCTTAGACGTATCGTGATTTTGACCAACTTCGGCTTGAGTTGCCAGAACTTAAGAGATATTTTTTAGTCCCGCGGACTCCAAACTAACTCATGATGGCCTTGGTTTTCAGTTAAGTTGAGAGAGATAAACTTTTTGAACTTTCACTTTCTAGCTTCTCGGCCGAAATATAGCCCCAGTTCACTTTAAGAATGAAAGAGTAGCCGAGACCGCCTTACGCGCATCATGGTTTTGACAAAATTCGGGTCGATTTCCCCGAACTTGGACGATATTTTCCAGTCCCGAGTAGTCTAAACTAACTCCTGATGGCCTTGGTTTGCAGTGAAATGAACAAGGTAACACTTTTTGAACGCTTATTTTCGAGCTTCTGGGATGAAATATAGCCCCACTTCACTTTAAGACCGAAGGAATAGGCGAGACCGTCTTACGCGCATCGTGATTTTGAGCAACTTCCGCTCGATTTTCTAGAATTTTGGCGATATTTTCAAGTCCTGGGGACTCTAAACTAACTCCTGATGGTCTAGGATTGATGTGAAATGGACGCAGGAAAACTTTTGGAACGCTCAGTTTCGAGCTTCTGGGCCGAAATACAACCGTACTTCACTTTAAGACTGAAATAGTAGCCGAGACCTCCTTACGAGCATGGTGATTTTGACCCAGTATAGCTCGATTTCCCAGAACTTGGGGGATATTTTCCAGTCCGGGGGACTTTAAACTAACTCCTGATTGCCTTGGTTTGCAGTTAAATGCACAAAGCGTAACTTTTAAAAGGTTGACTTTCGAGCTTCCGGGCCGAAATATAGCCCTACTTTACTTTAAGACTGAAAGAGTAGCCGAGACCGTCTTAGGCGCATCGTGATTTTGACCAACTTCCGTTGGATTTCCCGGAACTTCGGGGATATATTCCAGTCCCGGGGACTCTAAACTAACTGCTGATGGCCTTGGTTTGCAGTGAAATGGACACAGCACATTTTTTTGAACGCTCACTTTCGAGCTTCTCGGCCGAAATATAGCCCTACTTCACTTTAAGACTGAAAGAGTAGCCGAGACCGCCTTACGCGCATCGTAATTTTGACCAACTTCGGCTCGATTTGCCAGAAGTTGGCGAATATTTTCAATTCCCGGGGAAGCTAAACTAACTTCTGATGGCCTTAGTTTGCAGTTAAATGGACACGGCAAAACTTTTTGAACGCTCACTTTCGAGCTTATGGCTCGAAATAAAGCCCCACTTAACTTTAAGACTGAAAGAGTAGCCGAGACCGCCTTACGCGCATCGTGATTTTGGGATACTTCGGCTCGATTTCCCGGAAATAGGGGGATATTTTCCAGTCCCGGGGACTCTAAACTAACTCCTGATGGCCTTGGTTTCCAGTGAAATGGACACAGGCACACTTTTTGAACGCGCACTTTCGAGCTTGCTGGCCGCAATATAGCCCTACTTCTTTTTAAGACTGAAAGAGTAGGCGGGAGCGCCTTACGCGCATTGTGATTTTGAGGATCTTCGGCTCGATCTGGCGAAACTTGGGAGATATTTTCCAGTCCCAAAGTCTCTAAACTCACTCCTGATTGTCTAAGATGTGAGTGAAATAGACACAAAAATTTTTGAACCCTTACTTTGGAGCTTCTGGAGTTAAATCTAAGCCCAGTTTACCTTAAGACTGAAAGAGTAGCCGAGACCCCCTTAAGCGCATGGTGATTTTGAGTAACTTCGGGTGGATTTCCCGTAACTTGGGGGATATTTCCAGTTCCTTTGACGCTAAACTAAGTCGTGATGGCCTTGTTTTGCAGTGAAATGGAGACAGGAAAACTTTTTAAACACTCAGTTTGGAGCTTCTGGGCCGAAATATTGCCCCAATTCACTTTAAGACTGAAAGAGTAGCCAAGACCGCCGTACGCGCGTCGTGATTTTGACCAACTTCGGTTAAATTTCCCGGAACTTGGGGGATATTTTCCAGTCCCGGGCACTCTAAACTAACTCGCGACGTCCTTGGTCTCCAGTAAAATGGACACAGCAAAACTTTTTGATAACTCACTTTTGAGCTTCTGGGCCGAAATATAGCTCCACTTCACTTTAAGAGTGAAAGAGTAGCCGAGACCGCCTTACGCCCATCGTAATTTTGACCAACTTTGGCTCGATTTCCCGGAACTTGGGGGATATTTTCCAGTCCCGCGGACTCTAAAGTAACTCCTGATGGCCTTGCTCTGGAGTGAAATGGACACAGCACAACTTTTTGAACGCTCACTTTCGAGCTTCTGGGGGGAAATATTGCCCCAGTTGACTTTAAGAATGAAAGAGTAACCGGGACCGCCTTACGCGCATCGTGATTTTGACCAACTTTGGCTCGATTTCCCGGGAAATGGGGGATATTTTCCGGTACCGGGGACTCTAAAGTAACTCCTGATTTCCTCGGTTTGCAGTGAAATGGACACAGCACAACTTTTTGAACGCTCACTTTTGAGCTTCTGGGCCGAAGCATAGCCCTACTTCACTTTAAGACTGAAAGACTAGCCGAGACCGCCTTACGCGCATCGTGATTTTGGGCTACTTCGGCTCGATTTCCCGGAACTTGGGAGATAATTGCCAGTCCCGGGCACTCTAAACTAACTCCTGATGGCCTTGGTTTTCAGTAAAATGGACACAGCCAAACTCTTTGAATGTTCACTTTCGAGCTTCTGGGCCGAAATATAGCCCCACTTCACTTTAAGACTGAAAGAGTAGTTAGGACCGCCTTACGCGCATGGTAATTTTGTCGAACTTCGGCTTGATTTCCTGGGGCTTGGGGGATATTTTCCAGTCCCGGAAGCTCTAAACTAACTCCTGAATGCCTTGGTTTTTAGTGAAATGGACACAGGTAAAAGGAGCGCACGCTCGGTTTCCAGGTTGTAGGCCGAAATATAGCCCCACTTTATTTTAAGACTGAAAGTGTACACGAAACCGCCTTAAGCGCATCGAAATATTTAGCCACTATGGCTCGATATGCCAAAACTTGGGGGATATTTTCCAGTCCCGGGGACTCTACCCTAACTCTTGATGGCCTTAGTTTTCAGTAAAATGGTCACAGGTAACAGGAGCACACGCTCGGTGTCGAGCCTCTAGGCCGAAATATGGCCCCAGTTCATTTTAAGACTGAAAGAGTAAACGAAACTGCCGTACGCCTATCGTAATTTTAAGAAAGTATGGCTCAATTTGCCGAAACTTGGAGGATAGCTTTCAGTCTCGAGGATTCTAAACTATCTCCTGATGGACTTAGTTCTTAGTGAAATGGACACAGGTAAAAGGAGCGCACGCTCGGTGTCGAGCTTGTAGAACCGAAATATAGCCCCACTTCATTTTCGGAGTAAACGAGTAGCCGAGACCGCCTTACGCGCATCGTGATTTTGAGCATCTATGGCTCGATTTGCCGGAATTCGGGCAATATTTTCCAGTCCCCAGGACTCTATGTTAACTCCTGATGAACTTAGCTTTCAGTGATATGTACACAGGCAAAAGGAGCGCACGTTCGGTGTTGAGCTTCTCTCTTTGAGCAACTTTGGCTCGATCTGCCAGAATTTGGGAAATATTTTCCAGTGCCAAGGACTCTAAACTAACTCGTGATGGCCTAAGATGTCAGTGAAATGGACACAGGTAAAAGTAGCGCACGTCTGGTCTTTAGCTTCTAGGTCGAAATATAGCCCTCGTTAATTTTAAGACTGAAAGAGTAGCCGAGACCGCCTTACGCGCATCGTGATTTTGGGCCACTTTTGCTCGATTTCCCGGAAGTTGGCGAATAATTTAAAGTCCCGGGGACGCTAAACTAACTCCCTTGACCTTGGTTTGCAGTTTAATGAACACAGCAAAACATTCTGAACGCTCACCTTCGAGCTTCAGTGCCGCAATATAGCCCTACTTAAATTTAAGACTGAAAGAGTAACCGAGAGCCCGTTACGCGCATCGTAATTTTCATCAACTTCGGCGCCATTTCCCGGAACTTGGAGAATATTTTCCAGTTCCGGGGACTCTAAACTAACTCCTGATTGCCTTCGTTTGCAGTGAAATGGACACAAGAAAACTTTTTGAACGCTCACTTTCGAGCTTGTGGGCCGAAATATAGCCACACTTCACTTTAGGACTGACACAGTAGCCGAGACCACCTTACGCGCATCATGAATTTGATCAGCTTCGGCTCGATTTCCCGGGACTTGGGGGATATTCTCCAGTCCCGGGGACTCTAAACTAACTTCTGATGGCCTTGGTTTGCACTGAAAGTGACAGAGCAAAACTTTTTAAACACTCACTTTCGAGCTTCTCGGCCGAAATATAGCTCCACTTTACTTTAAGACTGAAAGAGTAGCCGAGACCACCTTACGCACATCGTGATTTTGATCAACTACGGCTCGATTTACCGGAACTTGGGGGATATTTTCCAGTCCCGAGGACTCTTAAGTAACCCCGGATGGCCTTGGTTTGCATTGAAATGGATACAGCAAAACTTTTTGAACGCTCACTTTTGAGCTTCTGGGCCGAAATATAGCCCCACTTCACTTTAAGACTGAAAGAGTAGCCGAGACCGTCTTACGCGCATCGTGATTTTGTCCAACGTCTTCTCGATTTTCCGGAACTTCGGAAATACATTCAACTCCCAGGGACTCTAAACTAACTACTGATAGCCTTGGTTTGCAATGAAATAGACACAGTAATTTTTTTGAGCTTTGAGCTTGTGGGCCGAAATAGAGCCCCACTTCACTTCAAGACTGAAGGAGTAGCCGACACCGCCTTAAGCGCACCGTGATTTTGACCAACTTCGGCTCGATTTGGCGGAACTTGGGGGATATTTTCCAGTCCCGGGGACTCTAAACTAACTCCTGATTGTCTTGGTTTTCAGTGAAATGGACACAGCGAAACTTTTTGAACGCTCACTCTCGAGCTTCTGGACCGAAATATAGCCCCACTTTACTTTAAGACTGAAAGAGTAGCCGAGACCGTCTTGCGCAAATCGTGATTTTCACCAACTTCGGGTCGGTTTCCCGGAACTTGGGGGATATATTCCATTTCCGCGGGCTCTAAACTAATTCCTGATGGCCTTGGTTTTCAGTGAAATGGACAAAGGAAAGCTTTTTGAACACTCGCTTTGTAGCTTCTTGGCCGAAATAGAATCCCACTTCACTTTAAGACAGAAATAGTAGCCGAGACCGCCTCACGCGCATCGTGAGTTAGACCAAGTTGAGCTCGATTTCACGCAACTTTTGGGATATTTTCCAGTCCGGGGAACTCTAAACTAACTCCGGATTGCCTTGGTTTGCACTGAAATACGCACAGCGTAAATTTTTGAACGCCCACTTTGGAGCTTCTGGGCCGAAATATAGCCCCACTTCACTTTAAGACTGAAAGAGGTGCCGAGATCGCCTTACGCGCATCGTGATTTTGACCATTTTCGGATCGATTTCTCGGAACTTGGCGGATATTTTCCAGTCCCAGGAGCTCTAAACTAACTCCTCATGGCCCTGGTTTGCAGTGAAATGGAGAGAGCAAAACTTTTTGAACGCTCATCTTCGAGCTTCCTGGCCGAAATAAAGCCCCATTTTACTTTAAGACTTAAAGAGTAACCGAGACCACCTTACGCGCATTGTGATTTTGACAAACTTCGGGTGGATCTCCCGGAACTTGGGGAAAATTTTCCAGTCCCTTGGACGCTAAACTAAGTCCTGATGGCCTTGTTTTGCAGTGAAATGGACACAGCAAATTTTTTTGAACGCTTACTTTCGAAATTCTGGGCCGAAATATAGCCCCACTTCACTTTAAGACTGAAAGAGTAGCCGAGACCGCCTTAGACGCATCGTGATTTTGACCAACTTCGGCTTGAGTTGCCAGAACTTAAGGGATATTTTTTAGTCCCGCGGACTCTAAACTAACTCATGATGGCCTTGGTTTTCAGGTAAATTGAGAGAGCAAAACTTTTTGAACGCTCACTTTCGAGCTTCTTGGCCGAAATCTACAGCCACGTCACTTTGAGACTAAAAGAGTAGCCGAGACTGCTTTACGCGCATCGTGATTTTGACAAACTTCGGCTCGATTTCCCGGGACTTGGGGGATATTTTGATGTCCCGGACACTGTAAACAATCTGCTGATTTGGCTTGGTTTGGGGTGAAATGGACACAGCAAAACATTTTGAACTTCTACTTTCGAGCTTCTGGGCCGAAATATAGCCCCAGTTCACTTTAAGAGCCAGTGCCCATAATTATGGACCAAACAACGGCACAAGTCGAAAAATCGATTTTGCTAATTTTTTGCCCATAGATTGGCCCTAGCTAGTAAACAAACGGACCATAGTTAGTTTCTGCTAATGCAGCTTTTTTGGGGAGAAATTTGCGAAAAACGATTTTTTTCCGATTAGGCCAAAATCTACTTCCGGTTTTGCTGAATTTTCCGAATATTTGATTGCTTCGCGCTCCGCAGAACAGCTACTTGAGAATCTTTCAATGGTCTTTACATTCAGCTCAGGTCTTCATGGTATGACTGAGCGAAAAATAAAATAAATCGAGGCTTCGTTTCAGCCTGAAACGAGATCGAACACGAACGGAAAATATTACGATGTGTTTCAAACGAATTATAGCACGAAAATATCGCCATATTTTTCTATGGGCTATAACTTTAAATGCCATAAAAACACTTTATACGGGTTAACTGTACACCCACCTGTTTGAAAATCAAAAAATATCTCTGGGCAAATGGTTTTAAGTCGCCCGCCTTGGCCTGTGCTTCTCATGAATTTTTCCCTGAACCGCCGTGAGAATGTAAACAATTGCGTGACTCTGGCGGTCACCCTGAATACATAATTCGTTTCCAACAAACCGCAGATGGCTATCTTAGAACATTTGCGTGAAAAAAGAAAAACATAATGGACCACTTTTAACTTTTATATTTTGAAAGTCATCGCTTTGGAAATTTCGTTAATTAAAAACGCCAATCAAAAGCAATTTACTCGGAGTTCGGGTGTTACTGCTATGTCGTTTTAGGCTGTCGTTCTTTCTCTGATCATTTTAATTACAAGAACGAGTTCTAGAAAGAAAATCGTTCTAAGTTCATTTGTTAAGCGTAATGAAAAGTTGATATTGTTGGTTTGTAGCCTTACGTGATCTGAAGGAACGCTATAGTGATTAAATTTGCATTTGTTGATTTCGACGGATCGATTTTCGGTTAAACCTTTTTATTTGTGCCAGCACATTTAGTGCTTTTTCTCCTGCTAAAAAGTCGGAAAAAGTAAAGTAAACAAATCCTAAAAGTCATAACTAAGAGGCATCGACAGTGCGAGTGTCTCGGTAAGCTGTTAATTTGAACAATTACTGTGCTGGACGGATTGCTTTCCTGGTTACCCACGTACTATACATAGTTCATTGTGCGCGAATGTTTCTGTTTCAAACAACTGAAATGCTCAGTGCTTTTTCCTTTTTTTCTTCAGTCTTAAAACTTAAGGTTAAAGTTAGGCTAAACCCTAAACTGTTTTGGCGGCCAACCTATTTTTGGCTAATTGCTTAATCAAATTATATATATATTTCATTGAAATTCGCTCCTCTGTGACCGACTTCCGCGAACAAAACAAGATGGATGTTCGCTGTTCATTTAAGACTACAATCCTGGTCAAAAGTGTTGGGACAGTTACGGCAGATAACTTCACAGGCAGCCTCTCTTAAGACCAAAACCGCGCAAGCCCGCCTACCCCCTCCCCCTGTCAATGTTGATAAAAATCTTGAAGAAAAAAATCCTTGACAATAGCCTCAGAATAGCCTCGTTTCAAGAGTTGTTCACCTCCTAGAACAGTATTCTCGAACTAAAGAGACGATAAGATAGATATTCACGTCTTATTCCAATAATAGCGATTTTTCAGCAATCGCGTTTGGTTCCAACACAACTGTCTAACCACTTTCTATTGTCCCTTTTTCCTTTTTTCCCACATCCAATCTAGTCTTCAGAATAGCTTCATTTTCATGCAACATTGCTAGGGGAGAGGGGGGGGGGGGTCAATTGTACTTGCTTCCATTCATCTTTTGTTCTAAAACGTTAAGGACGTAGTTGAAATCGTGGGTTTCAGCGCGCAAAAATGGGAGGTGTTTCAACAACTTATGGCCAGGATTGCAGGTTTACACTAGAGGAAATTGTTCCGGATTCGTGATGAATCCAGAATGTTTTAGTGCCGGATTGATTTTGCCATTTACAAAAAAGTGGACGAAACCGAAATAAAAACCCCTCGGTTTGGTCGTGTCTCCGGAGATTTTGAATCCGGAATTTAAAGTGAGAACTTTGAATCCGAAAACTTTTGAATCCGGAGAGTTTTGTCGTGTGAACGATTTTCTCTCGAATCCAGATATTTTTCCGCCTGTGATCTTTTGAGTTTGCGGTGGGACGAAAATGGCGGATTACATGATCCAGTCGTAGTCGAGTCGTAGGCGCATTGATGGCCATTTGATGGCGGTCGCTGGGTGATTACCTCGTGCTGTTTCAGGTGTAGGTAATCACTTTTATAATGGGTAATGCCATACTCCTCAGAAACCGTGCCCAATTTATACTTTACTGCGCAGATGACGACGATGGCACGATCGAAAACCTCGACGGTTTTCGACCCTAAACCCTAAGTAAATACCTGGAGGAACCTGGCATGATGGACAACAGTACCGTGGTCAGCGAGTTGAAAGAAAACTTCAGACTGTCTCAACCTACCCCTAGCCTTATTTTCGGAGGCATTTTGTTTCTCGTTGTCGAGGCAACAAACTGCTTGTTAACCATGCCATCATGAATGTTCCCGGAGTTATCGTCGTGTATAAACGATTAAGAATCCGAATATCCTTTCACTGTAAACCCCTACTAATCCGAATACTCTAAAATTGATGAATTCGGGAACTCCTTTATTGTAAACCTAGTCCTAGATCGACCACTGTAATGTTTATTTGTCTACCAGTGTTTTGATCTGCAAATTTCAGTTAATTGATCAAACAACCAAAGTAGAAAAGATGGATTTTTTTCCCAGTATGATTGAAACTTAAACGCAATTTCTTCCTCGGCTAATTCAATTCAAGAAATTCCGGGTTTTCTAGCTGAGTTTGAGCATATTGTGTAGGTACAAATTTTCTACACAGCTAGAAGAGCTGAGATGCCGTCACGCAGTTAGTAGTCTATAGAAATTATGGTATTTCCACTTGACTTTATTTGTCAGTCAATAAATCATAGAGGATTGGTTAAGTGTATCTCTGAAACTGCTACTGTGTTGTAAGTTATCAGTGAAATCAATAAAATAAACAAGTGTTAAAATCATTTCCTGGAGTACTGTAGTAACGTTCTTTATCATGGATGTCGTGGGTGTCGCAATGCAAATGAAAAAAACATATATATTTATACTAAGTTAAACAAAGAAAACAAAAACAAAAAACAACAAAAAAACATTTTCCATTATTTTATCCACACAAAGTTTCAAAACTTGCTTTCATCGGATTGCTGGAAACGAATATTTTACTCGAGAGTGGCTATCCGCGTCACGCAATTGCTTACATTCCAACGGCGGATTTTGGGCAAAATCTATGAGAAACACAGGCCAAGGCGGGCGACTTGAAGCCATTTGCCCAGAGATATTTTTTGATATCCTAACAGGTGGTTGTATATTTAACCCGTAGAAAGTGTTTTTATGGTATTTAAAGTTATAGCCCATAGAAAAATATGGCGATGTTTTTAAGCAATAATTCTCTTGCGACATACTGTAAAATTTTGCGTTTCAGTTTTACCTCTTTTCGGGCTCAAAACTAACTTTGATTTATTTTATTTTTCGCTCAGTCATGCTACCAAGACCTGAACTGAATATAAAATCCATTGAAAGATTCTCAAGTAGTTGTTCTGCGGAGCGCGAAGCAATCAAATATTCGGAAAATTCAGCAAAACCGGAAGTAGATTTTGAGCCCAGTCGGGTCGGAATCGTCTTTGGCGTATTTCTACCAAAGAAAGCTGTATTAGCAGAAAGTAACTATGGTCCGTTTCTATTCTTACTAGGACCTATCTATGGACAAAATACAAGCGAAATCAATTTTTCGACCTGTGCCATTGATAGGCGATCTAGGTCCTTTTTTATAGGCATTCACTCTTAAGAATCAAAGAGTAGCCGAGACCGCCTTACGCGCATCGTGATTTTGACAAACTTCGGCTCGATTTCCCCGAACTTGGGCGATATTTTCCAGTCCCGAGCAGTCTAAACTAACTCCTGATGGCCTTGGTTTGCAGTGAAATGAACACAGCAAAACTTTTTGAACTTTCACTTTCGAGCTTCTGGGCCGAAATATAGCCCCAGTTCACTTTAAGAATCAAATAATAGCCGAGACCGCCTTACGCGCATCGTGATTTTGACAAAATTCGGCTCGCTTTCCCCGAACTTGGGCGATATTTTCCAGTCCCGAGCAGTCTAAACTAACTCCTGATGACCTTGGTTTGCAGTGAAATGAACAAGGTTACACTTTTTGAACGCTAACTTTCGAGCTTCTGGGATGAAATATAGCCCCACTTCACTTTAAGACTGAAAGAGTAGGCGAGACCGCCTTACGCGCATCGTGATTTTGAGCAACTTCCACTCGATTTTCTAGAATTTTGGCGATATTTTCAAGTCCCGGGGACTCTAAACTAACTCCTGATGGCCTTGGTTTGATGTGAAATGGACGCAGGAAAACTTTTTGAACGCTCAGTTTCGAGCTTCTGGGCCGAAATACAACCGTACTTCACTTTAAGACTGAAATAGTAGCCGAGACCTCCTTACGAGCATCGTGATTTTGACCCAGTTCAGCTCAATGTCCCGAAACTTGGGGGTTATTTTCCAGTCCGGGGGACTTTAAACTAACTCCTGATGGCCTTGGTTTGCAGTTAAATGCACAAAGCGTAACTTTTTAAAGGTTCACTTTCGAGCTTCTTGGCCGAAATATAGCCCCACTTTACTTTAAGACTGAAAGAGTAGCCGAGACCGTCTTAGGCGCATCGTGATTTTGACCAACTTCCGTTGGATTTCCCGGAACTTCGGGGATATATTCCAGTCCCGGGGACTCTAAACTAACTGCTGATGGCCTTGGTTTGCAGTGAAATGGACACAGCACATTTTTTTGAACGCTCACTTTCGAGCTTCTCGGCCGAAATATAGCCCTACTTCACTTTAAGACTGAAAGAGTAGCCGAGACCGTCTTACGCGCATCGTAATTTTGACCAACTTCGGCTCGATTTGCCAGAAGTTGGCGAATATTTTCAATTCCCGGGGAAGCTAAACTAACTTCCGATGGCCTTAGTTTGCAGTTAAATGGACACGGCAAAACTTTTTGAACGCTCACTTTCGAGCTTATGGCTCGAAATAAAGCCCCACTTAACTTTAAGACTGAAAGAGTAGCCGAGACCGCGTTACGCGCATCGTGATTTTAGGATACTTCGGCTCGATTTCCCGGAAATAGTGGGATATTTTCCAGTCCCGGGGACTCTAAAATAACTCCTATTGGCCTTGGTTTCCACTGAAATGGACACAGGAACACTTTTTTAACGCGCACTTTCGAGTTTGCTGGCCCAAATATAGCCCTACTTCTTTTTAAGACTGAAAGAGTAGGCGGGAGCGCCTTACGCGCATTGTGATTTTGAGGATCTTCGGCTCGATCTGGCGAAACTTGGGAGATATTTTCCAGTCCCAAAGTCTCTAAACTCACTCCTGATTGTCTAAGATGTGAGTGAAATAGACACAAAAATTTTTGAACCCTTACTTTCGAGCTTCTGGCGTTAAATCTAAGCCCACTTTACCTTAAGACTGAAAGAGTAGCCGAGACCCCCTTAAGCGCATGGTGATTTTGAGTAACTTCGGGTGGATTTCCCGTAACTTGGAGGATATTTCCAGTTCCTTTGACGCTAAACTAAGTCGTGATGGCCTTGTTTTGCAGTGAAATGGAGACAGGAAAACTTTTTAAAAACTCAGTTTGGAGCTTCTGGGCCGAAATATTGCCCCAATTCACTTTAAGACTGAAAGAGTAGCCGAGACCGCCGTACGCGCGTCGTGATTTTGACCAACTTCGGTTAAATTTCCCGGAACTTGGGGGATATTTTCCAGTCCCGGGGACTCTAAACTGACCCCCGACGTCCTTGGTCTGCAGTAAAATGGACACAGGGAAACTTTTTGAACGCTCACTTTTGAGCTTCTGGGCCGAAATATAGCTCCACTTCACTTTAAGAGTGATAGAGTAACCGAGACCGCCTTACGCCCATCGTAATTTTGACCAACTTCGGATCGATTTCCCGGAATTTGGGGGATATTTTCCAGTCTCGCGGACTCTAAAGTAACTCCTGATGGCCTTGCTCTGGAGTGAAATGGACACAGCACAACTTTTTGAACGCTCACTTTCGAGCTTCTGGGGGGAAATATTGCCCCAGTTGACTTTAAGAATGAAAGAGTAACCGGGACCGCCTTACGCGCATCGTGATTTTGACCAACTCTGGCTCGATTTCCCGGGAAATGGGGGATATTTTCCGGTACCGGGGACTCTAAAGTAACTCCTGATTTCCTCGGTTTGCAGTGAAATGGACACAGCACAACTTTTTGAACGCTCACTTTTGAGCTTCTGGGCCGAAGCATAGCCCTACTTCACTTTAAGACTGAAAGACTAGCCGAGACCGCCCTACGCGCATCGTGATTTTGGGCTACTTCGGCTCGATTTCCCGGAACTTGGGAGATAACTCCCAGTCCCGGGCACTCTAAACTAACTCCTGATGGCCCTGGTTTTCAGTGAAATGGATACAGCCAAACTTTTTGAACGTTCACTTTCGAGCTTCTGGGCCGAAATATAGCCCCACTTAACTTTAAGACTGAAAGAGTAGCCGGGACCGCCTTACGCGCATGGTAATTTTGTCGAACTTCGGCTTGATTTCCTGGGACTTGGGGGATATTTTCCAGTCCCGGAAGCTCTAAACTAACTCCTGAATGCCTTGGTTTTTAGTCAAATGGACACAGGTAAAAGGAGCGCACGCTCGGTTTCCAGGTTGTAGGCCGAAATATAGCCCCACTTTATTTTAAGACTGAAAGTGTACACGAAACCGCCTTAAGCGCATCGAAATATTTAGCCACTATGGCTCGATATGCCAAAACTTGGGGGATATTGTCCAGTCCCGGGGACTCTACCCTAACTCTTGATGGCCTTAGTTTTCAGTAAAATGGTCACAGGTAACAGGAGCGCACGCTCGGTGTCGAGTTTCTAGGCCGAAATGTAGCCCCAGTTCATTTTAAGACTGAAAGAGTAAACGAAACTGCCGTACGCCTATCGTAATTTTAAGAAAGTATGGCTCAATTTGCCGAAACTTGGAGGATAGCTTCCAGTCTCGAGGATTCTAAACTATCTCCTGATGGACTTAGTTCTTAGTGAAATGGACACAGGTAAAAGGAGAGCACGCTCGGTGTCGAGCTTGTAGAACCGAAATATAGCCCCACTTCATTTTCGGAGTAAACGAGTAGCCGAGACCGCCTTACGCGCATCGTGATTTTGAGCATCTTTGGCTCGATTTACCGGAATTCGGGCAATATTTTCCAGTCCCGAAGACTCTATGTTAACTCCTGATGCACTTAGTTTTTAGTGATATGTACACAGGCAAAAGGAGCGCACGTTCGGTTTTGAGCTTCTCGGCCGAAATATAGCCCCACTTCATTTTAAGACTGAAAGAGTAGCCGAGACCGCCTTACGCGCATCGTGATTTTGAGCAACTTTGGCTCGATCTGCCAGAATTTGGCAAATATTTTTCATTCCCAAGGACTCTAAACTAACTCCTGATGGCCTAAGATGTCAGTGAAATGGACACAGGTAAAATTAGTGCACGGCCGGTCTCGAGCTTCTAGGTCGAAATATAGCCCCCGTTAGTTTTAAGACTGAAAGAGTAGCCGAGACTGCCTTACGCGCATCGTGATTTTGGGCCACTTTTGATCGATTTCCCGGAAGTTGGCGAATAATTTAAAGTCCCGGGGACGCTAAACTAACTCCCGATGACCTTGTTTTGCAGTTTAATGAACACAGCAAAACATTCTGAACGCTCACCTTCGAGCTTCAGTGCCGCAATATAGCCCTACTTAAATTTAAGACTGAAAGAGTAACCGAGAGCCCGTTACGCGGATCGTAATTTTCATCAACTTCGGCGCCATTTCCTGGAACTTGGAGAATATTTTCCAGTTCCGGGGACTCTAAACTAACTCCTGATTGCCTTGGTTTGCAGTCAAATGGACACAGCAAAACTTTTTGAACGCTCACTTTCAAGCTTGTGGGCCTAAATATAGCCACACTTCACTTTAAGACTGAAACAGTAGCCGAGACCGCGTTACGCGCATCGTGATTTTGAGCAAGTTCTGCTCGCTTTCCTGGAACTTGGGGAATATTTTCCAGTCCCGGGGACTCTAAACTAACTCCTGATGGCCATGGTTTGCAGTCAAATTCACACAGCACAAGTTTTTGAACGAACGCTTTCGAGCTTTTAGGCCGAAATATAGTCCCACATCACTTACGACTTAAAGAGTAGCCGAGACCGGCGTGCGCGCATCGTGATTTTGACCAACTTCGGGTCGATATTCCGGAACTTGGGGGATATTTTCCAGTCCCAGGGACTCTAAACTAACTCTTGATGGCCTTGGTTTGCAGTGAAATGGATACAGCAAAACTTTTTGAACGCTCACTTTTGAGCTTCTGGGCCGAAATATAGCCCCACTTCACTTTAAGACTGAAAGAGTAGCCGAGACCGTCTTACGCGCGTCGTGATTTTGACCAACGTCTTCTCGATTTTCCGGAACTTGAGAAATACATTCCACTCCCGGGGACTCTAAACTAACTACTGATAGCCTTGGTTTGCATTGAAATAGACACAGTAATTTTTTTGGGCTTTGAGCTTGTGGGCCGAAATAGAGTCCCACTTCACTTTAAGACTGAAGGAGTAGCCGACACCTCCTTAAGCGCACCGTGATTTTGACCAACTTCGGCTCGATTTGCCGGACCTTGGGGGATATTTTCCAGTCCCGGGAACTCTAATCTAACTCCTGATTGTCTTGGTTTTCAGTGAAATGGACACAGCGAAACTTTTTCAACGCTCACTCTCGAGCTTCTGGACCGAAATATAGCCCCACTTCACTTTAAGACTGAAAGAGTAACCGAGACCGTCTTGTGCAAATCGTCATTTTGACCAAATTCGGGTCGGTTTCCCGGAACTTGAGGGATATATTCCATTTCCGCGGGCTCAAAACTAACTCCTGATGGCCTTAGTTTTCAGTGAAATGGACAAAGGAAAGCTTTTTGAACACTCGCTTTGTAGCTTCTGGGCCGAAATAGAATCCCACTTCACTTTCAGACTGAAATAGTAGCCGAGACCGCCTCACGCGCATCGTGAGTTAGACCAAGTTCAGCTTGATTTCACGCAACTTTTGAGATATTTTCCAGTCCGGGGGACCCTAAACTAACTCTGGATGGCCTTGGTTTGCACTGAAATGCGCACAGCATAAATTTTTGAACGCCCACTTTGGAGCTTCTGGGCCAAAATATAGCCTCACTTCACTTTACGACTGAAAGAGTAGTCGAGATCGCCTCACGCGCATCGTGATTTTGACTATTTTCGGATCGATTTCTCGGAACTTGGGGGATATTTTCCAGTCCCGGGGACTCTAAACTAACTCCTGATCGCCTTGCTTTGCATTGAAATGGACAGAGCAAAACTTTTTGAACGCTCACTTTCGAGCTTGTGGGCCGAAATATAGCCACACTTTACTTTAAGACTGAAACAGAAGCCGAGACCGCATTTCGCGCATCGTGATTTTGATCAACTTGTGCTCGCTTTCCCGGAACTTGGGGAATATTTTCCAGTCCAGGGGACCCTAAACTAAGTCCTGATGGCCTTGTTTTGAAGTGAAACGGACACAGCAAGACTTTTTGAACGTTCACTTTCTAGCTTGTGGGCCGAAATATAGGCACCCTTGACTTTAAGACTGAAACAGTAGCCGAGACCACGTTACCCGCATCATGAATTTTGATCAACTTCGGCTCCAATTCCCGGGACTTGGGGGATATGTTCCAGTCCCGGGGACTCTAAACTAACTCCTGATGGGCTTGGTTTGCATTGAAATGGACACAGCACAATTTTTTGAACGCATACTTTCGAGATTCTGGGCCGAAATATAGCCCCACTTCACTTAAGACTGAAAGAGTAGCCGAGACCGCCTTGCTCGCATCGTGAGTTTGACAAACTTCCGGTCGATATTCCGCAACTTGGGGGATATTTTCCAGTCCCAGCAACTCTAAAGTAACTCCTCATGGCCTTGGTTTGCAGTGAAATGGACAGAGCAAAACTTTTTGAACGCTCACCTTCGAGCTTCCTGGCCGAAATAAAGCCCCACTTTACTTTAAGACTTAAAGAGTAACCGAGAGCACCTTACGCGCATTGTGATTTTGACAAACTTCGGGTGGATCTCCCGGAACTTGGGGAACATTTTCCAGTCCCTTGGACGCTAAACGAAGTCCTGATGGCCTTGTTTTGCATTGAAATGGACACAGCAAAACTTTTTGAACGTTCAGTTTCGAGCTTGTGGGCCGAAATATAGCCACACTTTACTTTAAGACTGAAACAGTAGCCGAGACCGCATTTCGCGCATCGTGATTTTGATCAACTTGGGCTCGCTTTCCCGGAACTTGGGGAATATTTTCCAGTCCCGGGGACCCTAAACTAACTTTTGATAGCTTTGGTTTGCAGTGAAATGCACACAGCAAAACTTTTTGAACGCTCACTTTCGAGCTTCTGGAGAGAAATATAGCCCTACTTCACTTTAAGACTGAAAGGGTAGCCGACACCGTTTTGGGAGCATCGTTATTTTGACCAACTTCAGCTCGATTTACCGGCACTTGGGGAATATTTTCCAGTCCCAGGGACGCTAAACTAACTCGTGATGGCGTTGTGTTTCAGTCAAACAACACAGCAAAACTTTTTGAACGCTCACTTTCGGGCTTCTGGGCCGAAATATAGCCCCACTTCACTTTAAGACTGAAACAGTACCCAATACCGCATTTCGCGCATCGCGATTTTGATCAACTTCGGTTCGATTCCCCGGAACTTGGGCAATATTTTTCAGTCCCGGGGACTCTAAACTAACCCCTGATGGCCTTGGTTTGCAGTGAAATGGACACAGCAAATTTTTTGCAGCGCTCACTTTGGAGCTTCTAGGCGGAAATAGAGCCCCACTTCACTTTAAGACTGAAAGAGTAGCCGAGGCCGCCTTAGGCGCATCGTGATTTTGACCAACTTCGGCTTGAGTTGCCAGAACTTAAAAGATATTTTCCATTCCCGGGGACTCTAAACTAACTCATGATGGCCTTGCTTTGCAGTGAAATGGGCACAGCATAACTTTTTGAACGCTCACTTTCGAGCTTCTGGGCCAAAATATACACGTCACGTCACTTTAAGACTAAAAGAGTAGCCGAGACTGCTTTACGCGCATCGTGATTTTCACAAACTTCGGCTCGATTTCCCGGGACTTGGGGGATATTTTGATGTCCCGGAGACTGTAAACTATCTCTTGATGTGGCTTGGTTCGCGGTGAAATGGACACAGCAAAACTTTTTGAACTTTCACTTTCGAGCTTCTGGGCCGAAATATAGCCCGAGTTCACTTTAAGAATAATAGAATAGCCGAGACCGCCTTACGCGCATCGTGATTTTGACCAACTTTGGCTCGATTTCCCAGGAAATGGGGAATATTTTCCGGTACCGGGGACTCTAAAGTAACTCCTGATTGCCTTGGTTTGCATTGAAACGGAGAGAGCAAAACTTTTTCAACGCTCCCCTTTGGGCTTCTGAACCGAAATATAGCCCCGCTTCAGTTTAAGACTGAAAGAGTAGCCGAGACCGTCTTACGCGCATCGTGATTTTGACCAACTTCGGCTCGATTTCCAGCAACTTCGGGGATATATTCAAGTTCCAAGGACTCTAAACTAACCCCTGATGGCCTTGGTCTGCAGTGAAATGGACACAGCAAATTTTTTTGAACGCTTACTTTCGAAATTCTGGGCCGAAATATAGCCCCACTTCACTTTAAGACTGAAAGAGTAGCCGAGACCGCCTTAGACGCATCGTGATTTTGACCAACTTCGGCTTGAGTTGCCAGAACTTAAGGGTTATATTTTAGTCCCGCGGACTCTAAACTAACTCATGATGGCCTTGGTTTTCAGTTAAATTGAGAGAGCAAAACTTTTTGAACGCTCACTTTCGAGCTTCTTGGCCGAAATATGCAGCCACGTCACTTTAAGACTAAAAGAGTAGCCGAGACTGCTTTACGCGCATCGTGATTTTGACAAACTTCGGCTCGATTTCCCGGGACTTGGGGGATATTTTGATGTCCCGGACACTATAAACAATCTGCTGATGTGGCTTGGTTTTCGGTGAAATGGACACGGCATAACTTTTTGAAGTTTTACTTTCGAGCTTCTGGGCCGAAATATAGCCCCAGTTCACTTTAAGAATCAAAGAGTAGCCGAGACTGCTTTACGCGCATCGTGATTTTGACAAACTTCGGCTCGATTTCCCGGGACTTGGGGGATATTGTGATGTCCTGGACCCTGTAAACAATCTGCTGATGTGGCATAGTTTGCGGTGAAATGGACACAGGAAAACGTTTTGAACTTTCACTTTCGAGCTTGTGGGCCGAAATATAGCCCCAGTTCTCTTTAAGAATCAAAGAGTAGGCGAGACCGCCTTACGCGCATCGTGATTTTGACAAACTTCGGCTCGATTTCCCCGAACTTGGGCGATATTTTCCAGTCCCGAGCAGTCTAAACTAACTCCTGACGGCCTTGGTTTGCAGTGAAATGAACACAGCAAAACTTTTTGAACTTTCAGCTTCTACCTTCTCGGCCGAAACATACCCCCAGTTCACTTTAAGAATCAAAGAGTAGCCGAGACCGCCTTACGCGCATCGTGATTTTGACAAAATTCGGCTCGATTTCCCCGAACTTGGGCGATATTTTCCAGTCCCGAGCAGTCTAAACTAACTCCTGACGGCCTTGGTTTGCAGTGAAATGAACAAGGTAACACTTTTTGAACGCTTATTTTCGAGCTTCTGGGATGAAATATAACCCCACTTCACTTTAAGACTCAAAGAGTAGGCGAGACCGCCTTACGCGCATCGTGATTTTGAGCAACTTCCACTCGATTTTCTAGAATTTTGGCGATATTTTCAACTCCTGAGGACTCTAAACTAACTCCTGATGGCCTTAGTTTGATGTGAAATGGACAGAAGAAAACTTTTTGAACGCTCAGTTTCGAACTTCTGGGCCGAAATACAACCGTACTTCACTTTAAGACTGAAATAGTAGCCGAGACCTCCTTACGAGCATCGTGATTTTGAACCAGTTCAGCTCGATCTCCCGGAACTTGGGGGATATTTTCCAGTCCGGGGGACTTTAAACTAACTCCTGATGGCCTTGGTTTGCAGTTAAATGCACAAAGCGTAACTTTTTAAAGGTTCACTTTCGAGCTTCTGGGCCGAAATATAGCCCCACTTTACTGAAAGAGTAGCCGAGACCGTCTTACGCGCATCGTGGTTTTGACCAACCTCGGCTCGATTTCCCGGAACTTCGGGGATATATTCCAGTCCCGGGGACTCTAAACTAACTGCTGATGGTCTTGGTGTTCAGTGAAATGGACAAAGCACATTTTTTTGAACGCTCAGTTTCGAGCTTCTCGGCCGAAATATACCCCTACTTCACTTTAAGACTGAAAGAGTAGCCGAGACCGCCTTACGCGTATCGTAATTTTGACCAACTTCGGCTCGATTTCCCGGAAATAGGGGGATTTTTTCCAGTCCCGGGGACTCTAAAATAACTCCTATTGGCCTTGGTTTCCAGTGAAATGGACACAGGAACACTTTTTGAACGCGCACTTTCGAACTTGCTGGCCCAAATATAGCCCTACTTCTTTTTAAGACTGAAAGAGTAGGCGGGAGCGCCTTACGCGCATTGTGATTTTGAGGATCTTCGGCTCGAACTGGCGAAACTTGGGAGATATTTTCCAGTCCCAAAGTCTCTAAACTCACTCCTGATTGTCTAAGATGTGAGTGAAATAGACACAAAAATTTTTGAACCCTTACTTTGGAGCTTCTGGAGTTAAATCTAAGCCCACTTTACCTTAAGACTGAAAGAGTAGCCGAGACCCCCTTAAGCGCATGGTGATTTTGAGTAACTTCGGGTGGATTTCCCGTAACTTGGGGGATATTTCCAGTTCCTTTGACGCTAAACTAAGTCGTGATGGCCTTGTTTTGCAGTGAAATGGAGACAGCAAAACTTTTCAAACACTCAGTTTGGAGCTTCTGGGCCGAAATATTGCCCCATTTCACTTTAAGACTGAAAGAGTAACCGAGACCGCCGTACGCGCGTCGTGATTTTGACCAACTTCGGTTAAATTTCCCGGAACTTGGGGGATATTTTCCAGTCCCGGGGACTCTAAACTGACCCCCGACGTCCTTGGTCTGCAGTAAAATGGACACAGCAAAACTCTTTGAACGCTCACTTTTGAGCTTCTGGGCCGAAATATAGCTCCACTTCACTTTAAGAGTGAAAGAGTAACCGAGACCGCCTTACGCCCATCGTAATTTTGACCAACTTCGGCTAGATTTCCCGGAACTTGGGGGATATTTTCCAGTCCCGCGGACTCTAAAGTAACTCCTGATGGCCTTGCTCTGGAGTGAAATGGACACAGCACAACTTTTTGAACGCTCACTTTCGAGCTTCTGGGGGGAAACATTGCGCCAGTTGACTTTAAGAATGAAAGAGTAACCGGGACCGCCTTACGCGCATCGTGATTTTGACCTACTTTGGCTCGATTTCCCGGGTAATGGGGGATATTTTCCGGTACCAGGGACTCTAAAGAAACTCCTGATTTCCTCGGTTTGCAGTGAAATGGACACAGCACAACTTTTTGAACGCTCACTTTTGAGCTTCTGGGCCGAAGTATAGCCCTACTTCACTTTAAGACTGAAAGACTAGCCGAGACCGCCTTACGCGCATCGTGATTTTGGGCTACTTCGGCTCGATTTCCCGGAACTTGGGAGATACCTCCCAGTCCCGGGCACTCTAAACTAACTCCTGATGGCCTTGGTTTCCAGTGAAATGGACACAGCCAAACTTTTTGAACGTTCACTTTCGAGCTTCTGGGTCGAAATATAGCCCCACTTCACCTTAAGACTGAAAGGGTAGCCGGGACCGCCTTACGCGCATGGTAATTTTGTCTAACTTCGGCTTGATTTCCTGGGACTTGGGGGATATTTTCCAGTCCCGGAAGCTCTAACCTAACTCCTGAATGCCTTGGTTTTTAGTGAAATGGACACAGGTAAAAGGAGCGCACGCTCGGTTTCCAGGTTGTAGGCCGAAATATAGCCCCACTTTATTTTAAGACTGAAAGTGTACACGAAACCGTCTTAAGCGCATCGAAATTTTTAGCCACTATGGCTCGATATGCCAAAACTTGGGGGATATTTTCCAGTCCCGGGGACTCTACCCTAACTCTTGATGGCCTTAGTTTTCAGTAAAGTGGTCACAGGTAAAAGGAGCGCACGCTCGGTGTTAAGCTTCTAGGCCGAAGTGTAGTCCCAGTTCATTTTAAGACTGAAAGAGTAAACGAAACTGCCGTACGCCTATCGTAATTTTAAGAAAGTATGGCTCAATTTGCCGAAACTTGGAGGATAGCTTCCAGTCTCGAGGATTCTAAACTATCTCCTGATGGACTTAGTTCTTAGTGAAATGGACACAGGTAAAAGGAGAGCACGCTCGGTGTCGAGCTTGTAGAACCGAAATATAGCCCCACTTCATTTTCGGAGTAAACGAGTAGCCGAGACCGCCTTACGCGCATCGTGATTTTGAGCATCTTTGGCTCGATTTGCCGGAATTCGGGCAATATTTTCCAGTCCCGAGGACTCTATGTTAACTCCTGATGAACTTAGTTTTCAGTGATATGTACACAGGCAAAAGGGGGACACGCTCGGTGTTGAGCTTCTCGGCCGAAATATAGCCCCCACTTCATTTTAAGACTGAAAGAGTAGCCGAGACCGCCTTACGCGAATCGTGATTTTGAGCAACTTTGGCTCGATCTGCCAGAATTTGGGAAATATTTTCCAGTCCTATGGACTCTAAACTAACTCCTGATGGCCTAAGATGTCAGTGAAATGGACAAAGGTAAAATTAGCGCACGCCCGGTTTCGAGCTTCTAGGTCGAAATATAGCCCCCTTTAATTTTAAGACTGAAGGAGTACCCGAGACCGCCTTACGCGCATCGTGAATTTGGGCCACGTTTGCTCGATTTCCCGGAAGTTGGCGAATAATTTAAAGTCCCGGGGACGCTAAACTAACTCCCGATGACCTTGGTTTGCAGTTTAATGAACACAGCAAAACATTCTGAACGCTCACCTTCGAGCATCAGTGCCGCAATATAGCCCTACTTAAATTTAAGACTGAAAGAGTAACCGAGAGCCCGTTACGCGCATCGTAATTTTCATCAACTTCGGCGCCATTTCCTGGAACTTGGAGAATATTTTCCAGTTCCGGGGACTCTAAACTAACTCCTGATTGCCTTGGTTTGCAGTCAAATGGACACAGCAAAACTTTTTGAACGCTCACTTTGGAGCTTGTGGGCCTAAATATAGCCACACTTCACTTTAAGACTGAAACAGTAGCCGAGACCGCGTTACGCGCATCGTGATTTTGAGCAAGTTCTGCTCGCTTTCCTGGAACTTGGGGAATATTTTCCAGTCCCGGGGACTCTAAACTAACTCCTGATGGCCATGGTTTGCAGTCAAATTCACACAGCACAAGTTTTTGAACGAACGCTTTCGAGCTTTTAGGCCGAAATATAGTCCCACATCACTGACGACTTAAAGAGTAGCCGAGACCGGCGTGGGCGCATCGTGATTTTGACCAACTTCGGGTCGATATTCCGGAACTTGGGGGATACTTTCTAGTCCCAGGGACTCTAAACTAACTCTTGATGGCCTTGGTTTGAAGTGAAATGGAGACAGCAAAACTTTTTCAACGCTCACCTTCAAGCTTCTGGGCCGAAATATAGCCCACTTTACTTTAATACTGAAAAAGTAGCCGAGATCGCCTTACGCGCATCGTGATTTTGACAAACCTCGGGTGGATTTCCCGGAACTTGGGGGATATTTTCCAGTCCCTTGGACGCTAAACTAGGTGCCGATGACCTTGTTTTGCAGTGAAATGTACACAGCAAAGCTTTTTGAAGGCTCACTTTCGAGCTTGTGGGCCGAAATATAGCCATACTTCACTTTAAGACTGAAAGAGTAGCCGAGACCGCCTTACGCGAATCGTGATTTTGAGCAACTTTGCCTCGATCTGCCAGAATTTGGGAAATATTTTCCAGTCCTATGGACTCTAAACTAACTCCTGATGGCCTAAGGTGTCAGTGAAATGGACAAAGGTAAAATTAGCGCACGCCCGGTCTCGAGCTTCTAGGTCGAAATATAGCCCCCTTTAATTTTAAGACTGAAACAGTAGCCGAGACCACGTTTCGCGCATCGTGATTTTGATCAACTTCGGCTCGATTTCCCGGAACTTGCGAAATATTTTCCAGCCCCGGGCACTTTAAACTAACTCGTGCTGGTCTTGGTTTGCAGTGAAACGGAAACAGAAAAAGTTTTTGAACGCATACTTTCGAGCTTCTGGACCGAAATAGAACCCCACTTCACTTGAAGACTGAAAGAGTAGCCGAGACCGCCTTACGTGCATCGTGATTTTGAGCAATTTCGGCTCGATTTGCCGGAACTAAGGGGATATATTCCAGTTCTGAGGACTCTAAACTACTTCCTGATGGCCTTGGTTTGCAGTAAAATGGAGCCAGCAAAACTTTTTAAACGCTCAATTTCGAGCTTCTGGGCCAAAATATAGCCCCCCATTACTTTAACACTGAAAGAGTAGCCGAGACCGCCTTACGTGCATTCCGATTTTGACAAACATCGGGTTGATTTCCCGGAACTTGGGGGATATTTTCCAGTCCCGGGGACTCTCAACTAACTCCTACTTGTCTTGGTTTGCAGTGAAATGGACACAGCGAAAGTTTTTGAACGCTCACTCTCGAGCTTCTGGGCCGAAATAGAGCCCCATTTTACTTTAAGACTGAAAGAGTAGGCGAGACCGTCTTGAGCGAATCGTGATTTTGAGCAATTTCGCGTTTATTTCCCGAAACTTGGGGGATATATTCCAGTCAAAGGGACTCTACAGTAACTCCTGATAGCCTTGGTTTTCAGTGAAATGGACAGAGCACAACTTTGGAGCTTCTGGGCAGAAATATAGCCCCACTTTACTTTAAGACTGAAAGAGTAGATGAGACCGCCCTACGCGCAGGGTAATTTTGACGAACTTCCAATGGATTTCCCGGAACTTGGGGGATATTTTGCAGTCCCTTGGACGCTATACTAAGTCCTGATGGCCTTGTTTGGAAGTGAAATGGACACAACAAAACTTTTTGAACCTTCACTTTCCAGCTTGTGGGCCGAAATATAGCCACACTTCACTTTAGGACTGACACAGCAGCCGAGACCACGTTACACGCATCATGAATTTGATCAACTTCGGCTGGATTTCCCGGGACTTGAGGGATATTGTCCAGTCCCGGGGACTCTAAACTAACTTCTGATGGCCTTGGTTTGCACTGAAAGTGACAGAGCAAAACATTTTAAACACTCACTTTCGAGCTTCTGGGCCGAAATATAGCCCCACTTCACTTTAAGACTGAAAGAGTAGCCGAGACCACCTTACGCACATCGTGATTTTGACCAACTTCGGCTGGATTTACCGGAACTTGGGAATATTTTCCAGTCCCGAGGACTCTTAAGTAACCCCTGATGGCCTAGGTTTGCATGGAAATGGATACAGCAAAACTTTTTAGACGCTCACTTTTGAGCTTCTGGGCCGAAATATAGCCCCACTTTACTTTAAGACTGAAAGAGTAGCCGAGACCGTCTTACGCGCATCGTGATTTTGACCAACGTCTTCTCGATTTTCCGGAACTTGGGAAATACATTCCACTACCGGGGACTCTAAACTAGCTACTGATAGCCTTGGTTTGTAGTGAAATACACACAGTAATTTTTTTTGAGCTTTGAGCTTGTGAGCCGAAATAGAGCCCCACTTCACTTTAAGACTGAAGGAGTAGCCGACACCGCCTTAAGCGCACCGTGATTTTGATCAACTTCAGCTCGATTTGCCGGAACTTTGGGGATATTTTCCAGTCCCGGGGACTCTAAACTAACTCCTGATTGTCTTGGTTTTCAGTGAAATAGACACAGCGAAACTTTTTGAACGCTCACTCTCGAGCTTCTTGACCGAAATATAGCCCCACTTTACTTTAAGACTGAAAGAGTACCCGAGACCGTCTTGCGCAAATCGTGATTTTCACCAACTTCGGGTCGGTTTCCCGGAACTTGGGGGATATATTCCATTTCTGCGGGCTCTAAACTAACTCCTGAATGCCTTGGTTTTCAGTGAAATGGACAAAGGAAAGCTTTTTGAACACTCTCTTTGTAGCTTCTGGGCCGAAATAGAATCCCACTTCACTTTCAGACTGAAATAGTAGCCGAGACCGCCTCACGCGCATCGTGAGTTAGGCCAAGTTCAGCTCGATTTCACGCAACTTTTGGGATATTTTCCAGTCCGGGGGACTCTAAACTAACTCCGGATGGCCTTGGTTTGCACTGAAATGCGCACAGCATAAATTTTTGAACGCCCACTTTGGAGCTTCTGGGCCGAAATATAGCCCCACTTCACTTTAAGACTGAAAGAGAAGCCGAGATCGCCTTACGCGCATCGTGATTTTGACCATTTTCGGATCGATTTCTCGGAACTTGGGGGATATTTTCCAGTCCCGGGGACTCTAAACTAACTCCTGATGGTCTCGGCTTGCATTGAAATGGACACAGCACAATTTTTTGAACGCACACTTTCCAGATTCTAGGCCGAAATATAGCCCCACTTCACTTAAGACTGAAAGAGTAGCCAGACCGCCTTGCTCGCATCGTTAGTTTAACAAACTTCCGGTCGATATTCCGGAACTTGAGGGATATTTTCCAGTCCCAGGAACTCTAAACTAACTCCTCATGGCCTTGTTTTGCAGTGATATGGACACAGCAAAACTTTTTGAACGCTCACCTTCGAGCTTGCTGGCCGAAATAAAGCCCCACTTTACTTTAAGACTTAAAGAGTAACCAAGAGCACCTTACGCGCATTGTGATTTTGACAAACTTCGGGTGGATCTCCCGGAACTTGGGAAACATTTTCCAGTCCCTTGCACGCTAAACTAAGTCCTGATGGCCTTGTTTTGCAGTGAAATGGACACAGTTAAACTTTTTGAACGCTCACCTTCGAGCATGTGGGCCGAAATATAGCCACACTTTACTTTAAGACTGAAACAGTAGCCGAGACCACATTTCGCGCATCGTGATTTTGATCCACTCCGGCCCGCTTTCCCGGAACTTGGGGAATATTTTCCAGTCCCGGGGACTCTAAACTAACTTTTGCTAGCTTTGGTTTGCAGTGAAATGCACACAGCAAAACTTTTTGAACGCTCACTTTTGAGCTTCTGGACAGAAATATAGCCCCACTTCACTTTAAGACTGAAAGGGTAGCCGAGACCACTTTGGGAGCATCGTGATTTTGACCAACTTCAGCTCGACTTACCGGAACTTGGGGAATATTTTCCAGTCCCAGGGACGCTAAACTATCTCGTGATGGCCTTGTTTTTCAGTCAAAGAACACAGCAAAACTTTTTGAACGCGCACTTTCGGGCTTCTGGGCCGAAATATAGCCCCACTTCACTTTAAGACTGAAACAGTAGCCGATACCGCATTTCGCGCATCGTGATTTTGATCAACTTCGGTTCGATTCCCCGGAACTTGGGCAATCTTTTTAAGTCCCGCGGACTCTAAACTAATCCCTGATGGCCTTGGTTTCCAGTGAAATGCACAGAGCAAAACTTTTTGAACGCTCACTTTTTGGCTTCTGGCCCGAAATATAGCCCCACTTCACTTTAAGACAGAAAGAGTAGCCGGGACCACTTTAGGGGCATCGTGATTTTGACCAACCTTGGCTCAATTTCCCGGACCTTGGGGCATATTTTCTTGTCCCGGGGACGCTAAACTAACTCCTGATGGCCTTGGTTTGCAGTTAAATGAACACAGCAAAACTTTTTGAACGCTCACTTTCGGGCTTCTCGCCCGAAATATAGCCCCACTTCACTCTAAGGCTGAAAGAGTAGCCGACACTACCTTACGCAAATCGTGATTTTGACGAACTTCGGCTCCATTTCCCGGAAGTTGGGAGATATTTTCCAGTCCCGGGGACTCTAAACTAGCTCTTGATGGCCTTGGTTTGCAGTCAAATAAACACAGGGAAACTTTTTGAACGCTCACTTTCAAGCTCCTGGCCAGCAATAAAACCTCACTTCACTTTAAGACTGAAACAGTAAGCGAGACCGCCTAACGCGCACCGTGATTTTGACCAACTTCGGCTAAATTTCCCTGAACTTGGGGTGATATTTTCCAGTCTCGAAGACTCTTAAGTAATCCCTGATGGCCTTGTTTGCATTGAAATGGATACAGCAAAACTTTTTGAAGCTCACTTTTGAGCTTCTGGGCCGAAATATAGCCCCACTTTACTTTAAGACTGAAAGACTAGCCAAGATCGTCTTGCGCGCATCGTGATTTTGACCAACGTCTTCTCGATTCTCCGGAACTTGGGAAATATATTGCAGTCCCGGGGACTCTAAACTAACTCCTGATAGCCTTGGTTTGCAGTGAAATGGACACAGCAAATTTTTTGCAGCACTCACTTTGGAGCTTCTGGGCCGAAATAGAGCCCCACTTCACTTTAAGACTGAAAGAGTAGCCGAGGCCGCCTTAGGCGCATCGTGATTTTGACCAACTTCGGCTTGAGTTGCCAGAACTTAAAAGATATTTTCCACTCCCGGGGACTCGAAACTAACTCATGATGGCCTTGGTTTTTAGTGAAATTGAGACAGACAAACTTTTTGAACGCTCACTTTCGAGCTTCTGGACCGAAATATAACCCTACTTCACCTTCAGACTCAAAGAGTAGCCGAGACCGCCTTACGCGAATCGTTATTTTGACCAACTTCGTCTCGATTTGGCGGAGCTTGGAGGATATTTTCCAGTTCCGGGGACTGTAAACTACTTCCTTAGGGCCTTGCTTTGCAGTGAAATGGGCACAGCATAACTTTTTGAACGCTCACTTTCGAGCTTCTGGGCCAAAATATACACGTCACGTCACTTTAAGACTAAAAGAGTAGCCGAGACTGCTTTACGCGCATCGTGATTTTCACAAACCTCGGCTCGATTTCCCGGAACTTGGGGGATATTTTGACGTCCCGGAGGCTGTACACTATCTGCTGATGTGGCTTGGTTCGCGGTGAAATGGACACAGCAAAACTTTTTGAACTTTCACTTTCGAGCTTCTGGGCCGAAATATAGCCCCAGCTCCCTTTGAGAATCAAAGAGTAGCCGACACCGCCTTACGCGCATCGTGATTTTGACTAAATTCGGCTCGATTTCCCCGAACTTGGGCGATATTTTCCAGTCCCGAGCAGTCTAAACTAACTCCTGATGGCCTTGGTTTGCAGTGAAATGAACACAGCAAAACTTTTTGAACTTTCACTTTCTAGCTTCTCGGCCGAAATATAGCCCCAGTTCACTTTAAGAATCAAAGAGTAGCCGAGACCGCCTTACGCGCATCGTGATTTTGACAAACTTCGGCTCGATTTCCCCGAACTTGGGCGATATTTTCCAGTCCCGAGGAGTCTAAACTAACTGCTGATGGCCTTGGTTTGCAGTGAAATGAACAAGGTAACACTTTTTGAACGCTTATTTTCGACCTTCTGGAATGAAATATAGCCCCAGTTCACTTTAAGACTGAAAGAGTAGGTGACACCGCGTTACGCGCATCGTGATTTTGAGCAACTTCCGCTCGATTTTCTAGAAATTTGGCGATATTTCCAGGTCCGGGGGACTCTAAACTAACTCCTGATGGCCTTGGTTTGATGTGAAATGGACGCAGGAAAACTTTTTGAACGCTCAGTTTCGAGCTTCTGGGCCGAAATACAACCGTACTTCACTTTAAGACTGAAATAGTAGCCGAGACCTCCTTACGAGAATCGTGATTTAGACCCAGTTCAGCTCGATTTCTCGGAACTTGGGGGATATTTTCCATTCCGGGGGACTTTAAACTAACTCCTGATGGCCTTGGTTTGCAGTTAAATGCACAAAGCGTAACTTTTTAAAGGTTCACTTTCGAGCTTCTGGGCCGAAATATAGCCCCACTTTACTTTAAGACTGAAAGAGTAGCCGAGACCGTCTTACGCGCATCGTGATTTTGACCAACTTCCGTTGGATTTCCCGGAACTTCGGGGATATATTCCAGTCCCGGGGACTCTAAACTAACTGCTGATGGCCTTGGTTTGCAGTGAAATGGACACAGCACATTTTTTGAACGCTCACTTTCGAGCTGCTCGGCCGAAATATAGCCCTACTGCACTTTAAGACTGAAAGAGTAGGCGAGACCACCTTACGCGCATCGTAATTTTGACCAACTTCGGCTCGATTTACCGGAAGTTGGCGAATATTTTCAATTCCCGGGGAAGCTAAACTAAGTCCGATGGCCTTAGTTTGCAGTTAAGTGGACACAGCAAAACTTTTTGAACGTTCACTTTCGAGCTTATGGCTCGAAATATAGCCCCACTTAACTTTAAGACTGAAAGAGTAGCCGAGACCGCCTTACGCGCATTGTGATTTTGAGGATCTTCGGCTCGATCGGGCGAAACTTGGGAGATATTTTCCAGTCCCAAAGTCTCTAAACTCACTCCTGATTGTCTAAGATGTGAGTGAAATAGACGCAAAAATTTTTGAACCCTTACTTTCGAGCTTCTGGAGTTAAATCTAAGCCCAGTTTACCTTAAGACTGAAAGAGTAGCCGAGACCCCCTTAAGCGCATAGTGATTTTGACTAACTTCGGGTGGATTTCCGGGAACTTGGGGGATATTTCCAGTTCCTTTGACGCTAAACTAAGTCGTGATGGCCTTGTTTTGCAGTGAAACGGATACAGGAAAACTTTTTAAACACTCAGTTTCGAGCTTCTGGGCCGAAATATTGCCCCAATTCACTTTAAGACTGAAAGAGTAGCCGAGACCGCCGTACGCGCATCGTGATTGTGGCCAACTTCGGTTAAATTTCCCGGAACTTGGGGAATATTTTCCAGTCCCGGGGACCCTAACCTGACCCCCGACGTTCTAGGTCTGCAGTAAAATGGATACAGCAAAACTTTTTGAACGCTCACTTTTGAGCTTCTGGGCCGAAATATAGCTCCACTTCACTTTAAGAGTGAAAGAGTAGCCGAGACCGCCTTACGCCCATCGTAATTTTGACCAACTTCGGCTCGATTTCCCGGAACTTGGGGGATATTTTCCAGTCCCGCGAACTCTAAAGTAACTCCTGATGGCCTTGCTCTGGAGTGAAATGGACACAGCACAACTTTTTGAACGCTCACTTTCGAGCTTCTGGTGGGAAATATTGCCCCAGTTCACTTTAAGAATGAAAGAGTTACCGGGACCACCTTACGCGCATCGTGATTTTGACCAACTTTGGCTCGATTTCCCGGAAAATGGGGGATATTTTCCGGTACTGGGGACTCTAAACTAACTCCTGATTTCCTCGGTTTCCAGTGAAATGGACACAGCACAACTTTTTGAACGCTCACTTTTGAGCTTCTGGGCCGAAGCATAGCCCTACTTCACTTTAAGACTGAAAGACTAGCCGAGACCGCCTTACGCGCATCGTGATTTTGGGCTACTTCGGCTCGATTTCCCAGAACTTGGGAGATATTTCCCAGTGCCGGGCACTCTAAACTAATTCCTGATGGCCTTGGTTTTCAGTGAAATGGATACAGCCAAACTTTTTGAACGTTCACTTTCGAGCTTCTGAGCCGAAATATAGCCCCACTTCACTTTAAGACTGAAAGAGTAGCCGGTCCGCCCTACGCGCATGGTAATTTTGTCGAACTTCGGCTTGATTTCCTGGGACTTGGGGGATATTTTCCAGTCCCGGAAGCTCTAAACTAACTCGTGAATGCCTTGGTTTTTAGTCAAATGGACACAGGTAAAAGGAGCGCACGCTCGGTTTCCAGGTTGTAGGCCGAAATATAGCCCCACTTTATTTTAAGACTGAAAGTGTACACGAAACCCCCTTAAGCGCATCGAAAGTTTTAGCCACTATGGCTCGATATGCCAAAACTTGGGGGATATTGTCCAGTCCCAGGGACTCTACCCTAACTCTTGATGGCCTTAGTTTTAAGTGAAATGGTCACAGGTAACAGGAGCGCACGCTCGGTGTCGAGCTTCTAGGCCGAAATGTAGCCCCAGTTCATTTTAAGACTGAAAGAGTAAACGAAACTGCCGTACGCCTATCGTAATTTTAAGAAAGTATGGCTCATTTTGCCGAAAGTTGGAGGATAGCTTCCAGTCTCGAGGATTCTAAACTATCTCCTGATGGACTTAGTTCCTAGTGAAATGGACACAGGTAAAAGGAGAGCACGCTCGGTGTCGAGCTTGTAGAACCGAAATATAGCCCCACTTCATTTTCGGAGTAAACGAGTAGCCGAGACCGCCTTACGCGCATCGTGATTTTGAGCATCTTTGGCTCGATTTGCCGGAATTTGGGAAATATTTTCCAGTCCCAAGGACTCTAAACTAACTCCTGATGGCCTAAGATGTCAGTGAAATGGACACAGGTAAAATTAGTGCACGCCCGGTCTCGAGCTTCTAGGTCGAAATATAGCCCCCCTTAATTTTAAGACTGAAAGAGTAGCCGAGACCGCCTTACGCGCATCGTGATTTTGGGCCACTTTTGATCGATTTCCCGGAAGTTGGCGAATAATTTAAAGTCCCGGGGACGCTAAACTAACTCCCGATGACCTTGGTTTGCAGTTTAATGAACACAGCAAAACATTCTGAACGCTCACCTTTGAGCTTCAGTGCCGCAATATAGCCCTACTTAAATTTAAGACTGAAAGAGTAACCGAGAGCGCCATTTCCTGGAACTTGGAGAATATTTTCCAGTTCCGGGGACTCTAAACTAACTCCTGATTGCCTTGGTTTGCAGTCAAATGGACACAGCAAAACTTTTTGAACGCTCACTTTCGAGCTTGTGGGCCTAAATATAGCCACACTTCACTTTAAGACTGAAACAGTAGCCGAGACCGCGTTACGCGCATCGTGATTTTGAGCAACTTCTGCTCGCTTTCCTGGAACTTGGGGCCGAAATTTAGTCCCAAAACTTAGGCCGAAACTTAGGCCGAAATTTAGTCCCACATCACTTACGACTTAAAGAGTAGCCGAGACCGGCGTGCGCGCATCGTGATTTTCACCAACTTCGGGTCGATATTCCGGAACTTGGGGGATATTTTCCAGTACCAGGGACTCTAAACTAACTCTTGATGGCCTTGGTTTGCAGTGAACTGCAGACAGGAAAACTTTTTCAACGCTCACCTTCAAGCTTCTGGGCCGAAATATAGCCCACTTTACTTTAATACTGAAAAAGTAGCCGAGACCGCCTTACGCGCATCGTGATTTTGACAAACTTCGGGTGGATTTCCCGGAGCTTGGGGGATATTTTCCAGTCCCTTGGACGCTAAACTAGGTGCCGATGGCCTTGTTTTGCAGTGAAATGGACACAGCAAAGCTTTTTGAACCCTCACTTTCGAGGTTGTGGGCCGAAATATAGCCATACTTCACTTTAAGACTGAAACAGTAGCCGAGACCACGTTTCGCGCATCGTGATTTTGATCAACTTCGGCTCGATTTCCCGGAACTTGCGAAATATTTTCCAGTCTCGGGGAGTCTAAACTAACTCGTGCTAGTCTTGGTTTGCAGTGAAACGGAAACAGAAAAAGTTTTTGAACGCATACTTTCGAGCTTATGGAGGGAAATAGAACCCCACTTCACTTGAAGACTGAAAGAGTAGCCGAGACCGCTTTACGTGCATCGTGATTTTGAGCAACTTCGGCTCGATTTCCCGCAACTAAGGGGATATATTCCAGTTCTGAGGACTCTAAACTAAATCCTGATGGCCTTGGTTTGCAGTAAAATGGAGCCAACAAAACTTTTTAAACGCTCAATTTCCAGCTTCTGGGCCAAAATATAGCCCCCCATTACTTTAACACTGAAAGAGTAGCCGAGACCGCCTTACGTGCATTGTGATTTTGACAAACTTCGGGTTGATTTCCCGGAACTTGGGGGATATTTTCCAGTCCCGGGGACTCTCAACTAGCTCCTGCTTGTCTTGGTTTGCAGTGAAATGGACACAGCGAAAGTTTTTGAACGCTCACTCTCGAGCTTCTGGGCCGAAATAGAGCCCCTTTTTACTTTAAGACTGAAAGAGTAGGCGAGACCGTCTTGACCGAATCGTGATTTTGACCCATTTCGCGTTTATTTCCCCAAACTTGGGGGATATATTCCAGTCAAAGGGACTCTACAGTAACTCCTGATAGCCTTGGTTTTCAGCGAAAGGGACAGAGCACAACTTTGGAGCTTCTGGGCAGAAATATAGCCCCACTTTACTGTAAGACTGAAAGAGTAGATGAGACCGCCTTACGCAGATCTTAATTTTGACGAACTTCGAATAAATTTCCCGAAACTTGGGGGATATTTTGCAGTCCCTTGGACGCTAAACTAAGTCCTGATGGCCTTGTTTTGAAGTAAAATGGACACAACAAAACTTTTTGAAAGCTCACTTTCGAGCTTGTGGGCCGAAATATAGCCACACTTCACTTTAGGACTGACACAGTAGCCGAGACCACGTTACGCGCATCATGATTTTGATCAACTTCGGCTCGATTTCCCGGGACTTGGGGTATATTGTCCAGTCCCGGAAACTCTAAACTAACTTCTGATGGCCTTGGTTTGCACTGAAAGTGACAGAGCAAAACTTTTTAAACACTCACTTTCGAGCTTCTGGGCCGAAATATAGCCCCACTTGACTTTAAGACTGAAAGAGTAGCCGAGACCACCTTACGCACATCGTGATTTTGACCAACTTCGGCTCGATTTACCGGAACTTGGAGGATATTTTCCAGTCCCGAGGACTCATAAGTAACCCCTGATGGCCTTGGTTTGCATTGAAATGGATACAGCAAAACTTTTCGAACGCTCATTTTTGAGCTTCTGGGCCGAAATATAACCCCACTTCACTTTAAGACTGAAAGAGTAGCCGAGACCGTCTTACGCGCATCGTGATTTTGACCAACGTCTTCTCGATTTTCCGGAACTTGGGAAATACTTTCCACTCCTGGGGACTTTAACCTAACTACTGATAGCCTTGGTTTGCAGTGAAATAGACACAGCAATTTTTTTTGAGCTTTGAGCTTGTGGGCCGAAATAGAGCCCCACTTCACTTTAAGAATGACGGAGTAGCCGACACCGCCTTAAGCGCACCGTGATTTTGACCAACTTCGGCTCGATTTGCCGGAACTTGGGGGATATTTTCCAGTCCCGGGGACTCTAAACTAACTCCTGATTGTCCTGGTTTTCAGTGAAATGCACACAGCGAAACTTTTTGAACGCTCACTCTCGAGCTTCTGGACCGAAATATAGCCCCCACTTCACTTTAAGACTGAAAGAGTAGCCGAGACCGTCTTGCGCAAATCGTGATTTTGACCAACTTCGCGTCGGTTTCCCGGAACTTGGGGGATATATTCCATTTCCGCGGACTCTAAACTAACTCCTGATGGCCTTGGTTTTCAGTGAAATGGACAAAGGAAAGCTTTTTGAACACTCTCTTTGTAGCTTCTGGGCCGAAATAGAATGCCACTTCATTTTCAGACTGATATAGTAGCCGAGACCGCCTCACGCGCATCGTGAGGTAAACCAAGTTCAGCTCGATTTCACGCAACTTTTGGGATATTTTCCAGTCCGGGGGACTCTAAACTAACTCCGGATGGCCTTGGTTTGCACTGAAATGCGCACAGCATAAATTTTTGAACGCCCACTTTGGAGCTTCTGGGCCGAAATACAGCCCCACTTCACTTTAAGACTGAAAGAGTAGCCGAGATCGCCTTACGCGCATCGTGATTTTGACCATTTTCGGATCGATTTCTCGGAACTTGGGGGATATTTTCCAGTCCCGAGGACTCTAAACTAACTCCTGATGGCCTTGCTTTCCATTGCAATGGAAAAAGGAAAACTTTTTGAACGCTCACTTTCGAGCTTGTGGGCCGAAATATAGCCACACTTTACTTTAAGACTGAAACAGTAGCCGAGACCGCATTTCGCGCATCGTGATTTTGATCAACTTCGGCTCGCTTTCCCGGAACTTGGGCAATATTTTCCCTTCCCAGGAACCCTAAACTAACTTTTGATAGCTTTGGCTTGCAGTGAAATGCACACAGCAAAACTTTTTGAACGCTCACTTTCGAGGTTCTCGACAGAAATATAGCCCCACTTCACTTTAAGACTGAAAGGGTAGCCGAAACCGCTTTCGGAGCATCCTGATTTTGACCAACTTTAGCTCGATATTCCGGAACTTGGGGCATATTATCTTCTCCCGGGGACGCTAAACTAACTCCTGATGGCCTTGGTTTGCAGTGAAATGAACACAGCAAAACTTTTTGAACGCTCACTTTCGGGCTTCTTGCCCGAAATATAGCCCCACTTCACTCTAAGACTGAAAGAGTAGCCGACACTACCTTACGCAAATCGTGATTTTGACCAACTTCGGCTCGATTTCCCGGAAGTTGGGGGATATGTTCCAGTCCCGGGGACTCTAAACTAGCTCCTGATGGCTTTGGTTTGCAGTCAAATAAGCACAGGGAAACTTTTTGAACGCTCACTTTCAAGCTCCTGGGCAGGAATAAAGCCTCACTTCACTTTAAGACTGAAACAGTAAGCGAGACCGCCTAACGCGCACCGTGATTTTGACCAACTTCGGCTAAATTTTCCTGAACTTGGGGGGATATTTTCCAGTCCCGAAGACTCTTAAGTAACCCCTGATGGCCTTGGTTTGCATTGAAATGGATACAGCAAAACTTTTTGAAGCTCACTTTTGAGCTTCTGGGCCGAAATATAGCCCCACTTCACTTTAAGACTGAAAGACTAGCCAAGACCGTCTATCGCGCATCGTGATTTTGACCAACGTCTTCTCGATTTTCCGGAACTTGGGAAATATATTGCAGTCCCGGGGACTCTAAACTTACTCGTGATAGCCTTGGTTTGCAGTGAAATGGACACAGCAAATTTTTTGCAGCGCTCACTTTGGAGCTTCTGGGCCGAAATAGAGCCCCACTTCACTTTAAGCGCCTTAGGCGCATCGTGATTTTGACCAACTTCGGCTTGAGTTGCCAGAACTTAAAAGATATTTTCCACTCCCGGGGACTCTAAACTAACTCATGATGGCCTTGGTTTTCAGTGAAATTGAAAGAGGAAAACTTCTTGAACGCTCACTTTCGAACTTCTGGACCGAAATATAACCCTACTTCACCTTCAGACTCAAAGAGTAGCCGAGACGGCCTTACGCGAATCGTTATTTTGACCAACTTCGTCTCGATTTGGCGGAACTTGGAGGATATTTTCCAGTTCCGGGGACTGTAAACTACTTCCTGAGGGCCTTGCTTTGCAGTGAAATGGGCACAGCATAACTTTTTGAACGCTCACTTTCGAGCTTCTGGGCCAAAATATACAGCCGCGTCACTTTAAGACTAAAAGAGTAGCCGAGACTGCTTTACGCGCATCGTGATTTTCACAAACTTCGGCTCGATTTCTCGGAACTTGGGGGATATTTTGATGTCCCGGAAACTGTAAACTACCTCCTGATGTGGCTTGGTTCGCGGTGAAATGGACACAGTAAAACTTTTTGAACTTTCACTTTCGAGCTTCTCGGCCGAAATATAGCCCGAGTTCACTTAAAGAATGAAAGAATAGCCGAGACCGCCTTACGCGCATCGTGATTTTTACCAACTTTGGCTCGATTTCCCAGGAAATGGGTAACATTTTCCGGTACCGGCGACTCTAAAGTAACTCCTGATTGCCTTGGTTTGCATTGAAATGGAGAGAGGAAAACTTTTTCAACGCTCCCCTTCGGGCTTCTGAGCCGAAATATAGCCCCACTTCAGTTTAAGACTGAAAGAGTAGCCGAGACCGTCTTACGTGCATCGTGATTTTGACCAACTTCGGCTCGATTTCCCGAAACTTCGGTGATATATTCAAGTTCCAAGGACTCTAAACTAACCCCTGATGGCCTTGGTCTGCAGTGAAATGGACACAGCAAATTTTTTTGAACGCTTACTTTCGAAATTCTGGGCCGAAATATAGCCCCACTTCACTTTAAGACTGAAAAAGTAACCGAGACCGTCTTAGACGCATCGTGATTTTGACCAACTTCGGCTTGAGTTGCCAGCACTTAAGGGATACTTTTTAGTCCCGCGGACTCTAAACTAACTCATGATGGCCTTGGTTTTCAGTTAAATGGAGAGAGCAACACTTTTTGAACGCTAACTTTCGAGCTTCTGGGCCGAAATATACAGCCACGTCACTTTAAGACTAAAAGAGTAGCCGAGACTGCTCTAGCGCATCGTGATGTTGACAAACTTCGGCTCGATTTCCCGCGACTTGGGGGATATTTTGATGTCCCGCACACTGTAAACAATCTGCTGATGTGGCTTGGTTTGCGGTGAAATGGACACAGCAAAACTTTTTGAACTTTCACTTTCGAGCTTCTGGGCCGAAATATAGCCCCAGTTCACTTTAAGAATCAAAGAGTAGCCGAGACCGCCTTACGCGCATCGTGATTTTGACAAAATTCGGCTCGATTTCCCCGAACTTGGGCGATATTTTCCAGTCCCGAGCAGTCTAAACTAACTCCTGATTGCCTTGGTTGGCAGTGAAATGAACACAGCAAAACGTTTTGAACTTTCACTTTCTAGCTTCTCGGCCGAAATATAGCCCCAGTTCACTTTAAGAATCAAAGATTAGCCGAGACCACCTTACGCACATCGTGATTTTCACAAAATTCGGCTCGATTTCCCCGAACTTGGGCGATGTTTTCCAGTTCCGAGCAGTCTAAACTAACTCCTGATGGCCTTGGTTTGATGTGAAATGGACGCAGGAAAACTTTTTGAACGTTCAGTTTCGAGCTTCTGGGCCGCAATACAACCGTACTTCACTTTAAGACTGAAATAGTAGCCGAGACCTCCTTTCGAGATTCGTGATTTTGACCCAGTTCAGCTCGATTTCCCGGAACTTGGGGGATATTTTCCAGTCCGGGGGACTTTAAACTAACTCCTGATGGCCTTGGTTTGCAGTTAAATGCACAAAGCGTAACTTTTTAAAGGCTCACTTTCGAGCTTCTGGGCCGAAATATAGCCCCACTTTACTTTAAGACTGAAAGAGTAGCCGAGACCGTCTTACGCGCATCGTGATTTTGACCAACTTCCGTTGGATTTCCCGAAACTTCGGGGATATATTCCAGTCCCGGGGACTCTAAACTAACTGCTGATGGCCTTGATTTGCAGTGACATAGACACAGCACATTTTTTTGAACGCTCACTTTCGAGCTTCTCGGCCGAAATATAGCCCTACTTCACTTTAAGACTGAAAGAGTAGCCGAGACCGCCTTACGCGCATCGTAATTTTGACCAACTTCGGCTCGATTTGCCGGAAGTTGGCGAATATTTTCAATTCCCGGGGAAGTTAAACTAACTTCCGATGGCCTTAGTTTGCAGTTAAGTGGACACAGCAAAACTTTTTGAACGCTCACTTTCGAGCTTATGGCTCGAAATATAGCCCCACTTAACTTTAAGACTGAAAGAGTAACCCAGACCGCCTTACGCGCATCGTGATTTTGGGATACTTCGGCTCGATTTCCCGGAAATAGGGGGATTTTTTCCAGTCCCGGAGACTCTAAACTAACTCCTGATGGCCTTGGTTTCCACTGAAATGGACACAGGAACACTTTCTGAACGCGCACTTTCGAGCTTGCTGGCCGAAATATAGCCCTACTTCTTTTTAAGACTGAAAGAGTAGGCGGGAGCGCCTTACGCGCATTGTGATTTTGAGGATCTTCGGCTCGATCTGGCGAAACTTGGGAGATATTTTCCAGTCCCAAAGTCTCTAAACTCACTCCTGATTGTCTAAGACGTGAGTGAAATAGACACAAAAATTTTTGAACCCTTACTTTCGAGCTTCTGGAGTTAAATCTAAGCCCACTTTACCTTAAGACTGAAAGAGTAGCCGAGACCCCCTTAAGCGCATGGTGATTTTGAGTAACTTCGGGTGGATTTCCCGTAACTTGGGGCATATTTCCAGTTCCTTTGACGCTAAACTAAGTCGTGATGGCCTTGTTTTGCAGTGAAATGGACACAGCAAAACTTTTTAAACACTCAGTTTCGAGCTTCTGGGCCGAAATATTGCCCCAATTCACTTTAAGACTTAAAGAGTAGCCGAGATCGCCGTACGCGGGTCGTGATTTTGACCAACTTCGGTTAAATTTCCCGGAACTTGGGGGATATTTTCCAGTCCCGGGGACTCTAAACTGACCCCCGACGTCCTTGGTCTGCAGTAAAATGGACACAGCAAAACTTTTTGAACGCTCACTTTTGAGCTTCTGGGCCGACATATAGCTCCACTTCACTTTAAGAGTGAAAGAGTAGCCGAGACCGCCTCACGCCCATCCTAATTTTGACCAACTTCGGCTCGATTTCCCGGGACTGGGGGGATATTTTCCAGTCCCGCGAACTCTAAAGTAACTCCTGATGGCCTTGCTCTGGAGTGAAATGGACACAGCACGACTTTTTGAACGCTCACTTTCGAGCTTCTGGGGGGAAATATTGCCCCAGTTCACTTTAAGAATGAAAGAGTAACCGGGACCGCCTTACGCGCATCGTGATTTTGACCAACTTTGGCTCGATTTCCCGGGAAACGGGGGATATTTTCCGGTACCGGGGACTCTAAACTAACTCCTGATTTCCTCGGTTTGCAGTGAAATGGACACAGCACAACTTTTTGAACGCTCACTTTTGAGCTTCTGGGCCGAAGCATAGCCCTACTTCACTTTAAGACTGAAAGACTAGCCGAGACCGCCTTACGCTCATCGTGGTTTTGAGCTACTTCGCCTCGATTTCCCAGAACTTGGGAGATATTTCCCAGTCCCGGGCACTCTAAACTAACTCCTGATGGCCTTGGTTTTCAGTGAAACGGACACAGCCAAACTTTTTGAACGTTCACTTTCGAGCTTCTGGGCCGAAATATAGCCCCACTTCACTTTAAGACTGAAAGAGTAGCCGGGACCGCCTTACGCGCATGGTAATTTTGTCGAACTTCGGCTTGATTTCCTGGGACTTGCGGGATGTTTTCCAGTCCCGGAAGCTCTAAACTAACTCCTGAATGCCTTGGTTTTTAGTGAAATAGACACAAGTAAAAGGAGCGCACGCTCGGTTTCCAGGTTGTAGGCCGAAATATAGCCCCACTTTATTTTAAGACTGAAAGTGTACACGAAACCGCCTTAAGCGCATCGAAAGTTTTAGCCACTATGGCTCGATATGCCAAAACTTGGGGGATATTTTCCAGTCCCGGGGACTCTACCCTAACTCTTGATGGCCTTAGTTTTCAGTAAAATGGTCACAGGTAACAGGAGCGCACGCTCGGTGTCGAGCTTCTAGGCCGAAATGTAGCCCCAGTTCATTTTAAGACTGAAAGAGTAAACGAAACTGCCGTACGCCTATCGTAATTTTAAGAAAGTATGGCTCAATTTGCCGAAACTTGGAGGATAGCTTCCAGTCTCGAGGATTCTAAACTATCTCCTGATGGACTTAGTTCTTAGTGAAATGGACACAGGTAAAAGGAGAGCACGCTCGGTGTCGAGCTTGTAGAACCGAAATATAGCCCCACTTCATTTTCGGAGTAAACGAGTAGCCGAGACCGCCTTACGCGCATCGTGATTTTGAGCATCTTTGGCTCGATTTGCCGCAATTCGGGCAATATTTTCCAGTCCCGAGGACTCTATGTTAACTCCTGATGAACTTAGTTTTCAGTGATATGTACACAGGCAAAGGGAGCGCACGCTCGGTCTTGAGCTTCTCGGCCGAAATATAGCCCCACTTCATTTTAAGACTGAAAGAGTAGCCGAGACCGCCTTACGCGCATCGTGATTTTGAGCAACTTTGGCTCGTTCTGCCAGAATTTGGGAAATATTTTCCAGTCCCATGGACTCTAAACTATTTCCTGATGGCCTAAGATGTCAGTGAAATGGACACAGGTAAAATTAGCGCACGCCCGGTCTCGAGCTTCTAGGTCGAAATATAGCCCCCCTTAATTTTAAGACTGAAAGAGTAGCCGAGACCGCCTTACGCGCATCGTGATTTTGGCCCACTTTTGCTCGATTTCCCGCAAGTTGGCGAATAATTTAAAGTCCCGGGGACGCTAAACTAACTCCCGATGACCTTGGTTTGCAGTTTAATGAACACAGCAAAACATTCTGAACGCTCACCTTCGAGCTTCAGTGCCGCAATATAGCCCTACTTAAATTTAAGACTGAAAGAATAACCGAGAGCCCGTTACGCGCATCGTAATTTTCATCAACTTCGGCGCCATTTCCTGGAACTTGGAGAATATTTTCCAGTTCCGGGGACTCTAAACTAACTCCTGATTGCCTTGGTTTGCAGTCAAATGGACACAGCAAAACTTTATGAACGCTCACTTTCGAGCTTGTGGGCCTAAATATAGCCACACTTCACTTTAAGACTGAAACAGTAGCCTAGACCACGTTACGCGCATCATGAATTTGATCAACTTCGGCTCGATTTTCCGGGACTTGGGGGATATTCTCCACTCCCGACGACTCTAAACTAACTCCTGATTGCCTTGGTTTGCAGTAAAATGGAGCCAGCAAAACTTTTTGAACGCTCAATTTCCAGCTTCTGGGCCAAAATATAGCCCCTCATTACTTTAGCATTGAAAGAGTAGCCGAGACCGCCTTACGTGCATCGTGATTTTAACAAACTTCGGGTTGATTTCCCGGAACTTGGGGGATATTTTCCAGTCCCGGGGACTCTCAACTAACTCCTGCTTGTCTTGGTTTGCAGTGAAATGGACACAGCAAAAGTTTTTGAACGCTCACTCTCGAGCTTCTGGGCCGAAATAGAGCCCCATTTTACTTTAAGACTGAAAGAGTAGGCGAGACCGTCTTGAGCGAATCGTGATTTTGAGCAATTTCGCGTTTATTTCCCGAAACTTGGGGGATATATTCCAGTCAAAGGGACTCTACAGTAACTCCTGATGGCCTTGGTTCTCAATGAAATAGACAGAGCACAACTTTGGAGCTTCTGGGCAGAAATATAGCCCGACTTTACTTTAAGACTGAAAGAGTAGATGAGACCGCCTTACGCGCATCGTAATTTTGACGAACTTCGAATGGATTTCCCGGAACTTGGGGGATATTTTGCAGTCCCTTGGACGCTAAACTAAGTCCTGATGACCTTGTTTTGAAGTAAAATGGACACAACAAAACTTTTTGAACGCTCACTTTCGAGCTTGTGGGCCGAAATATAGCCACACTTCACTTTAAGAATGAAAGAGTAGCCGAGACCGTCTTACGCGCATCGTGATTTTGACCAACGTCTTCTCGATTTTCCGGAGCTTGGGAAATACATTCCACTCCCGGGGACTCTAAACTAACTACTGATAGCCTTGGTTTGCAGTGAAATAGACACAGTAATTTTTTTTGAGCTTTGAGCTTGTGAGCCGAAATAGAGCCCCACTTCACTTTAAGACTGAAGGAGTAGCCGACACCGCCTTAAGCGCACCGTGATTTTGACCAACTTCGGCTCGATTTGCCGGAACTTGGGGAATATTTTCCAGTCCCGGGGACTCTAAACTAACGCCTGATTGTCTTGGTTTTTAGTGAAATGGACAGAGCGAAACTTTTTGAACGCTCACTCTCGAGCTTGTGGACCGAAATATAGCCCCACTTTACGTTAAGACTGAAAGAGTAGCCGAGACCGTCTTGTGCAAATCGTGATTTTGAGCAACTTCGGGTCGGTTTCCCGGAACTTGGGGGATATATTCCATTTCCGCGGGCTGTAAACTAACTCCTGATTGCCTTGGTTTTCAGTGAAATGGACAAAGGAAAGCTTTTTGAACACTCTCTTTGTAGCTTCTGGGCCGAAATAGAATCCCACTTCACTTTCAGACTGAAATAGTAGCCGAGACCGCCTCATGCGCATCGTGAGTTAGACCAAGTTCAGCTCGATTTCACGCAACTTTTGGGATATTTTCCAGTCCGGGGGACTCTAAACTAACTCCGGATGGCCTTGGTTTGCACTGAAATGCGCACAGCATAAATTTTTGAACGCCCACTTTGGAGCTTCTGGATCGAAATATAGCCCCACTTCACTTTAAGACTGAAAGAGTAGCCGAGATCGCCTTACGCGCATCGTGATTTTGACCATTTTCGGATCGATTTTTTCGGAACTTGGGGGATATTTTCCAGTCCCGGGGACTCTAAACTAACTCCTGATCGCCTTGCTTTGCATTGAAATGGACATAGCAAAACTTTTTGAACGCTCGCTTTCGAGCTTGTGGGCCGAAATATAGCCACACTTTACTTTAAGACTGAAACAGTAGCCGAGACCGCATTTCGCGCATCGTGATTTTGATCAACTTCGGCTCGCTTTCCCGGAACTTGGGGAATATTTTCCAGTCCCGGGGACCCTAAACTAAGTCCTGATAGCCTTGTTTTGAAGTGAAATGGACACAGCAAAACTTTTTGAACGCTCACTTTCTAGCTTGTGGGCCGAAATATAGGCACACTTGACTTTAAGACTGAAACAGTAGCCGAGACCGCGTTACGCGCATCATGAATTTGATCAACTTCGGCTCAAATTCCCGGGAGTTGGCGGATATGTTCCAGTCCAGGGGACTCTAAACTAACTCCTGATGGCCTTGGTTTGCATTGAAATGGACACAGCACAATTTTTTGAATGCACACTTTCGAGATTCTGGGCCGAAATATAGCGCCACTTCACTTAAGACTGAAAGAGTAGCCGAGACCGCCTTGCTCGCATCGTGAGTTTGACAAACTTCCGGTCGATATTCCGGAACTTGGGGGATATTTTCCAGTCGCAGGAGCTCTAAACTAACTCCTCATGGCCTTGGTTTGCAGTGAAATGGACAGAGCAAAACTTTTTGAACGCTCACCTTCGAGCTTCCTGGCCGAAATAAAGCCCCACTTTACTTTAAGACTTAAAGAGTAACCGAGACAACCTTACGCGCATTGTGATTTTGACAAACTTCGGGTGGATCTCCCGGAACTTGGGAAATACTTTCCAGTCCCTTGGACGCTAAACTAAGTCCTGATGGCCTTGTTTTGCAGTGAAATGGACACAGCAAAACTTTTTGAACGCTCAGTTTCGAGCTTGTGGGCCGAAATATAGCCACACTTCACTTTAAGACTGAAACAGTAGCCGAGACCGCATTTCGCGCATCGTGACTTTGATCAACTTCGGCTCGCTTTCCCGGACCTTGGGGCATATTTTCTTGTCCCGGGGACGCTAAACTAACTCCTGATGGCTTTGGTTTGCAGTGAAATGAACACAGCAAAACTTTTTGATCGCTCACTTTCGGGCTTCTCGCCCGAAATATAGCCCCACTTCACTCTAAGACTGAAAGAGTAGCCGACACTACCTTACGCAAATCGTGATTTTGACCAACTTCGACTCGATTTCCCGGAAGTTAAGGGGATATTTTCCAGTCCCGGGGACTCTAAACTAGCTCCTGATGGCTTTGGTTTGGAGTCAAATAAACACAGCGAAACTTTTTGAACGCTCACTTTCAAGCTCCTGGCCAGGAATAAAGCCTCACTTCACTTTAAGACTGAAACAGTAAGCGAGACCGCCTAACGCGCACCGTGATTTTGACCAACTTCGGCTTGAGTTGCCAGAACTTAAAAGATATTTTCCACTCCCGGGGACTCTAAACTAACTCATGATGGCCTTGGTTTTCAGTGAAATTGAGAGAGGAAAACTTTTTGAACGCTTACTTTCGAGCTTCTGGACCAAAATATAACACTACTTCACTTTAAGACTGAAAGACTAGCCAAGACCGTCTTGCGCGCATCGTGATTTTGACCAACGTCTTCTCGATTTTCCGGAACTTGGGAAATATATTGCAGTCCCGAGGACTCTAAACTACCTCCTGATGGCCTTGGTTTGCAGTGAAATGGACACAGCAAATTTTTTTGAACGCTCACTTTCTAGCTTGTGGGCCGAAATATAGGCACACTTGACTTTAAGACTGAAACAGTAGCCGAGACCGCGTTACGCGCATCATGAATTTGATCAACTTCGGCTCAAATTCCCGGGAGTTGGCGGATATGTTCCAGTCCAGGGGACTCTAAACTAACTCCTGATGGCCTTGGTTTGCATTGAAATGGACACAGCACAATTTTTTGAATGCACACTTTCGAGATTCTGGGCCGAAATATAGCGCCACTTCACTTAAGACTGAAAGAGTAGCCGAGACCGCCTTGCTCGCATCGTGAGTTTGACAAACTTCCGGTCGATATTCCGGAACTTGGGGGATATTTTCCAGTCCCAGGAACCCTAAACTAACTCCTCATGGCCTTGGTTTGCAGTGAAATGGACAGAGCAAAACTTTTTGAACGCTCACCTTCGAGCTTCCTGGCCGAAATAAAGCCCCACTTTACTTTAAGACTTAAAGAGTAACCGAGACAACCTTACGCGCATTGTGATTTTGACAAACTTCGGGTGGATCTCCCGGAACTTGGGAAATACTTTCCAGTCCCTTGGACGCTAAACTAAGTCCTGATGGCCTTGTTTTGCAGTGAAATGGACACAGCAAAACTTTTTGAACGCTCAGTTTCGAGCTTGTGGGCCGAAATATAGCCACACTTCACTTTAAGACTGAAACAGTAGCCGAGACCGCATTTCGCGCATCGTGACTTTGATCAACTTCGGCTCGCTTTCCCGGACCTTGGGGCATATTTTCTTGTCCCGGGGACGCTAAACTAACTCCTGATGGCTTTGGTTTGCAGTGAAATGAACACAGCAAAACTTTTTGATCGCTCACTTTCGGGCTTCTCGCCCGAAATATAGCCCCACTTCACTCTAAGACTGAAAGAGTAGCCGACACTACCTTACGCAAATCGTGATTTTGACCAACTTCGACTCGATTTCCCGGAAGTTAAGGGGATATTTTCCAGTCCCGGGGACTCTAAACTAGCTCCTGATGGCTTTGGTTTGGAGTCAAATAAACACAGCGAAACTTTTTGAACGCTCACTTTCAAGCTCCTGGCCAGGAATAAAGCCTCACTTCACTTTAAGACTGAAACAGTAAGCGAGACCGCCTAACGCGCACCGTGATTTTGACCAACTTCGGCTTGAGTTGCCAGAACTTAAAAGATATTTTCCACTCCCGGGGACTCTAAACTAACTCATGATGGCCTTGGTTTTCAGTGAAATTGAGAGAGGAAAACTTTTTGAACGCTTACTTTCGAGCTTCTGGACCAAAATATAACACTACTTCACTTTAAGACTGAAAGACTAGCCAAGACCGTCTTGCGCGCATCGTGATTTTGACCAACGTCTTCTCGATTTTCCGGAACTTGGGAAATATATTGCAGTCCCGAGGACTCTAAACTACCTCCTGATGGCCTTGGTTTGCAGTGAAATGGACACAGCAAATTTTTTTGAACGCTTACTTTCGAAATTCTGGGCCGAAATATAGCCCCACTTCACTTTAAGACTGAAATAGTAGCCGAGACCGCCTTAGACGCATCGTGATTTTGACCAACTTCGGCTTGAGTTGCCAGAACTTAAGGGATATTTTTAGTCCCGCGGACTCTAAACTAACTCATGATGGCCTTGGTTTTCAGTTAAATTGAGAGAGCAAAACTTTTTGAACGCTAACTTTCGAGCTTCTGGGCCGAAATATACAGCCACGTCACTTTAAGACTAAAAGAGTAGCCGAGACCCCCTTACGCGCATCGTGATTTTGACAAAATTCGGCTCGATTTCCCCGAACTTGGGCGATATTTTCCAGTCCCGAGCAGTCTAAACTAACTCCTGATGGCCTTGGTTTGCAGTGAAATGAACAAGGTAACACTTTTTGAACGCTTATTTTCGAGCTTCTGGGATGGAATATAGCCCCACTTCACTTTAAGACTGAAAGAGTAGGCGAGACCACCTTACGCGCATCGTGATTTTGAGCAACTTCCGCTCGATTTTCTAGTATTTTGGCGATATTTCAAGTTTCGGGGACTCTAAACTAACTCTTGATGGCCTTGGTTTGATGTGAAATGGACGCAGGAAAACTTTTTGAACGCTCAGTTTCGAGCTTCTGGACCGAAATACAACCGTACTTCACTTTACGACTGAAATAGTAGCCGAGACCTCCTTACGAGCATCATGATTTTGACCCAGTTCAGCTCGATCTCCCGGAACTTGGGGGATATTTTCCAGTCCGGGGGACTTTAAACTAACTCCTGATGGCCTTGGTTTGCAGTTAAATGCACAAAGCGTAACTTTTTAAAGGTTCACTTTCGAGCTTCTGGGCAGAAATATAGCCCCACTTTACTTTAACACTGAAAGAGTAGCTGAGACCGTCTTACGCGCATCGTGATTTTGACCAACTTCCGTTGGATTTCCCGGAACTTCGGGGATATATTCCAGTCCCGGGGACTCTAAACTAACTGCTGATGGCCTTGGTTTGCAGTGAAATGGACACAGCACATTTTTTTGAACGCTCACTTTCGAGCTTCTCGGCCGAAATATAGCCCCACTTAACTTTAAGACTGAAAGAGTAACCCAGACCGCCTTACGCGCATCGTAATTTTGGGATACTTCGGCTCGATTCCCCGGAAATAGGGGTATTTTTTCCAGTCCCGGAGACTCTAAACTAACTCCTGATGGCCTTGGTTTCCAGTGAAATGGACACAGGAACACTTTTTGAACGCGCACTTTCGAGCTTGCTGGCCCAAATATAGCCCTACTTCTTTTTAAGACTGAAAGAGTAGGCGGGAGCGCCTTACGCGCATTGTGATTTTGAGGATCTTCGGCTCGATCTGGCGAAACTTGGGAGATATTTTCCAGTCCCAAAGTCTCTAAACTCACTCCTGATTGTCTAAGATGTGAGTGAAATAGAGACAAAAATTTTTGAACCCTTACTTTGGAGCTTCTGGAGTTAAATCTAAGCCCACTTTACCTTAAGACTGAAAGAGTAGCCGAGACCCCCTTAAGCGCATGGTGATTTTGACTAACTTCGGGTGGATTTCCCGTAACTTGGGGGATATTTCCAGTTCCTTTGACGCTAAACTAAGTCGTGATGGCCTTGTTTTGCAGTGAAATGGACACAGCAAAACTTTTTAAACACTCAGTTTCGAGCTTCTGGGCCGAAATATTGCCCCAATTCACTTTAAGACTGAAAGAGTAGCCGAGACCGCCGTACGCGCGTCATGATTTTGACCAACTTCGGTTAAATTTCCCGGAACTTGGGGGATATTTTCCAGTCCCGGGGTCTCTAAACTGACCCCCGACGTCCTTGGTCTGCAGTCAAATGGATACAGCAAAACTTTTTGAACGCTCACTTTTGAGCTTCTGGGCCGAAATATAGCTCCACTTCACTTTAAGAGTGAAAGAGTAGCCGAGACCGCCTTACGCCCATCCTAATTTTGACCAACTTCGGCTCGATTTCGCGGGACTTGGGGATATTTTCCAGTCCCGCGAACTCTAAAGTAACTCCTGATGGCCTTGCTCTGGAGTGAAATGGACACAGCACAACTTTTTGAACGCTCACTTTCGAGCTTCTGGGGGGAAATATTGCCCCAATTCACTTTAAGAATGAAAGAGTAACCGGGACCGCCTTACGCGCATCGTGATTTTGACCAACTTTGGCTCGATTTCCCGGGAAATGGGGGATATTTTCCTGTAGCGGGGACTCTAAAGTAACTCCTGATTTCCTCGGTTTGCAGTGAAATGGACACAGCACAACTTTTTGAACGCTCACTTTTGAGCTTTTGGGCCGAAGCATAGCCCTACTTCACTTTAAGACTGAAAGACTAGCCGAGACCGCCTTACGCGCATCGTGATTTTGAGCTACTTCGGCTCAATTTCTCAGAACTTGGGAGATATTTCCCAGTCCCGGGCACTCTAAACTAACTCCTGATGGCCTTGGCTTTCAGTGAAACGGACACAGCCAAACTTTTTGAACGTTCACTTTCGAGCTTCTGGGCCGAAATATAGCCCCACTTCACTTTAAGACTGAAAGAGTAGCCGGGACCGCCTTACGCGCATGGTAATTTTGTCGAACTTCGGCTTGATTTCCTGGGACTTGCGGGATGTTTTCCAGTCCCGGAAGCTCTAAACTAACTCCTGAATGCCTTGGTTTTTAGTGAAATAGACACAAGTAAAAGGAGCGCACGCTCGGTTTCCAGGTTGTAGGCCGAAATATAGCCCCACTTTATTTTAAGACTGAAAGTGTACACGAAACCGCCTTAAGCGCATCGAAAGTTTTAGCCACTATGGCTCGATATGCCAAAACTTGGGGGATATTTTCCAGTCCCGGGGACTCTACCCTAACTCTTGATGGCCTTAGTTTTCAATAAAATGGTCACAGGTAACAGGAGCGCACGCTCGGTGTCGAGCTTCTAGGCCGAAATGTAGCCCCAGTTCATTTTAAGACTGAAAGAGTAAACGAAACTGCCGTACGCCTATCGTAATTTTAAGAAAGTATGGCTCAATTTGCCGAAACTTGGAGGATAGCTTCCAGTCTCGAGGATTCTAAACTATCTCCTGATGGACTTAGTTCTTAGTGAAATGGACACAGGTAAAAGGAGAGCACGCTCGGTGTCGAGCTTGTAGAACCGAAATATAGCCCCACTTCATTTTCGGAGTAAACGAGTAGCCGAGACCGCCTTACGCGCATCGTGATTTTGAGCATCTTTGGCTCGATTTGCCGCAATTCGGGCAATATTTTCCAGTCCCGAGGACTCTATGTTAACTCCTGATGAACTTAGTTTTCAGTGATATGTACGCAGGCAAAGGGAGCGCACGCTCGGTCTTGAGCTTCTCGGCCGAAATATAGCCCCACTTCATTTTAAGACTGAAAGAGTAGCCGAGACCGCCTTACGCGCATCGTGATTTTGAGCAACTTTGGCTCGTTCTGCCAGAATTTGGGAAATATTTTCCAGTCCCAAGGACTCTAAACTATTTCCTGATGGCCTAAGATGTCAGTGAAATGGACACAGGTAAAATTAGCGCACGCCCGGTCTCGAGCTTCTAGATCGAAATATAGCTCCCCTTAATTTTAAGACTGAAAGAGTAGCCGAGACCGCCTTACGCGGATCGTGATTTTGGGCCACTTTTGCTCGATTTCCCGCAAGTTGGCGAATAATTTAAAGTCCCGGGGACGCTAAACTAACTCCCGATGACCTTGGTTTGCAGTCTAATGAACACAGCAAAACATTCTTAACGCTCACCTTCGAGCTTCAGTGCCGTAATATAGCTCTACTTAAATTTAAGACTGAAAGAATAACCGAGAGCCCGTTACGCGCATCGTAATTTTCATCAACTGCGGCGCCATTTCCTGGAACTTGGAGAATATTTTCCAGTTCCGGGGACACTAAACTAAATCCTGATTGCCTTGGTTTGCAGTCAAATGGACACAGCAAAACTTTTTGAACGCTCACTTTCGAGCTTGTGGGCCTCAATATAGCCACACTTCACTTTAAGACTGAAACAGTAGTCGACACCGCGTTACGCGCATCGTGATTTTGACCATTTTCGGATCGATTTCTCGGAACTTGGGGGATATTTTCCAGTCCCGGGGACTCTAAACTAACTCCTGATCGCCTTGCTTTGCATTGAAATGGACAGAGGAAAACCTTTTGAACGCTAAGTTTCGAGCTTGTGGGCCGAAATATAGCCACACTTTACTTTAAGACTGAAACAGTAGCCGAGACCGCATTTGGTGCATCGTGATTTTGATCAACTTCGGCTCGCTTTCCCGGAACTTGGGGCATATTTTCCAGTCCCGAGGACCCTAAACTAAGTCCTGATGGCCTTGTTTTGAAGTGAAATGGACACAGCAAAAGTTTTTGAACGCTCACTTTCTAGCTTGTGGGCCAAAATATAGGCACACTTGACTTTAAGACTGAAACAGTAGGCGAGACCACGTTACGCGCATCATGAATTTGATCAACTTCGGCTCACTTTCCCGGAATTTGGGGAATATTTTCCAGTCCCGGGGACCCTAAACTAGGTCCTGATGGCCTTGTTTTGAAGTGAAATGGACACAGGAAAAGTTTTTGAACGCTCACTTTCTAGCTTGTGGGCCGAAATATAGGCACACTTGACTTTAAGACTGAAACAGTAGCCGGGACCACGTTACGCGCATCATGAATTTGATCAACTTCGGTTCCAATTCCCGGGACTTGGGGGATATGTTCCAGTCCCGGGGACTCTAAACTAACTCCTGATGGCCTTGGTTTGCATTGAAATGGACACAGCACAATTTTTTGAACGCACACTTTTGAGCTTCTGGGCCGAAATATAGCCCCACTTCTCTTAAGACTGAAAGAGGAACCGAGACCGCCTTGCTCGCAGCGTAAGTTTGACAAACTTCCGGTCGATATTCCAGAACTTGGGGGATATTTTCCAGTCGCAGGAACTCTAAACTAACTCCTCATGGCCTTGGTTTGCAGTGAAATGGACAGAGGAAAACTTTTTGAACGATCACCTTCGAGCTTCCTGGCCGAAATAAAGCCCCACTTTACTTTAAGACTTAAAGAGTAACCGAGACCACGTTACCCTAAACTAACTTTTGATAGCTTTGGTTTGCAGTGAAATGCACACAGCAAAACTTTTTGAACGCTCACTTTCGGGCTTCTGGCCCGAAATATAGCCCCACTTGACTTTAAGACAGAAAGAGTAGCCGAGACCACTTTAGGGGCATCGTGATTTTGACCAACCTCGGCTCAATTTCCCGGACCTTGGGGCATATTTTCTTGTCCCGGGGACACTAAACTAACTCCTGATGGCCTTGGTTTGCAGTGAAATGAACACAGCAAAACTTTTTGAACGCTCACTTTCGGGCTTCTCTCCCAAAATATAGCCCCACTTCACTCTAAGACTGAAAGAGTAGCCGACACTACCTTACGCAAATCGTGATTTTGACCAACTTCGACTCGATTTCCCGGAATTTGGGGGATATTTTCCAGTCCCGGGGACTCTAAACTAGCTCCTGATGGCTTTGGTTTGGAGTCAAATAAACACAGCGAAACTTTTTGAACGCTCACTTTCAAGCTCCTGGCCAGGAATAAAGCCTCACTTCACTTTAAGACTGAAACAGTAAGCGAGACCGCCTACCGCGCACCGTGATTTTGACCAACTTCGGCTACATTTCCCTGAACTTGGGGGGATATTTTCCAGTCCCGAAGACTCTTAAGTAACCCCTGATGGCCTTGGTTTGCATTGAAATGGCTACAGCAAAACTTTTTGAAGCTCACTTTTGAGCTTCTGGGCCGAAATATAGCCCCACTTCACTTTAAGACTGAAAGACTAGCCGAGGCCGCCTTAGGCGCATCGTGATTTTGACCAACGTCTTCTCGATTTTCCGGAACTTGGGAAAATATTGCAGTCCCGAGGACTCTAAACTAACTCCTGATGGCCTTGGTTTGCAGTGAAATGGACACAGCAAATTTTTTGCAGCGCTCACTTTGGAGCTTCTGGGCCGAAATAGAGCCCCACTTCACTTTGAGACTGAAAGAGTAGCCGAGGCCGCCTTAGGCGCATCGTGATTTTGACCAACTTCGGCTTGAGTTGCCAGAACTTAAAAGATATTTTCCACTCCCGGGGACTCCAAACTAACTCATGATGGCCTTGGTTTTCAGTGAAATTGAGAGAGGAAAAGTTTTTGAACGCTCACTTTCGAGCTTCTGGACCGAAATATAGCCCTACTTCACTTTCAGACTCAAAGAGTAGCCGAGACCGCCTTACGCGAATCGTTATTTTGACAAACTTCGGCTCGATTTCCCCGAACTTGGGCCATATTTTCCAGTCCCGAGGAGTCTAAACTAACTGCTGATGGCCTTGGTTTGCAGTGAAATGAACACAGCAAAACTTTTTGAACTTTCACTTTCTAGCTTCTCGGCCGAAATATAGCCCCAGTTCACTTTAAGAATCAAAGAGTAGCCGAGACCGCCTTACGCGCATCGTGATTTTGACAAACTTCGGCTCGATTTCCCCGAACTTGGGCGATATTTTCCAGTCCCGAGCAGTCTAAACTAACTCCTGATGGCCTTGGTTTGCAGTGAAATGAACACAGCAAAACTTTTTGAACTTTCACTTTCTAGCTTCTCGGCCGAAATATAGCCCCAGTTCACTTTAAGAATCAAAGAGTAGCCGAGACCGCCTTACGCGCATCGTGATTTTGACAAACTTCGGCTCGATTTCCCCGAACTTGGGCGATATTTTCCAGTCCCGAGCAGTCTAAACTAACTCTTGATGGCCTTGGTTTGATGTGAAATGGACGCAGGAAAACTTTTTGAACGCTCAGTTTCGAGCTTCTGGACCGAAATACAACCGTACTTCACTTTACGACTGAAATAGTAGCCGAGACCTCCTTACGAGCATCATGATTTTGACCCAGTTCAGCTCGATCTCCCGGAACTTGGGGGATATTTTCCAGTCCGGGGGACTTTAAACTAACTCCTGATGGCCTTGGTTTGCAGTTAAATGCACAAAGCGTAACTTTTTAAAGGTTCACTTTCGAGCTTCTGGGCAGAAATATAGCCCCACTTTACTTTAACACTGAAAGAGTAGCCGAGACCGTCTTACGCGCATCGTGATTTTGACCAACTTCCGTTGGATTTCCCGGAACTTCGGGGATATATTCCAGTCCCGGGGACTCTAAACTAACTGCTGATGGCCTTGGTTTGCAGTGAAATAGACACAGCACATTTTTTTGAACACTCACTTTCGAGCTTCTCGGCCGAAATATAGCCCTACTTCACTTTAAGACTGAAAGAGTAACCCAGACCGCCTTACGCGCATCGTGATTTTGGGATACTTCGGCTCGATTCCCCGGAAATAGGGGTATTTTTTCCAGTCCCGGATACTCTAAACTAACTCCTGATGGCCTTGGTTTCCAGTGAAATGGACACAGGAACACTTTTTGAACGCGCACTTTCGAGCTTGCTGGCCGAAATATAGCCCTACTTCTTTTTAAGACTGAAAGAGTAGGCGGGAGCGCCTTACGCGCATTGTGATTTTGAGGATCTTCGGCTCGATCTGGCGAAACTTGGGAGATATTTTCCAGTCCCAAAGTCTCTAAACTCACTCCTGATTGTCTAAGATGTGAGTGAAATAGAGACAAAAATTTTTGAACCCTTACTTTGGAGCTTCTGGAGTTAAATCTAAGCCCATTTTACCTTAAGCCTGAAAGAGTAGCCGAGACCCCCTTAAGCGCATGGTGATTTTGAGTAACTTCGGGTGGATTTCCCGTAACTTGGGGGATATTTCCAGTTCCTTTGACGCTAAACTAACTCCCGATGACCTTGGTTTGCAGTCTAATGAACACAGCAAAACATTCTGAACGCTCACCTTCGAGCTTCAGTGCCGCAATATAGCTCTACTTAAATTTAAGACTGAAAGAATAACCGAGAGCCCGTTACGCGCATCGTAATTTTCATCAACTTCGGCGCCATTTCCTGGAACTTGGAGAATATTTTCCAGTTCCGGGGACACTAAACTAAATCCTGATTGCCTTGGTTTGCAGTCAAATGGACACAGCAAAACTTTTTGAACGCTCACTTTCGAGCTTGTGGGCCTCAATATAGCCACACTTCACTTTAAGACTGAAACAGTAGTCGACACCGCGTTACGCGCATCGTGATTTTGACCATTTTCGGATCGATTTCTCGGAACTTGGGGGATATTTTCCAGTCCCGGGGACTCTAAACTAACTCCTGATCGCCTTGCTTTGCATTGAAATGGACAGAGGAAAACCTTTTGCACGCTAAGTTTCGAGCTTGTGGGCCGAAATATAGCCACACTTTACTTTAAGACTGAAACAGTAGCCGAGACCGCATTTGGTGTATCGTGATTTTTATCAACTTCGGCTCGCTTTCCCGGAACTTGGGGAATATTTTCCAGTCCCGAGGACACTAAACTAAGTCCTGATGGCCTTGTTTTGAAGTGAAATGGACACAGCAGAAGTTTTTGAACGCTCACTTTCTAGCTTGTGGGCCGAAATATAGCCACACTTTACTTTAAGACTGAAACAGTAGCGGAGAGCGCATTTCGCGCATCGTGGTTTTGATCAACTTGGGCTCGCTTTCCCGGAACTTGGGGAATATTTTCCTGTCCCGGAAACCCTAAACTAACTTTTGATATCTTTGGTTTGCAGTGAAATGCACACAGCAAAACTTTTTGAACGCTCACTTTCGAGCTTCTGGACAGAAATATAGCCCCACTTCACTTTAAGACTGCAAGGGTAGCCGAGACCGCTTTGGGAGCATCGTGATTTTGACCAACTTCAGCTCGATTTACCGGAACTTGGGCGATCTTTTTCAGTCCCGGGGACTCTAAACTGACCCCTGATGGCCTTGGTTTGCAGTGAAATGGACACAGCAAAACTTTTTGAACGCTCACTTTCAGACTTCTGGCCCTAAATATAGCCCCACTTCACTTTAAGACAGAAAGAGTAGCCGAGACCACTTTAGGGGCATCGTGATTTGACCAAACTCGGCTCATTTTCCCGGACCTTGGGGCATATTTTCTTGTAGCGGGGACGCTAAACTAACTCCTGATGGCCTTGGTTTGCAGTGAAATGAACACAGCAAAACTTTTTGAACGCTCACTTTCGGGCTTCTCGCTCCAAATATAGCCCCACCTCACTCTGAGACTGAAAGAGTAGCCGACACTACCTTACGCAAATCGTGATTTTGACCAACTTCGACTCGATTTCCCGGAAGTTGGGGGATATTTTCCAGTCCCGGGGACTCTAAACTAGCTCCTGATGGCTTTGGTTTGCAATCAAAGAAACACAGGGAAACTTTTTGAACCTCACTTTCAAGCTCCTGGCCAGGAATAAAGCCTCACTTCACTTTAAGACTGAAACAGTAAGCGAGACCGCCTAACGCGCACCGTGATTTTGACCAACTTCGGCTAAGTTTGCCTGAACTTGGGGGGATATTTTCCAGTCCCGAAGACTCTTAAGTAACACCTGATGGCCATCGTTTGCATTGAAATGGATACAGCAAAACTTTTTGAAGCTCACTTTTGAGCTTCTGGGCCGAAATATGGCCCCACTTCACTTTAAGACTGAAAGACTAGCCAAGACCGTCTTGCGCACATCGTGATTTTGACCAACGTCTTCTCGATTTTCCGGAACTTGGGAAATATATTGCAGTCCCGGGGACTCTAAATTAACTCCTGATGGCCTTGGTTTGCAGTGAAATGGACACAGCAAATTTTTTGCAGCGCTCACTTTGGAGCTTCTGGGCCGAAATAGAGCCCCACTTCACTTTAAGACTGAAAGAGTAGCCGAGGCCGCCTTAGGCGCATCGTGATTTTGACCAACTTCGGCTTGAGTTGCCAGAACTTAAAAGATATTTTCCACTCCCGGGGACTCCAAACTAACTCATGATGGCCTTGGTTTTCAGTGAAATTGAGAGAAGAAAAGTTTTTGAACGCTCACTTTCGAGCTTCTGGACCGAAATATAACCCTACTTGACTTTCAGACTCAAAGAGTAGCCGAGACCGCCTTACGCGAATCGTTATTTTCACCAACTTCGTCTCGATTTGGCGGAACTTGGAGGATATTTTGCAGTTTCGGGGACTGTAAACTACTTCCTGAGGGCCTTCCTTTGCAGTGAAATGGGCACAGCATAACTTTTTGAACGCTCACTTTCCAGCTTCTGGGCCAAAATATACAGCCACGTCACTTTAAGACTAAAAGAGTAGCCGGACTGCTTTACGCGCATCGTGATTTTCACAAACTTCGGCTCGATTTCCCGGAACTTGGGGGATATTTTGATCTCCCGGAGACTGTAAAATATCTCCTGATGTGGCTTGGATCGCGGTGAAATGGACACAGCAAAACTTTTTGAACTTTCACTTTCGAGCTTTTGGGCCGAAATATAGCCCGAGTTCACTTTAAGAATGAAAGAATAGCCGAGACCGCCTTACGCGCATCGTGATTTTGACCAACTTTGGCTCGATTTCCCAGGAAATGGGGAATATTTTCCGGTACCGGGGACTCTAAAGTAACTCCTGATTGCCTTGGTTTGCATTGAAACGGAGAGAGCAAAACTTTTTCAACGCTCCCCTTCGGGCTTCTGAGCCGAAAGATAGCCCCACTTCAGTTTAAGACTGAAAGAGTAGCCGAGACCGTCTTAGGCGCATCGTGATTTTGACCAACTTCGGCTCGATTTCCGGAAACTTCGGTGATATATTCAAGTTCCAAGGACTCTAAACTAACCCCTGATGGCCTTGGTCTGCAGTGAAATGGACACAGCAAATTTTTTTGAACGCTTACTTTCGAAATTCTGGGCCGAAATATAGCCCCACTTCACTTTAAGACTGAAAGAGTAGCCGACACCGCCTTAAACGCATCGTGATTTTGACCAACTTCGCCTTGAGTTGCCAGAACTTAAGGGATATTTTTTAGTCCCGCGGACTCTAAACTAACACATGATGGCCTTGGTTTTCAGTTAAATTGAGAGAGCAAAACTTTTTGAACGCTCACTTTCGAGCTTCTGGGCCGAAATATACAGCCACGTCACTTTAAGACTAAAAGAGTAGCCGAGACTGCTTTACGCGCATCGTGATTTTGACAAACTTCGGCTCGATTTCCCGGGACTTGAAGGATATTTTGATGTCCCGGACACTGTAAACAATCTGCTGATGTGGCTTGGATCGCGGTGAAATGGACACAGCAAAACTTTTTGAACTTTCACTTTCGAGCTTCTGGGCCGAAATATAGCCCCAGTCCACTTTAAGAATCAAAGAGTAGCCGAGACCGCCTTACGCGCATCGTAGTTTTGAGAAACTTCGGCTCGATTTCCCCGAACTTGGGCGATATTTTCCAGTCCCGAGCAGTCTAAACTAACTCCTGATGGCCTTGGTTTGCAGTGAAATGAACACAGCAAAACTTTTTGAACTTTCACTTTCTAGCTTCTCGGCCGAAATATAGCCCCAGTTCACTTTAAGAATCAAAGAGTAGCCGAGACCGCCTTACGCGCATCGTGATTTTGACAAAATTCGGCTCGATTTCCCCGAACTTGGGCGATACTTTCCAGTCCCGAGCAGTCTAAACTAACTCCTGATGGCCTTGGTTTGCAGTGAAATGAACAAGGTAACACTCTTTGAACGCTTATTTTCGAGCTTCTGGGATGAAATATAGCCCCACTTCACTTTAAGACTGAAAAAGTAGGCGAGACCGCCTTACGCGCATCGTGATTTTGAGCAACTTCCGGTCGATTTTCTAGAATTTTGGCGATATTTTCAAGTCCCGGGGACTCTAAACTAACTCCTGATGGCCTTGGTTTGATGTGAAATGGACGTAGGAAAACTTTTTGAACGCTCAATTTCGAGCTTCTGCGCCGAAATACAACCGTACTTCACTTTAAGACTGAAATAGTAGCCGAGACCTCCTTACGGGCATCGTGATTTTGACCCAGTTCAGCTCGATTTCCCGGAACTTGGGGGATCTTTTCCAGTCCGGGGGACTTTAAACTAACTCCTGATGGCCTTGGTTTGCAGTGAAATGCACAAAGCGTAACTTTTTAAAGGTTCACTTTCGAGCTTCTTGGCCGAAATATAGCCCCACTTTACTTTAAGACTGAAAGAGTAGCCGAGACCGTCTTACGCGCATCGTGATTTTGACCAACTTCCGTTGGATTTCCCGGAACTTCGGGGATATATTCCAGTCCCGGGGACCCTAAACTAACTGCTGATGGCCTTGGTTTGCAGTAAAATGCACATAGCAAATTTTTTTGAACGCTCACTTTCGAGCTTATGGCTCGAAATATAGCCCCACTTAACTTTAAGACTGAAAGAGAAGCCGAGACCACCTTACGCGCATCGTGATTTTGGGATACTTCGGCTCGATTTCCCGGAAATAGGGGGATATTTTCCATCCCGGGGACTCTAAACTAACTCCTGATGGCCTTGGTTTCCAGTGAAATGGACACAGGAATACTTTTTGAACGCGCACTTTCGAGCTTGCTGGCCCAAATATAGCCCTACTTCTTTTTAAGACTGAAAGAGTAGGCGGGAGCGCCTTACGCGCATTGTGATTTTGAGGATCTTCGGCTCGATCTGGCGAAACTTGGGAGATATTTTCCAGTCCCAAAGTCTCTAATCTCACTCCTGATTGTCTAAGATGTGAGTGAAATAGACACAAAAATTTTTGAACCCTTACTTTGGAGCTTCTGGAGTTAAATCTAAGCCTACTTTACCTTAAGACTGAAAGAGTAGCCGAGACCCCGTTAAGCGCATGGTGATTTTGACTAACTTCGGGTGGATTTGCCGTAACTGGGGGGGTATTTCCAGTTCCTTTGACGCTAAACTAAGTCGTGATCGCCTTGTTTTGCAGTGAAATTGACACAGCAAAACTTTTTAAACACTCAGTTTCGAGCTTCTGGGTTAAAATATTGCCCCAATTCACTTTAAGACTGAAAGAGTAGCCGAGACCACCGTAAGCGCGTCGTGATTTTGACCAACTTCGGTTAAATTTCCCGGAACTTGGGGGATATTTTCCAGTCGCGGGGACTCTAAACTGAACCCCGAGGTCCTTTGTTTGCAGTAAAATGGACGCAGCAAAACTTTTTGAACGCTCACTTTTGAGCTTCTGGGCCAAAATATTGCCCCAGTTCACTTTAAGAATGAAAGAGTAACCGGAACCGCCTTACGCGCATCGTGATTTTGACCAACTTTGCCTCGATTACCCGGGAAATGGGGGATATTTTCCGGTACCGGGGACTCTAAACTAACTCCTGATTTCCTCGCTTTGCAGTGAAATGGACACAGCACAACTTTTTGAACGCTCACTTTTGAGCTTCTCGGCCGAAGTATAGCCCTACTTCACTTTAAGACTGAAAGACTAGCCGAAACCGGCTTACGCGTATCGTGATTTTGGGCTACTTCGGCTCGATTTCATGGAACTTGGGAGATAATTCCCAGTCCCGGGCACACTGAACTCATTCCTGATGGCCTTGATTTTCTGTGAAATGAACACGGCCGAACTTTTTGAACGTTCACTTTCGAGCTTCTGCGCCGAAATATAGCCCCACCTTACTTTAAGACTGAAAGAGAAGCCGGGACCGCTTTACGCGCATGGTAATTTTGTCGAACTTCGGCTTGATTTCCTGGGACTTGGGGGATATTTTGCAGTCCCGGAAGCTCTAAACTAACTCCTGAATGCCTTAGCTTTTAGTGAAATGGACACAGGTAAAAGGAGCGCACGCTCGGTTTCCAGGTTGTAGGCCGAAATATAGCCCCACTTTATTTTTAGACTGAAAGTGTACACGAAACCGCCTTAAGCGCATCAAAATTTTTAGCCACTATGGCTCGATATGCCAAAACTTGGGGGATATTTTCCAGTCCCGGGGACTCTACCGTAACTCTTGATGGCCTTAGTTTTCAGTAAAATGGTCACAGGTAACATGAGCGCACGCTCGGTGTCGAGCTTCTAGGCCGAAATGTATCCACAGTTCATTTAAAGACTGAAAGAGTAAACGAAACTGCCGTACGCCTATCGTAATTTTAAGAAAGTATGGCTCAATTTGCCGCAACTTGGAGGATAGCTTCCAGTCTCGAGGATTCTAAACTATCTCCTGATGGACTTAGTTCTTAGTGAAATGGACACAGGTAAAAGGAGAGCACGCTCGGTGTCGAGCTTGTAGAACCGAAATATAGCCCCACTTCATTTTCGGAGTAAACGAGTAGCCGAGACCGCCTTACGCGCATCGTGATTTTGAGCATCTTTGGCTCGATTTGCCGCAATTCGGGCAATATTTTCCAGTCTCGAGGACTCTATGTTAACTCCTGATGAACTTAGTTTTCAGTGATATGTACACAGGCAAAAGGAGCGCACGCTCGGTGTTGAGCTTCTCGGCCGAAATAAAGCCCCACTTCATTTTAAGACTGAAAGAGTAGCCGAGACCGCCTTACGCGCATCGTGATTTCGGGCCACTTTTGCTCGATTTCCCGCAAGTTGGCGAATAATTTAAAGTCCCGGGGACGCTAAACTAACTCCCGATGACCTTGCTTTGCAGTTTAATGAACACAGCAAAACATTCTGGCCGAATTCTGACCTTCCTGGCCGAAATAAAGCCCCAGTTTACTTTAAGACCTAAAGAGTAACCGAGACCACCTTACGCGCATTGTGATTTTGACAAACTTCGGGTGGATCTCCCGGAACTTGGGGAACATTTTCCAGTCCCTTGGACGCTAAACTAAGTCCTGATGGCCTTCTTTTGCATTGAAATGGACAGAGCAAAACTTTTTGAACGCTCACTTTCGAGCGTGTGGGCCGAAATATAGCCACACTTTACTTTAAGACTGAAACAGTAGCCGAGACCGCATTTCGCGCATCGTGATTTTGATCAACTTCGGCTCGCTTTCCCAACACTTGGGGAATATTTTCCAGTCCCGGGGTTCCTAAACTAAGTCCTGATGGCCTTGTTTTGAAGTGAAATGGACACAGCAAAAGTTTTTGAACGCTCACTTTCTAGCTTGTGGGCCGAAATATAGGCACACTTGACTTTAAGACTGAAACAGTAGCCGAGACCACGTTACGCGCATCATGAATTTGATCAACTTCGGCTTCAATTCCCGGGACTTGGGGGATATGTTCCAGTCCCGGGCACTCTAAACTAACTCCTGATGGCCTTGGTTTGCATTGAAATGGACACAGCACAAATTTTTGAACGCACACTTTCGAGATTCTGGGCCGAAATATAGCCCCACTTCACTTAAGACTGAAAGAGTAGCCGAGACCGCCTTGCTCGCATCGTGAGTTTGACAAACTTCCGGTCGATATTCCGGAACCTGGGGGATATTTTCCAGTCCCAGGAGCTCTAAACTAACTCCTCATGGCCTTGGTTTGCAGTGAAATGGACAGAGCAAAACTTTTTGAACGCTCACCTTCGAGCTTCCTGGCCGAAATAAAGCCCCACTTTAATTTAAGACTTAAAGAGTAACCGAGACCAGCTTACGCGCATTGTGCTTTTGACAAACTTCGGGTGGATCTCCCGGAACTTGGGGAACATTTTCCAGTCCCTTGGACGCTAAACTAAGTCCTGATGGCCTTGTTTTGCAGTGAAATGGACACAGTTAAACTTTTTGAACGCTCACTTTCGAGCTTGTGGGCCGAAATATAGCCACACTTTACTTTAAGACTGAAACAGTAGCCGAGACCGCATTTCGCGCATCGTGATTTTAATCAATTTGGGCTCGCTTTCCCGGAACTTGGGGAATATTTTCCAGTCCCGGGGACCCTAAACTAACTTTTGATAGCTTTGGTTTGCAGTGAAATGCACACAGCAAAACTTTTTGAACGCTCACTTTCGAGCTTCTGGACAGAAATATAGCCCCACTTCACTTTAAGACGGAAAGGGTAGTCGAGACCGCTTTGGGAGCATCGTGATTTTGACCAACTTCAGCTCGATTTACCGGAACTTGGGGAATATTTTCCAGTGCCAGAGACGCTAAACTAACTCGTGATGGCCTTGTTTTTCAGTCAAAGAACACAGCAAAACTTTTTGAAGGCTCACTTTCGGGCTTCTGGGCCGAAATATAGCCCCACTTAACTTTAAGACTGAAAGGGTAGCCGAGACCGCTTTGGGAGCATCGTGATTTTGACCAACTTCAGCTCGATTTACCGGAACTTGGGGAATATTTTCCAGTGCCAGGCAGGCTAAACTAACTCGTGATGGCCTTGTTTTTCAGTCAAAAAACACAGCAAAACTTTTTGAAGGCTCACTTTCAGGCTTCTGGGCCGAAATATAGCCCCACTTCACTTTAAGACTGAAACAGTAGCCGATACCGCATTTCGCGCATCGTGATTTTGATCAACTTCGGCTCGATTCCCCGGAACTTGGGCAATATTTTTCAGTCCCAGGGACTCTAAACTAACCCCTGATGGCCTTGGTTTGCAGTGAAATGGACACAGCAAAACTTTTTGAACGCTCACTTTCGGGCTTCTGGCCCGAAATATAGCCCCACTTCACTTTAAGACAGAAAGAGTAGCCGAGACCACTTTAGGGGCATCGTGATTTTGACCAACCTCGGCTCAATTTCCCGGACCTTGGGGCATATTTTCTTGTCCCGGGGACGCTAAACTAACTCCTGATGGCCTTGGTTTGCAGTGAAATGAAAACAGCAAAACTTTTTGATCGCTCACTTTCGGGTTTCTCGCCCGAAATATAGCAGCACTTCACTCTAAGACTGAAAGAGTAGCCGACACTACCTTACGCAAGTCGTGATTTTGACCAACTTAGGCTCGATTTCCCGGAAGTTGGGGGATATTTTTACAGTCCCGGGGACTCTAAACTAGCTCCTGATGGCTTTGGTTTGCAGTCCAATAAACACAGGGAGACTTTGTGAACGCTCACTTTCAAGCTCCTGGCCAGGAATAAAGCCTCACTTCACTTTAAGACTGAAACAGTAAGCGAGACCGCCTAACGCGCACCGTGATTTTGACCAACTTCGGCTAAGTTTCCCTGAACTTGGGAGAATATTTTCCAGTCCCGAAGACTCTTAAGTAACCCCTGATGACCTTTGTTTGCATTGAAATGGGCACAGCAAAACTTTTTGAAGCTCACTTTTGAGCTTCTGGGCCGCAATATAGCCCCACTTCACTTTAAGACTGAAAGACTAGCCAAGACCGTCTATCGCGCATCGTGATTTTGACCAACGTCTTCTCGATTTTCCGGAACTTGGGAAATATATTGCAGTGCCGGGGACTCTAAACCAACTCCTGATGGCCTTGGTTTGCAGTGAAATGGACACAGCAAATTTTTTGCAGCTCTCACTTTGGAGCTTCTGGGCCGAAATAGAGCCCCACTTCACTTTAAGACTGAAAGAGTAGCCGAGGCCGCCTTAGGCGCATCGTGATTTTGACCAACTTCGGCTTGAGTTGCCAGAACTTAAAAGATATTTTCCACTCCCGGGGACTCCAAACTAACTCATGATGGCCTTCGTTTTCAGTGAAATTGAGAGAGGAAAAGTTTTTGAACGCTCACTTTCGAGCTTCTGGGCCGAAATATACAGCCACGTCACTTTAAGACTAAAAGAGTAGCCGAGACTGCTTTACGCGCATCGTGATTTTGACAAACTTCGGCTGGATTTCCCGGGACTTGGGGGATATTTTGATGTCCCGGACACTGTAAACAATCTGCTGATGTGCCTTGGTTTGCGGTGAAATAGACACAGCATAACTTTCTGAAGTTTCACTTTCGAGCTTCTGGGCCGAAATATAGCCCCAGTTCACTTTAAGAATCAAAGAGTAGCCGAGACCGCCTTACGCGCATCGTGATTTTGACAAAATTCGGCTCGATTTCCCCGAACTTGGGCGATATTTTCCAGTCCCGAGCAGTCTAAACTAACTCCTGAGAACCTTGGTTTGCAATGAAATGAACAAGGTAATACTTTTTGAACGCTTATTTTCGAGCTTCTGGGATGAAATATAGCCCCACTTCACTTTAAGACTAAAAGAGTAGGCGAGACCGCCTTACGCGCATCGTGATTTTGAGTAACTTCCGCTCGATTTTCTAGAATTTTGGCGATATTTTCAAGTCCCGGGGACTCTAAACTAACTCCTGATGGGCTTGCTTTGATGTGAAATGAACGCAGGAAAACTTTTTGAATGCTCAGTTTCGAGCTTCTGGGCCGAAATAGAACCGTACTTCACTTTAAGACTGAAATAGTAGCCGAGACCTCTTTACGAGCATCGTGATTTTGACCCAGTTCAGCTCGATCTCCCGGAACTTGGGGGATATTTTCCAGTCCGGGGGACTTTAAACTAACTCCTGATGGCCTTGGTTTGCAGTTAAATGCACAAAGCGTAACTTTTTAAAGGTTCCCTTTCGAGCTTCTGAGCCGAAATATAGCCTTACTTTACTTTAAGCCTGAAAGAGTAGCCGAGACCGTCTTACGGGCATCGTGATTTTGACCAACTTCCGTTGGATTTCCCGGAACTTCGGGGATATATTCCAGTCCCGGGGACTCTAAACTAACTGCTGATGGCCTTGGTTTGCAGTGAAATGGACACAACACATTTTTTTGAACGCTCACTTTCGAGCTTCTCGGCCGAAATATAGCCCTATTTCACTTTAAGTCTGAAAGAGTAGCCGAGACCGCCTTACGCGCATCGTAATTTTGACCAACTTCGGCTCGATTTGCCGGAAGTTGGCGAATATTTTCAATTCCCGGGGAACCTAAAGTAACTTCCGATGGCCTTAGTTTGCAGTTAAGTGGACACAGCAAAACTTTTTGAACGCTCGCTTTCGAGCTTATGGCTCGAAATATAGCCCCACTTAGCTTTAAGACTGAAAGAGTAGCCGAGACCGCCTTACGCGCGTCGTGATTTTGGGATACTTCGGCTCGATTTCCCAGAAATAGGGCGATATTTTCCAGTCCCGGGGACTCTAAACTAACTCCTGATGGCCTTGGTTTCCAGTGAAATGGACACAGGAACACTTTTTGAACGCGCACTTTCGAGCTTGCTGGCCGAAATATAGCCCTACTTCTTTTTAAGACTGAAAGAGTAGGCGGGAGCGCCTTACGCGCATTGTGATATTGAGGATTTTCGGCTCGATCTGGCGAAACTTGGGAGATATTTTCCAGTCCCAAACTCACTCCTGATTGTCTAAGATGTGAGTGAAATAGACACAAAAATTTTTGAACCCTTACTTTCGAGCTTCTGGAGTTAAATCTAAGCCCACTTTGCCTTAAGACTGAAAGAGTAGCCGAGACCCCCTTAAGCGCATGGTGATTTTGACTAACTTCGGGTGGATTTCCCGTAACTTGGGGGATATTTCCAGTTCCTTTGATGCTAAATTAAGTCGTGATGGCCTTGTTTTGCAGTGAAATGGACACAGCAAAACTTTTTAGACACTCAGTTTCGAGCTTCTGGGCCGAAATATTGCCCCAATTCACTTCAAGACTGAAAGAGTAGCCGAGACCGCCGTACGCGCGTCGTGATTTTGACCAACTTCGGTTAAATTTCCCGGAACTTGGGGGATATTTTCCAGTCCCAGGGACTCTAAACTGATCCCCGAGGTCCTTGGTCTGCAGTAAAATGGACACAGCACAACTTTTTGAACGCTCACTTTTGAGCTTCTGGGCCGAAGCATAGCCCTAATTCACTTTAAGACTGAAAGACTAGCCGAAACCGCCTTACGCGCATCGTGATTTTGGGCTACTTCGGCTCGATTTCCCGGAACTTGGGAGATAATTCCCAGTCCCGGGCACTCTAAACTAATTCCTGATGACCTTGGTTTTCAGTGAAATGGACACAGCCAAACTTTTTGAACGTTCACTTTCGAGCTTCTGGGCCGAAATATAGCCCCACTTCACTTTAAGACTGAAAGAGTAGCCGGGACCGCCTTACGCGCATGGTAATTTTGTCGAACTTCGGCTTGATTTCCTGGGACTTGAGGGATATTTTCCAGTCCCGGAAGCTCTAAACTAACTCCTAAATGCCTTGGTTTTTAGCGAAATGGACATAGGTAAAAGGAGCGCACGCTCGGTTTCCAGGTTGTAGGCCGAAATATAGCCCCACTTTATTTTAAGACTGAAAGTGTACACGAAACCGCCTTAAGCGCATCGAAATTTTTAGCCACTATGGCTCGATATGCCAAAACTTGGGGGATATTTTCCAGTCCCGGGGACTCTACCCTAACTCTTGATGGCCTTAGTTTTAAGTTAAATGGTCAAGGGTAACAGGAGCGCACGCTCGGTGTCGAGCTTCTAGGCCGAAATGTAGCCCCAGTTCATTTTAAGACTGAAAAACTAAACGAAACTGCCGTACGCCTATCGTAATTTTAAGAAAGTATGGCTCAATTTGCCGCAACTTGGAGGATAGCTTCCAGTCTCGAGGATTCTAAACTATCTCCTGATGGGCTTAGTTCTTAGTGAAATGGACACAGGTAAAAAGGAGAGCACGCTCGGTGTCGAGCTTGTAGAACCTAAATAAAGCCCCACTTCATTTTCGGAGTAAACGAGTAGCCGAGACCGCCTTACCCGCGTCGTGATTTTGAGCATCTTTGGCTCGATTTGCCGCAATTCGGGCAATATTTTCCAGTCCCGAGGACTCTATGTTAACTCCTGATGAACTTAGTTTTCAGTGATATGTACACAGGCAAAAGGAGCGACCGCTCGGTGTTGAGCTTCTCGGCCGAAATATAGCCCCACTTCATATTAAGACTGAAAGAGTAGCCGAGACCGCCTTACGCGCATCGTGATTTTGAGCAACTTTGGCTCGATCTGCCAGAATTTGGGAAATATTTTCCAGTGCCAAGGACTCTAAACTAACTCCTGATGGCCTAAGATGTCAGTGAAATGGACACAGGTAAAATTAGTGCACGCCCGGTCTCGAGCTTCTAGGTCGAAATATAGCCCCCCTTAATTTTAAGACTGAACGAGTAGCCGAGACCGCCTCACGCGCATCGTGATTTTGGGCCACTTTTGCTCGATTTCCCGGAAGTTGGCGAATAATTTAAAGTCCCGGGGACGCTAAACTAACTCCCGATGACCTTGGTTTGCAGTTTAATGAACACAGCAAAACATTCTGAACGCTCACCTTCGAGCTTCAGTGCCGCAATATAGCCCTACTTAAGTTTAAGACTGAAAGAATAACCGAGAGCCCGTTACGCGCATCGTAATTTTCATCAACTTCGGCGCCATTTCCTGGAACTTGGAGAATATTTTCCAGTTCCGGGGACTCTAAACTAACTCCTGATTGCCTTGGTTTGCAGTCAAATGGACACAGCAAAACTTTTTGAACCCTCACTTTCGAGCTTGTGGGCCTAAATATAGCCACACTTGACTTTAAGACTGAAACAGTAGCCGAGACCGCGTTACGCGCATCGTGATTTTGAGCAACTTCTGCTCGCTTTCCTGGAACTTTGGGCCGAAATTTAGTCCCAAAACTTAGGCCGAAACTTAGGCCGAAATTTAGTCCCACATCACTTACGACTTAAAGAGTAGCCGAGACCGGCGTGCGCGCATCGTGATTTTCACCAACTTCGGGTCGATATTCCGGAACTTGGGGGATATTTTCCAGTCCCAGGGACTCTAAACTAACTCTTGATGGCCTTGGTTTGCAGTGAAATGGAGACAGCAAAACTTTTTGAACGCTCACCTTCAAGCTTCTGGGCCGAAATATAGCCCACTTTACTTTAATACTGAAAAAGTAGCCGAGACCGCCTTACGCGCATCGTGATTTTGACAAACTTTGAATGGATTTCCCGGAGCTTGGGGGATATTTTGCAGTCCCTTGGACGCTAAACTATGTCCTGATGGCCTTGTTTTGAAGTAAAATGGACACAACAAAACTTTTTGAACGCTCACTTTCTAGCTTGTGGGCCGAAATATAGCCACACTTCACTTTAGGACTGACACAGTAGCCGAGACCACGTTACGCGCATCATGAATTTGATCAACTTCGGCTCGATTTCCCGGGACTTGGCGGATATTCTCCAGTCCCGGGGACTCTAAACTAACTTCTGATGGCCTTGGTTTGCACTGAAAGTCACAGAGCAAAACTTTTTAAACACTCACTTTCGAGCTTCTGGGCCGAAATATAGCCCCACTTCACTTTAAGACTGAAAGAGTAGCCGAGACCACCTTACGCACATCGTGATTTTGACCAACTTCGGCTCGATTTACCGGAACTTGGGGGATATTTTCCAGTCCCGAGGACTCTTAAGTAACCCCTGATGGCCCTGGTTTGCATATAAATGGATACAGCAAAACTTTTCGAACGCTCATTTTTGAGCTTCTGGGCCGAAATATAGCCCCACTTCACTTTAAGACTGAAAGAGTAGCCGAGACCGTCTTACGCGCATCATGATTTTGACCAACGTCTTCTCGATTTTCCGGAACTTGGGAAATACATTCCACTTCCGGGGACTTTAAACTAACTACTGATAGCCTTGGTTTGCAGTGAAATAGACACAGTAATTTTTTTTGAGCTTTGAGCTTGTGGGCCGAAATAGAGCCCCACTTTACTTTAAGACTGAAGGAGTAGCCGACACCGCCTTCAGCGCACCGTTATTTTGACCAACTTCGGCTCGATTTGCCGGAACTTGGGGGATATTTTCCAGTCTCGGGGACTCTAAACTAACTCCTGATTGTCCTGGTTTTCAGTGAAATGGACACAGCTAAACTTTTTGAACGCTCACTCTCGAGCTTCTGGACCGAAATATAGCCCCACTTTACTTTAAGACTGAAAGAGTAGCATAGACCGTCTTGCGCAAATCGTGATTTTGACCATTTTCTGGTCGGTTTCCCGGAACTTGGGAGATATTTTCCAGTCCCGAGGACTCTAAACTAACTCCTGATGGCCTTGCTTTGCATTGCAATGGACAGAGCAAAACTTTTTGAACGCTCACTTTCGAGCTTGTGGGCCGAAATATACCCACACTTTACTTTAAGACTGAAACAGTAGCGGAGACCGCATTTCGCGCATCGTGATTTTGATCAACTTCGGCTCGATTTCCCGGAACTTGGGGAATATTTTCCCGTCCCCGGAGCCCTAAACTAACTTTTGATAGCTTTGGTTTGCAGTGAAATGCACACAGCAAAACTTTTTGAACGCTCACTTTCGAACTTCGGGACAGAAATATACCCCCACTTCACTTTAAGACTGAAAGGTTAGCCGAGACCGCTTTGGGAGCATCGTGATTTTGACCAACTTCAGCTCGATATTCCGGAACTTGGGGTATATTTTCTTGTCCCGGGGACCCTAAACTAACTCCTGATGGCCTTGGTTTGCAGTGAAATGAACACAGCAAAACTTTTTGAACGCTCACTTTCGGGCTTCTCGCCCGAAATATAGCCCCACTTCACTCTAAGACTCAAAGAGTAGCCGACACTACCTTACGCAAATCGTGATTTTGACCAACTTCGGCTCGATTTCCCGGAAGTTGGGGGATATTTTCCAGTCCCGGGGACTCTAAACTAGCTCCTGATGGCTTTTGTTTGCAGTCAAATAAACACAGGGAAACTTTTTGAACGGTCACTTTCAAGCTCCTGGCCAGGAATAAAGCCTCATTTCACTTTAAGACTGAAACAGTAAGGGAGACCGCCTAACGCGCACCGTGATTTTGACCAACTTCGGCTAAATTTCCCTGAACTTGGGGAGATATTTTCCAGTCCCGAAGACTCTTAACTAACCCCTGATGGCCTTCGTTTGCATTGAAATGGATACAGCAAAACTTTTTGAACGCTCACTTTTGAGCTTCTGGGCCGAAATATTGCCCCACTTCACTTTAAGACTGAAAGACTAGCCAAGACCGTCTTGCGCGCATCGTGATTTTGACCAACGTCTTCTTGATTTTCCGGAACTTGGGAAATATATTGCAGTGCCGGGGACTCTAAACTAACTCCTGATAGCCTTGGTTTGCAGTGAAATGGACACAGCAAATTTTTCGCAGCGCTCACTTTGGAGCTTCTGGGCCGAAATAGAGCCCCACTTCACCTTAAGACTGAAAGAGTAGCCGAGGCCGCCTTAGGCGCATCGTGATTTTGACCAACTTCGGCTTGAGTTGCCAGAACTTAAAAGATATTTTCCACTCCCGGGGACTCTAAACTAACTCATGATGGCCTTGGTTTTCAGTGAAATTGAGAGAGGAAAACTTTTTGAACGCTCACTTTCGAGCTTCTGGACCGAAATATAACCCTACTTCACCTTCAGACTAAAAGAGTAGCCGAGACCGCCTTACGCGAATCGTTATTTTGACCAACTTCGTCTCGATTTGGCGGAACTTGGAGGATATTTTCCAATTCTGGGGACTGTAAACTACTTCCTGAGGGCCTTGCTTTGCAGTGAAATGGGCACAGCATAACTTTTTGAACGCTCACTTTCGAGCTTCTGGGCCAAAATATACAGCCACGTCACTTTAAGACTAAAAGAGTAGCCGAGACTGCTTTACGCGCATCGTGATTTTCACAAACTTCGGCTCGATTTCCCCGAACTTGGGGGATATTTTCATGTCCCGGAGACTGTAAACTATCTCCTGATGTGGCTTGGTTCGCGTTGATATGGACACAGCAAAACTTTTTGAACTTTCACTTTCGAGCTTCTGGGCCGAAATATAGCCCGAGTTCACTTTAAAAATGAAAGAATAGCCGAGACCGCCTTACGCGCATCGTGATTTTGACCAACTTTGGCTCGATTTCCCAGGAAATGGGGAATATTTTCCGGTACCGGGGACTCTAAAGTAACTCCTGATTGCCTTGGTTTGCATTGAAATGGAGAGAGCAAAACTTTTTCAACGCTCCCCTTCGGGCTTCTGAGCCGAAATATAGCCCCACTTCAGTTTAAGACTGAAAGAGTAGCCGAGACCGTCTTACGCGCATCGTGATTTAGACCAACTTCGGCTCGATTTCCGGTAACTTCGGGGATATATTCAAGTTACAAGGACTCTAAACTAACCCCTGATGGCCTTGGTCTGCAGTGAAATGAACACAGCAAATTTTTTTGAACGCTTACTTTCGAAATTCTGGGCCGAAATATAGCCCCACTTCACTTTAAGACTGAAATAGTAGCCGAGACCGTGTTAGACGCATCGTGATTTTGACCAACTTCGGCTTGAGTTGCCAGCACTTAAGGGATAATTTTTAGTCCCGCGGACTCTAAACTAACTCATGATGGCCTTGGTTTTCAGTTAAATTGAGAGAGGAAAACTTTTTGAAGGCTCACTTTCGAGCTTCTGGGCCGAAATATACAGCCACGTCACTTTAAGACTAAAAGAGTAGCCGAGACTGCTTTACGCGCATCGTGATGTTGACAAACTTCGGCTCAATTTCCCTTGACTTGGGGGATATTTTGATGTCCCGGACACTGTAAACAATCTGCTGATGTGGCTTGGTTTGCGGTGAAATGCACACAGCAAAAGTTTTTGAACTTTCACTTTCGAGCTTCTGGGCCGAAATATAGCCCCAGTTCACTTTAAGAATCAAAGAGTAGCCGAGACCGCCTTACGCGCATCGTGATTTTGACAAAATTCGGCTCGATTTCCCCGAACTTGGGCGATATTTTCCAGTCCCGAGCAGTCTAAACTAACACCCGATGGCCTTGGTTTGCAGTGAAATGAACACAGCAAAACGTTTTGAACTTTCAACTTCTAGCTTCTCGGCCGAAATATAGCCCGAGTTCACTTTAAGAATCAAAGAGTAGCCGAGACCGCCTTACGCGCATCGTGATTTTGACAAAATTCGGCTCGATTTCCCCGAACTTGGGCGATATTTTCCAGTCCCGAGCAGTCTAAACTAACTCCTGAGAACCTTGGTTTGCAGTGAAATGAACAAGGTAACACTTTTTGAACGCTTATTTTCGAGCTTCTGGGATGAAATATAGCCCCACTTCACTTTAAGACTGAAAGAGTAGGCGAGACCACCTTACGCGCATCGTGATTTTGAGCAACTTCCGGTCGATTTTCTAGAATTTTGGCGATATTTTCAAGTCCCGGGGACTCTAAACTAACTCCTGATGGCCTTGGTTTGATGTGAAATGGACGCAGGAAAACTTTTTGAACGCTCAGTTTCGAGCTTCTGGGCCGAAATACAACCGTACTTCACTTTAAGACTGAAATAGTAGCCGAGACCTCCTTATGAGCATCGTGATTTTGACCCAGTTCAGCTCGATTTCCCGGAACTTGGGATATATTTTCCAGTCCGGGGTACTTTAAACTAACTCCTGATGGCCTTGGTTTGCAGTTAAATGCACAAAGCGTAACTTTTTAAAGGTTCACTTTCGAGCTTCTGGGCCGAAATATAGCCCCACTTTACTTTAAGACTGAAAGAGTAGCCGAGACCGTCTTACGCGCATCGTGATTTTGACAAACTTCCGTTGGATTTCCCGGAACTTCGGGGATATATTCCAGTCCCGGGGACTCTAAACTAACTGCTGATGGCCTTGGTTTGCAGTGAAATGGACACAGCACATTTTTTTGAAAGCTCACTTTCGAGCGTCTCGGCCGAAATATAGCCATACTTCATTTTAAGACTGAAAGAGTAGCCGAGACCGCCTTACGCGCATCGTAATTTTGACCAACTTCGGCTCGATTTGGCGGAAGTTGGCGAATATTTTCAATTCCCGGAAAAACTAAACTAACTTCCGATGGCCTTAGTTTGCAGTTAAGTGGACACAGCAAAACTTTTTGAACGCTCACTTTCGAGCTTATGGCTCGAAATATAGCCCCACTTAACTTTAAGACTGAAAGAGTAGCCGAGACCGCCTTACGCGCATCGTGATTTTGGGATACTTCGGCTCGATTTCCCGGAAATAGGGGGATTTTTTCCAGTTCCGGGGACTCTAAACTAACTCCTGATGGCCTTGGTTTCCAGTGAAATGGACACAGGAACACTTTTTGAACGCGCACTTTCGAGCTTGCTGGCCCAGATATAGCCCTACTTTTTTTTAAGACTGAAAGAGTAGGCGGGAGCGCCTTACGCGCATTGTGATATTGAGGATCTTCGGCTCGATCTGGCGAAACTTGGGAGATATTTTCCAGTTCCAAAGTCTTTAATCTCACTCCTGATTGTCTAAGATGTGAGTGAAATAGACACAAAAATTTTTGAACCCTTACTTTCGAGCTTCTGAAGTTAAATCTAAGCCCACTTTACCTTAAGACTGAAAGAGTAGCCGAGACCCCCTTAAGCGCATGGTGATTTTGAGTAACTTCGGGTGGATTTCCCGTAACTTGGGGGATATTTCCAGTTCCTTTGACGCTAAACTAAGTCGTAATGGCCTTGTTTTGCAGTGAAATGGACACCGCAAAACTTTTTAAACACTCAGTTTCGAGCTTCTGGCCCGAAATATTGCCCCAATTCACTTTAAGACTGAACGAGTAGCCGAGACCGCAGTACGCGCGTCGTGATTTTCACCAACTTCGGTTAAATTTCCCGGAACTTGGGGGATATTTTCCAGTCCCGGGGACTCTAAACTGACCCCCGACGTCCTTGGCGTGCAGTCAAATGGATACAGCAAAACTTTTTGAACGCTTACTTTTGAGCTTCTGGGCCGAAATATAGCTCCACTTCACTTTAAGAGTGAAAGAGTAGCCGAGACCGCCTTACGCCCATCGTAATTTTGACCAACTTCGGCTGGATTTCCCAGAACATGGGGGATATTTTCCAGTCCCGAGGACTCTATGTTAACTCCTGATGAACTTAGTTTTCAGTGATATGTACACAGGCAAAAGGAGCGCACGCTCGGTGTTGAGCTTCTCGGCCGAAATATAGCCCCACTTCATTTTAAGACTGAAAGAGTAGCCGAGACCGCCTAACGCGCATCGCGAGTTTGAGCAACTTTGGCTCGATCTGCCAGAATTTGGGAAATATTTTCCAGTCCCAAGGACTCTAAACTATTTCCTGATGGCCTAAGATGTCAGTGAAATGGACACAGGTAAAATAAGCGCACGCCCGGTCTCGAGCTTCTAGGTCGAAATGTAGCCCCCTTAATTTTAAGACTGAAAGAGTAGCCGAGACCGCCTTACGCGCATCGTGATTTTGGGCCACTTTTGCTCGATTTCCCGGAAGTTGGCGAATAATTTAAAGTCCCAGGGACGCTAAACTAACTCCCGATGACCGTGGTTTGCAGTTTAATGAACACAGCAAAACATTCTGAACGCTCACCTTCGAGCTTCAGTGCCGCAATATAGCCCTACTTAAATTTAAGACTGAAAGAATAACCGAGAGCCCGTTACGCGCATCGTAATTTTCATCAACTTCGGCGCCATTTCCTGGAACTTGGAGAATATTTTCCACTTCCGGGGACTCTAAACTAACTCCTGATTGCCTTCCTTTGCAGTGAAATGGACACAGCAAAACTTTTTGAACGCTCACTTTCGAGCTTGTGGGCCTAAATATAGCCACACTTGACTTTAAGACTGAAACAGTAGCCGAGACCGCGTTACGCGCATCGTGATTTTGAGCAACTTCTGCTCGCTTTCCTGGAACTTGGGGACTATTTTCCAGTCCCGGGGACTCTAAACTAACTCCTGATGGCCATGGTTTGCAGTGAAATTCACACAGCACAAGTTTTTGAACGAACACTTTCGAGCTTTTAGGCCGAAATATAGTTCCACATTACTTACGACTTAAAGAGTAGCCGAGACCGGCGTGCGCGCGTCGTGATTTTCACCAACTTCGGGTCGATATTCCGGAACTTGAGGGATATTTTCTAGTCCCAGGGACTCTAAACTAACTCTTGATGGCCTTGGTTTGCAGTGAAATGGAGACAGCAAAACTTTTTCAACAATCACCTTCAAGCTTCTGGGCCGAAATATAGCCCACTTTACTTTAATACTGAAAAAGTAGCCGAGACCGCCTTACGCGCATCGTGATTTTGACAAACTTCGGGTGGATTTCCCGGAGCTTGGGGGATATTTTCCACTCCCTTGGACGCTAAACTAGGTGGCGATGGCCTTGTTTTGCAGTGAAATGGACACAGCAAAGCTCTTTGAAGGCTCACTTTCGAGGTTGTGGGCCGAAATATAGCCATACTTCACTTTAAGACTGAAACAGTAGTCGAGAACACGTTTCGCGCATCGTGATTTTGATCAACTTCGGCTCGATTTCCCGGAACTTGCGAAATATTTTCCAGTCCCGGGGACTCTAAACTAACTCGTGCTGGTCTTGGTTTGCAGTGAAACGGAAACAGAAAAAGGTTTTGAACGCCTACTTTCGAGCTTCTGGACCGAAATAGAACCCCACTTTTCTTGAAGACTGAAAGAGTAGCCGAGGCCGCCTTACGTGCATCGTGATTTTGAGCAACTTCGGCTCGATTTGCCGGAACTAAGGGGATATATTCCAGTTCTGAGGACTCTAAACTAATTCCCGATGGCCTTGGTTTGCAGTAAAATGGACCCATCAAAACTGTTTGAACACTCAATTTCGAGCTTCTGGGCCAAAATATAGCCCCCCATTACTTTAACAGTGAAAGAGTAGCCGAGACCGCTTACGTGCATCGTGATTTTGACCAATTTCGCCTTTATTTCCCGAGACTTGGGGGATATATTCCAGTCAAAAGGACTCTACAGTAACTCCTGATGGCCTTGGTTCTCAGTGAAATAGACAGAGCACAACTTTGGAGCTTCTGGGCAGAAATATAGCCCGACTTTACTTTAAGACTGAAAGAGTAGATAAGACCGCTTTACGCGCATCGTAATTTTGACGAACTTCGAATGGATTTCCCGGAACTTGGGGGATATTTTGCAGTCCCTTGGACGCTAAACTAAGTCCTGATGACCTTGTTTTGAAGTAAAATGGACACAACAAAACTTTTTGAACGCTCACTTTCGAGCTTGTGGGCCGAAATATAGCCACACTTCACTTTAGGACTGACACACTAGCCGAGACCACGTTACGCGCATCATGAATTTGATCAACTTCGGCTCGATTTCCCGGGACTTGGCGGATATTATCCAGTCCCGGGGACTCTAAACTAACTTCTGATGGCCTTGGTTTGCACTGAAAGTGACAGAGCAAAGCTGTTTAAACACTCACTTTCGAGCTTCTAGGCCGAAATATTGCCCCACTTCACTTTAAGACTGAAAGAGTAGCCGAGACCACCTTACGCACATCGTGATTTTGACCAACTTCGGCTCGATTTACCGGAACTTGGGGGATATTTTCCAGTCCCGAGGACTCTTAAGTAACCCCTGATGGCCTTGGTTTGCATTGAAATGGATACAGCAAAACTTTTTAAACGCTCACTTTTGAGCTTCTTGGCCGAAATATAGCCCCACTTCACTTTAAGACTGAAAGAGTAGCCGAGACCGTCTTACGCGCATCATGATTTTGACCAACGTCTTCTCGATTTTCCGGAACTTGGGAAATACATTCCACTACCGGGGACTCTAAATTAACTACTGATAGCCTTGGTTTGCAGTGAAATAGACACAGTAATTTTTTTTGAGCTTTGAGCTTGTGAGCCGAAATAGAGCCCCACTTCACTTTAAGACTGAAGGAGTAGCCGACACCGCCTTAAGCGCACCGTGATTTTGACCAACTTCGGCTCGATTTGCCGGAACTTGGGGAATATTTTCCAGTCCCGGGGACTCTAAACTAACTCCTGATTGTCTTGGTTTTTAGTGAAATGGACACAGCGAAACTTTTTGAACGCTCACCCTCGAGCTTCTGGACCGAAATATAGCCCCACTTTACTTCAAGACTGAAAGAGTAGCATAGACCGTCTTGCGCAAATCGTGATTTTGACCAACTTCGGGTCAGTTTCCCGGAGCTTGGGGGATATATTGCATTTCCGCGGGCTCTAAACTAACTCCTGATGCCCTTGGTTTTCAGTGAAATGGACAAAGGAAAGGTTTTTGAACAATCTCTTTGTAGCTTCTGGGCCGAAATAGAATCCCACTTCACTTTCAGGCTGAAATAGTAGCCGAGACCGCCTCACGCGCATCGTGACTTAGACCAAGTTCAGCTCGATTTCACGCAACTTTTGGGATATTTTCCAGTCCGGGGGACTCTAAACTAACTCCGGATGGCCTTGGTTTGCACTGAAATGCGTCCAGCATAAATTTTTGAACGCCCACTTTGGAGCTTCTGGGCCGAAATAGCGCCCCACTTCACTTTAAGACTGAAAGAGTAGCCGAGATCGCCTTACGCGCATCGCGATTTTGACCATTTTCGAATCGATTTCTCGGAACTTGGGCAATATTTTCCAGTCCCGGGGACTCTAAACTAACTCCTGATCGCCTTGCTTTGCATTGAAATGGACAGAGCAAAACTTTTTGAACGCTCACTTTCGAGCTTGTGGGCCGAAATATAGCCACACTTTACTTTAAGACTGAAACAGTAGCCGAGACCGCATTTCGCGCATCGTGATTTTGATCAACTTCGGCTCGCTTTCCCAGAACTTGGGGAATATTTTCCAGTCCCGGGGACCCTAAACTAAGTCCTGATAGCCTTGTTTTGAAGTGAAATGGACACAGCAAAACTTTTTGAACGCTCACTTTCTAGCTTGTGGGCCAAAATATAGGCACACTTGACTTTAAGACTGAAACAGTAGCCGAGACCACGTTACGCGCATCATGAATTTGATCAACTTCGGCTCAAATTTCCGGGACTTGGGGGATATTGTCCAGTCCCGGGGACTCTAAACTAACTCCTGATGGCCTTGGTTTTCATTGAAATGGACACAGCACAATTTTTTGAAAACACACTTTCGAGATTCTGGGCCGAAATATAGCCCCACTTCACTTAAGACTGAAAGAGTAGCCGAGACCGCCTTGCTCGCATCGTGAGTTTGACAAACTTCCGGTCGATATTCCGGAACTTAGGGGGATATTTTCCAGTCCCAGGAGCTCTAAACTAACGCCTCATGGCCTTGGTTTGCAGTGAAATGGACAGAGCAAAACTTTTTGAACGCTCACCTTCGAGCTTCCTGGCCGAAATAAAGCCCCACTTTACTTTAAGACTTAAAGAGTAACCGAGACCACCTTACGCGCATTGTGATTTTGACAAACTTCGGGTGGATCTCCCGGAACTTGGGGAACATTTTCCAGTCCCTTGGACGCTAAACTAAGTCCTGATGGCCTTGCTTTGCAGTGAAATGGACACAGCAAAACTTTTTGAACGCTCACTTTCGAGCTTGTGGGCCGAAATATAGCCACACTTTATTTTAAGACTGAAACAGTAGCCGAGACCGCATTGCGCGCATCGTGATTTTGATCAACTTCGGCTCGCTTTCCCGGAACTTGGGGAATATTTTCCAGTCCCGGGGACCCTAAACTAACTTTTGATAGCTTTGGTTTGCAGTGAAATGCACACAGCAAAACTTTTTGAACGCTCACTTTCGAGCTTCTGGACAGAAATATAGCCCCACTTGACTTTTAGACTGAAAGGGTAGCCGAGACCGCTTTGGGAGCATCGTGATTTTGACCAACTTCAGCTCGATTTACCGGAACTTGGGGAATATTTTCCAGTGCCAGAGACGCTAAACTAACTCGTGATGGCCTTGTTTTTAAGTCAAAGAACACAGCAAAACTTTTTGAAGGCTCACTTTCGGGCTTCTGGGCCGAAATATAGCCCCACTTCACTTTAAGACTGAAACAGTAGCCGAGACCGCAGTTCGCGCATCGTGATATTGATCAACTTCGGTTCCATTCCCGGGAACTTGGGGAATATTTTCCAGCCCCGAGGACCCTAAACCAACTTTTGATAGCTTTGGTTTGCAGTGAAATGCACACAGCAAAACTTTTTGAACGCTCATTTTCGGGCTTCTGGCCCGAAATAAAGCCCCACTTCACTTTAAGACAGAAAGAGTAGCCGAGACCACTTTAGGGGCATCGTGATTTTGACCAACCTCGGCTCAATTTCCCGGACCTTGGGGCATATTTTCTTGTCCCGGGGACGCTAAACTAACTCCTGATGGCCTTGGTTTGCAGTGAAATGAACACAGCAAAACTTTTTGAACGCTCACTTTCGGGCTTCTGGCCCGAAATATAGCCCCACTTCACTCTAAGACTTAAAGAGTAGCCGACACTACCTTACGCAAATCGTGATTTTGACCAACTTCGACTCGATTTCCCGGAAGTTAAGCGGATATTTTCCAGTCTCGGGGACTCTAAACTAGCTCCTGATGGCTTTGCTTTGCTGTCAAATAAACACAGCGAAACTTTTTGAACGCTCACTTTCAAGCTCCTGGCCAGGAATAAAGCCTCACTTCACCTTAAGACTGAAACAGTAAGCGAGACCGCCTAACGCGCACCGTGATTTTGACCAACTTCGGCTAAATTTCCCTGAACTTGGGGGGATATTTTCCAGTCCAGAAGACTCTTAAGTAACCCCTGATGGCCTTCGTTTGCATTGAAATGGATACAGCAAAACTTTTTGAAGCTCACTTTTGAGCTTCTGGGCCAAAATATAGCCCCACTTCACTTTAAGACTGAAAGACTAGCCAAGACCGTCTTGCGCGCATCCTGATTTTGACCAACGTCTTCTCGATTTTCCGGAACTTGGGAAATATATTGCAGTGCCGGGGACTCTAAACTAACTCCTGATAGCCTTGGTTTGCAGTGAAATGGACACAGCAAATTTTTTGCAGCGCTCACTTTGGAGCTTCTGGGCCGAAATAGAGCCCCACTTCACTTTGAGACTGAAAGAGTAGCCGAGGCCGCCTTAGGCGCATCGTGATTTTGACCAACTTCGGCTTGAGTTGCCAGAACTTAAAAGATATTTTCCACTCCCGGGGACTCTAAACTAACTCATGATGGCCTTGGTTTTCAGTGAAATTGAGAGAGGAAAAGTTTTTGAACGCTCACTTTCGAGCTTCTGGACCGAAATAGAGCCCTACTTCACCTTCAGACTCAAAGAGTAGCCGAGACCGCCTTACGCGAATCGTTATTTTGACCAACTTCGGCTCGATTTCCCGGAACTTGGGGAATATTTTCCAGTCCCTTGGACGCTAAACTAGGTGCCGATGGCCTTGTTTTGCAGTGAAATGGACACAGCAAAGCTTTTTGAACCCTCACTTTCGAGGTTGTGGGCCGAAATATAGCCATACTTCACTTTAAGACTGAAACAGTAGCCGAGAACACGTTTCGCGCATCGTGATTTTGATCAACTTCGGCTCGATTTCCCGGAACTTGGGGAATATTTTCCAGTCCCGGGGACTCTAAACTAACTCGTGCTGGTCTTGGTTTGCAGTGAAACGGAAACAGAAAAAGTTTTTGAACGCATACTTTCGAGCTTCTGGACCGAAATAGAACCCCACTTCACTTGAAGACTGAAAGAGTAGCCGAGACCGCCTTACGTGCATCGTGATTTTGAGCAACTTCGGCTCGATTTGCCGGAACTAAGGGGATATATTCCAGTTCTGAGGACTCTAAACTAATTCCTGATGGCCTTGGTTTGCAGTAAAATGGACACAGCAAAACCTTTTGAACGCTCAATTTCGAGCTTCTGGGCCAAAATATAGTCCCCCATTACTTTAACAGTGAAAGAGTAGCCGAGACCGCCTTACGTGCATCGTGATTTTGACAAACTTCGGGTTGATTTCCCGGAACTTGGGGGATATTTTCTAGTCCCGGGGACTCTCAACTAACGCCTGCTTGTCTTGGTTTGCAGTGAAATGGACACAGCGAAAGTTTTTGAACGCTCACTCTCGAGCTTCTGGGCCGAAATAGAGCCCCATTTTACTTTAAGACTGAAAGAGTAGGCGAGACCGTCTTGAGCGAATCGTCATTTTGACATATTTTGCGTTTATTTCCCGAGACTTGGGGGATATACTCCAGTCAAAGAGACTCTACAGTAACTCCTGATGGCCTTGGTTTTCATTGAAATGGACACAGCACAACTTTGGCGCTTCTAGGCAGAAATATAGCCCCACTTTACTTTAAGACTGAAAGAGTAGATGAGACCGCCTTACGCGCATCGTAATTTTGACGAACTTCGAATGGATTTCCCGGAACTTGGGGGATATTTTGCAGTCCCTTGGACGCTAAACTAAGTCCTGATGGCCTTGTTTTGAAGTCAAATGGACACAACAAAACTTTTTGAACGCTCACTTTCTAGCTTGTGGGCCGAAATATAGCCACACTTCACTTTAGGACTGACACAGTAGCCGAGACCACGTTACGCGCATCATGAATTTGATCAACTTCGGCTCGATTTCCCGGGACTTGGCGGATATTATCCAGTCCCGGGGACTCTAAACTAACTTTTGATGGCCTTGGTTTGCACTGAAAGTCACAGAGGAAAACTTTTTAAACACTCACTTTCGAGCTTCTGGGCCGAAATACAGCCCCACTTCACTTTAAGACTGAAAGAGTAGCCGAGACCACCTTACGCACATCGTGATTTTGACCAACTTCGGCTCGATTTACCGGAACTTGGGGGATATTTTCCAGTCCCGAGGACTCTTAAGTAACCCCTGATGGCCTTGGTTTGCATTGAAATGGATACAGGAAACTTTTTTGAACGCTCACTTTCTAGCTTGTGGGCCGAAATATAAGCACACGTGACTTTAAGACTGAAACAGTAGCCGAGACCACGTTACGCGCATCATGAATTTGATCAACTTCGGCTCGCTTTCCCGGAACTTGGGGAATATTTTCCAGTCCCGGGGACCCTAAACTAAGTCCTGATGGCCTTGTTTTGAAGTGAAATGGACACAGCAAAACTTTTTGAACGCTCACTTTGTAGCTTCTGGGCCGAAATATAGGCACACTTGACTTTAAGACTGAAACAGTAGCCGAGACCGCGTTACGCGCATCATGAATTTGATCAACTTCGGCTCCAATTCCCCGGACTTGGGGGATATTGTCCAGTCCCGGGGACTCTAAACTAACTCCTGATGGCCTTGGTTTGCATTGAAATGGATACAGGAAACTTTTTTGAACGCTCATTTTTGAGCTTCTTGGCCGAAATATAGCCCCACTTCACTTTAAGACTGAAAGTGTAGCCGAGACCGTCTTGCGCAAATCGTGATTTTGACCAACCTCGGGATATATTCCATTTCCGCGGGCTCTAAAGTAACTCCTGATGGCCTTGGTTTTTAGTGAAATGGACAAAGGAAAGCTTTTTGAACACTCTCTTTGTAGCTTCTGGGCCGAAATAGAAACCCACTTCACTTTCAGACTGAAATAGTAGCCGAGACCGCCTCACGCGCATCGTGAGTTAGACCAAGTTCAGCTCGATTTCACGCAACTTTTGGGATATTTTCCAGTCCGGGGTACTCTAAACTAACTTCGGATGGCCTTGGTTTGCACTGAAATGCGCACAGCATAAATTTTTGAACGCCCACTTTGGAGCTTCTGGGCCGAAATAGCGCCCCACTTCACTTTAAGACTGAAAGAGTAGCCAAGATCGCCTTACGCGCATCGTGATTTTGACCATTTTCGGATCGATTTCTCCGAAATTGTGGGATATTTTCCAGTCCCGAGGACTTTAAACTAACTCCTGATCGCCTTGCTTTGCATTGAAATGGACAGAGCAAAACTTTTTGAACGCTCACTTTCGAGCTTGTGGGCCGAAATATAGCCACACTTTACTTTAAGACTGAAACAGTAGCCGAGACCGCATTTCGCGCATCGTGATTTTGATCAACTTCCGCTCGCTTTCCCAGAACTTGGGGAATATTTTCCAGTCCCGGGGACCCTAAACTAAGTCCTGATAGCCTTGTTTTGAAGTGAAATGGACACAGCAAAACTTTTTCAACGCTCACTTTCTAGCTTGTGGGCCGAAATATAGGCACACGTGACTTTAAGACTGAAACAGTAGCCGAGACCACGTTACGCGCATCATGAATTTGATCAACTTCGGCTCGCTTTCCCGGAACTTGGGGAATATTTTCCAGTCCCGGGGACCCTAAACTAAGTCCTGATGGCCTTATTTTGAAGTGAAATGGACACAGCAAAACTTTTTGAACGCTCACTTTCTAGCTTGTGGGCCGAAATATAGGCACACTTGACTTTAAGACTGAAACAGTAGCCGAGACCGCGTTACGCGCATCATGAATTTGATCAACTTCGGCTCCAATTCCCCGGACTTGGGGGATATTGTCCAGTCCCGGGGACTCTAAACTAACTCCTGATGGCCTTGGTTTGCATTGAAATGGACACAGCACAATTTTTTGAACGCACACTTTTGAGATTCTGGGCCGAAATATAGCCCCACTTCACTTAAGACTGAAAGAGTAAGCGAGACCGCCTTGCTCGCATCGTAAGTTTGACAAACTTCCGGTCCATATTCCGGAGCTTGGGGGATATTTTCCAGTCCCAGGAGCTCTAAACTAACTCCTCATGGCCTTGGTTTGCAGTGAAATGGACAGAGCAAAACTTTTTGAACGCTCACCTTCGAGCTTCCTCGCCGAAGTAAAGCCCCACTTTACTTTAAGACTTAAAGAGTAACCGAGACCACGTTACCCTAAACTAACTTTTGATAGCTTTGGTTTGCAGTGAAATGCACACAGCAAAACTTTTTGAACGCTCACTTTCGAGCTTCTGGACAGAAATATAGCCCCACTTGACTTTAAGGCTGAAAGGATAGCCGAGACCGCTTTGGGAGCATCGTGATTTTGACCAACTTCAGCTCGATTTACCGGAACTTGGGGAATATTTTCCAGTCCCAGGGACGCTAAAGTAACTCGTGATGGCCTTGTTTTTAAGTCAAAGAACACAGCAAAACTTTTTGAAGGCTCACTTTCGGGCTTCTGGCCCGAAATATAGCCCCACTTCACTTTAAGACTGAAACAGTAGCCGATACCGCATTTCGCGCATCGTGATTTTGATCAACTTCGGTTCGATTCCCCGGAACTTGGGCAATCTTTTTCAGTCCCGGCGACTCTAAACTAACCCCTGATGGCCTTGGTTTGCAGTGAAATTGACACAGCAAAACTTTTTGAACGCTCACTTTCGGGCTTCTGGCCCGAAATATAGCCCCACTTCACTTTAAGACAGAAAGAGTAGCCGACACCACTTTAGGGGCATCGTGGTTTTGCCCAACCTCGACTCAATTTCCCGGACTTTGGGGCATATTTTCTTGTCCCGGGGACGCTAAACTAACTCCTGATGGCCTTGGTTGAAGAAAAATGAACACAGCAAAACTTTTTGAACGCTCACTTTCGGGCTTCTCGCCCGAAATATAGCCCCACTTCACTCTAAGACTGAAAGAGTAGCCGACACTACCTTACGCAAATCGTGATTTTGACCAACTTCGGCTCGATTTCCCGGAAGTTGGGGGATATTTTCCAGTCCTGGGGACTCTAAACTAGCTCCTGATGGCTTTGGTTTGCAGTGAAATAAATACAGGGAAACTTTTTGAACGCTCACTTTCAAGCTCCTGGGCAGGAATAAAGCCTCACTTCACTTTAAGACTGAAACAGTAAGCAAGACCGCCTAACGCGCACCGTGATTTTGACCAACTTCGGCTAAATTTCCCTGAACTGGGGGGGGGGGGGGGTTATATTTTCCAGTCCCGAGGACTCTTAGGTAACCCTTGATGGCCTTCGTTTGCATTGAAATGGCTACAGCAAAACTTTTTGAAGCTCACTTTTGAGCTTCTGGGCCGAAATATAGCCCCACTCCACTTTAAGACTGAAAGACTAGCCAAGACCGTCTTGCGCGCATCGTGATTTTGACCAACGTCTTCTCTATTTTCCGGAACTTGGGAAATATATTGCAGTCCCGAGGACTCTAAACTAACTCCTGATGGCCTTGGTTTGCAGTGAAATGGACACAGCAAATTTTTTGAAGCGCTCACTTTGGAGCTTCTGGGCCGAAATAGAGCCCCACTTCACTTTAAGACTGAAAGAGTAGCCGAGGCCGCCTTAGGCGCATCGTGATTTTGACCAACTTCGGCTTGAGTTGCCAGAACTTAAAAGATATTTTCCACTCCCGGGGACTCTAAACTAACTCATGATGGCCTTGGTTTTCAGTGAAATTGAGAGAGGAAAAGTTTTTGAACGCTCACTTTCGAGCTTCTGGTGCGAAATATAGCCCTACTTCACTTTCAGACTCAAAGAGTAGCCGAGACCGCCTTACGCGAATCGTTATTTTCACCAACTTCGTCTCGATTTGGCGGAACCTGGAGGATATTTTCCAGTTCCGGGGACTGTAAACTACTTCCTGAGGGCCTTGCTTTGCAGTGAAATGGGCACAGCATAACTTTTTGAACGCTCACTTTCGAGCTTCTGGGCCAAAATATACAGCCACGTCACTTTAAGACTAAAAGAGTAGCCGAGACTGCTTTACGCGCATCGTGATTTTCAAAAACTTCGGCTCGATTTCCCGGAACTTGGGGGATATTTTGATGTCCCGGAGACTGTTAACTATCTCCTGATGTGGCTTGGTTCGCGGTGAAATGGACACAGCAAAACTTTTTGAACTTTCACTTTCGAGCTTCTGGGCCGAAATATAGCCCGAGTTAACTTTAAGAATGAAAGAATAGCCGAGACCGCCTTACGCGCATCGTGATTTTGACCAACTTTGGCTCGACTTCCCAAGAAATGGGGAATATTTTCCGGTACCGGGGACTCTAAAGTAACTCCTGATTCCCTTGGTTTGCATTGAAACGGAGAGAGCAAAACTTTTTCAACGCTCCCCTTCGGGCTTCTGAGCCGAAATATAGCCCCAATTCAGTTTAAGACTGAAAGAGTAGCCGAGACCGTCTTACGCGCATCGTGATTTTGACCAACTTCGGCTCGATTTCCCGTAACTTCGGGGATATATTCAAGTTCCAAGGACTCTAAACTAATTCTGAGGGCCTTGGTCTGCAGTGAAATGGACACAGCAAATTTTTTTGAACGCTTACTTTCGAAATTCTGGGCCGAAATATAGCCTCGGTTCACTTTAAGACTGAAATAGTAGCCGAGACCGCCTTAGACGCATCGTGATTTTGACCAACTTCGGCTTGAGTTGCCAGAACTTAAGGGATATTTTTTAGTCCCGCGGACTCTAAACTAACTCATGATGGCCTTGGTTTTCAGTTAAATTGACACAGTAAAACTTTTTGGACTTTCACTTTCGAGCTTCTGGGCCGAAATATAGCCCCAGTTCACTTTAAGAATCAAAGAGTAGCCGAGACCGCCTTACGCGCATCGTGATTTTGACAAAATTCGGCTCGGTTTCCCCGAACTTGGGCGATATTTTCCAGTCCCGAGCAGTCTAAACTAACTCCTGATGGCCTTGGTTTGCAGTGATATGAACAAGGTAACACTTTTTGAACGGTTATATTCGAGCTTCTGGGATGAAATATAGCCCCACTTCACTTTAAGACTGAAAGAGTAGGCGACACCGCCTTACGCGCATCGTGATTTTGAGTAACTTCCGCTCGATTTTCTAGAATTTTGGCGATATTTTCAAGTCTCGGGCACTCTAAACTAACTCCTGATGGCCTTAGTTTGATGTGAAATGGACAAAGGAAAACTTTTTAAACGCTCAGTTTCGAGCTTCTGGGCCGAAATACAACCGTACTTCACTTTAAGACTGCAATAGTAAGTAGCCGAGACCTCCTTACGAGCATCGTGATTTTGACCCAGTTCAGCTCGATCTCCCGGAACTTGGGGGATATTTTCCCGTCCGGGGGACCTTAAACTAACTCCTGATGGCCTTGGTTTGCAGTTAAATGCACAAAGCGTAACTTTTCAAAGGTTCACTTTCGAGCTTCTGGGCCGAAATATAGCCCCACTTTACCTTAAGACTGAAAGAGTAGCCGAGACCGTCTTACCCGCATCGTGATTTTGACCAACTGCCGTTCGATTTCTCAGAACTTCGGGGATATATCCAGTCCCGGGTACTCTAACCTAACCTCTGATGGCCTTGGTTTGCAGTGAAATGGACACAGCACATTTTTTTGAACGCTCACTTTCGAGCTTCTCGGCCGAAATATGGCCCTACTTTACTTTAAGACTGAAAGAGTAGCCGAGACCGCCTTACGCGCATCGTAATTTTGACCAACTTTGGCTCGATTTGCCGGAAGTTGCCGAATATTTTCGATTCCCGGGGAAGCTAAACTAACTTCCGATGGCCTTAGTTTGCAGTTAAATGGAGACAGCAGAACTTTTTGAACGCTCACTTTCGAGCTTATGGTTCGAAATATAGCCCCACTTAGCTTTAAGACTGAAAGAGTAGCCGAGACCGCCTTACGCGCATCGTGATTTTGGGATACTTCGGCTCGATTTCCCGGAAATAGGGGGATATTTTCCAGTTTCGGGGACTCTAAACTAACTCCTGATGGCCTTGGTTTCCAGTGAAATGGACACAGGAACACTTTTTCAACGCGCACTTTCGAGCTTGCTGGCCGAAATATAGCCCTACTTCTTTTTAAGACTAAAAGAGTAGGCGGGAGCGCCTTACGCGCATTGTGATTTTGAGGATCTTCGGCTCGATCTGGCGAAACTTGGGAGATATTTTCCAGTCCCAAAGTCTCTAAACTCACTCCTGATTGTCTAAGATGTGAGTGAAATAGACACAAAAATTGTTGAACCCTTACTTTGGAGCTTCTGGAGTTAAATCTAAGCCCACTTTACCTTAAGACTGAAAGAGTAGCCGAGCACCCCTTAAGCGCATGGTGATTTTGACTAACTTCGGGTGGATTTCCCGTAACTTGGGGGATATTTCCAGTTCCTTTGACGCTAAACTAAGTCGTGATGGCCTTGTTTTGCAGTGAAATGGACACAGCAAAACTTTTTAAACACTCAGTTTCGAGCTTCTGGGCCGAAATATTGCCCTAATTCACTTTAAGACTGAAAGAGTAACCGAGACCGCCGTACGCGCGTCGTGATTTTGACCAACTTCTGTTAAATTTCTTGGAACTTGGGGGATATTTTCCAGTCCCGGGGACTCTAAACTGACCCCCAACGTCCTTCGTCTGCAGTAAAATGGACACAGCAAAACTTTTTGAACGCTCACTTTTGAGCTTCTGGGCCGAAATATAGCTCCACTTCACTTTAAGAGTGAAAGAGTAGCCGAGACCGCCTTACGCCCATCGTAATTTTCACCAAGTTCGGCTGGATTTCCCAGAACTTGGGGGATATTTTCCAGTCCCACGGACTCTAAACTAACTCCTGATGGCCTTGCTCTGGAGTGAAATGGACACAGCACAACTTTTTGAAGGCTCACTTTCGAGCTTCTGGGGGGAAATATTGCCCCAGTTCACTTTAAGAATGAAAGAGTAACCGGGACCGCCTTACGCGCATCGTGATTTTGACCAACTTTGGCTCGATTTCCCGGGAAATGGGGGATATTTTCCGGTACCGGGGACTCTAAACTAACTCATGATTTCCTCGGTTTGCAGTGAAATGGACTCAGCCAAACTTTTTGAACGTTCACTTTCGAGCTTCTGAGCCGAACCATAGCCCCACTTCACTTTAAGACTGAAAGAGTAGCCGAGACCGCCTTACGCGCATGGTAATTTTTTCGAACTTCGGCTTCATTTCCTTGGATTTGGGGGATATTTTCCAGTCCCGGAAGCTCTAAACTAACTCCTGAATGCCTTGGCTTTTAGTGAAATGGACACAGGTAAAAGGAGCGCACGGTCGGTTTCCAGGTTGTAGGCCGAAATATAGCCCCACTTTATTTGAAGACTGAAAGTGTACACGAAACCGCCTTAAGCGCATCGAAATTTTTAGCCACTATGGCTCGATATGCCAAAACTTGGGGGATATTTTCCAGTCCCGGGGACTCTACCCTAACTCTTGATGGCCTTAGTTTTCAGTAAAAAGGTCACAGGTAACAGGAGCGCACGCTCGGTGTCGAGCTTCTAGGCCGAAATGTAACCCCAGTTCATTTTAAGACTGAAAGAGTAAACGAAACTGCCGTACGCCTATCGTAATTTTAAGAAAGTATGGCTCAATTTGCCGAAACTTGGAGGATAGCTTCCAGTCTCGAGGATTCTAAACTATCTCCTGATGGACTTAGTTCTTAGTGAAATGGACACAGGTAAAAGGAGAGCACGCTCGGTGTCGAGCTTGTAGAACCGAAATATAGCCCCACTTCATTTTCGGAGTAAACGAGTAGCCGAGACCGCCTTACGCGCATCGTGATTTTGAGCATCTTGGCTCGATTTGCCGGAATTCGGGGAATATTTTCCAGTCCCGAGGACTCTATGTTAACTCCTGATGAACTTAGTTTTCAGTGATATGTACACAGGCAAAAGGAGCGCACGCTCGGTGTTGAGCTTCTCGGCCGAAATATAGCCCCACTTCATTTTAAGACTGAAAGAGTAGCCGAGACCGCCTTACGCACATCGTGATTTTGAGCAACTTTGGCTCGATCTGCCAGAATTTAGGAAATATTTTCCAGTGCCAAGGACTCTAAACTAACTCCTGATGTCCTAAGATGTCAGTGAAATGGACACAGGTAAAATAAGCGCACGCCCGGTCTCGAGCTTCTAGGTCGAAATATAGCCCCCGTTAATTTTAAGACTGAAAGAGTAGCCGAGACCGCCTTACGCGCATGGTGATTTTGGGCCACTTTTGCTCGATTTCCCGGAAGTTGGCGAATAATTTAAAGTCCCGGGGACGCTAAACTAACTCCCGGTGACCTTGGTTTGCAGTTTAATGAACACAGCAAAACAGTCTGGACGCTCACCTTCGAGCTTCAGTGCCGCATTATAGCCCTACTTAAATTTAAGACTGAAAGAATAACAGAGAGCCCGTTACGCGCATCGTAATTTTCATCAACTTCGGCGCCATTTCCTGGAACTTGGAGAATATTTTCCAGTTCCGGGGACTCTAAACTAACTCCTGATTGCCTTGGTTTGCAGTCAAATGGACACAGCAAAACTTTTTGAACGCTCACTTTGGAGCTTGTGGGCCTAAATATAGCCACACTTCACTTTAAGACTGAAACAGTAGCCGAGACCGCGTTACGCGCATCGTGACTTTGAGCAACTTCTGCTCGCTTTCCTGGAACTTGGGGAATATTTTCCAGTCCCGGGGACTCTAAACTAACTCCTGATGGCCATGGTTTCCAGTCAAATTCACACAGCACAAGTTTTTGAACGAACACTTTCGAGCTTTTAGGCCGAAATATAGTCCCACATCACTTACGACTTAAAGAGTAGCCGAGACCGGCGTGCGCGCATCGTGATTTTCACCAACTTCGGGTCGATATTCCGGAACTTGGGGTATATTTTCCAGTCCCAGGGACTCTAAACTAACTCTTGATGGCCTTGGTTTGCAGTGAAATGGAGACAGCAAAACTTTTTGAACGCTCACCTTCAAGCTTCTGGGCCGAAATATAGCCCACTTTACTTTAATACTAAAAAAGTAGCCGAGAGCGCCTCACGCGCATCGTGATTTTGACAAACTTCGGGTGGATTTCGCGGAACTTGGGGGATATTTTCCAGTCCTTTGGACGCTAAACTAGGTGCCGATGGCCTTGTTTTGCAGTGAAATGGACACAGCAAAGCTTTTTGAACCCTCACTTTCGAGGTTGTGGGCTGAAATATAGCCATACTTCACTTTAAGACTGAAACAGTAGCCGAGACCATGTTTCGCGCATCGTGATTTTGATCAACTTCGGCTCGATTTCCCGGAACTTGGGGAATATTTTGCAGTCCCGGGGACTCTAAACTAACTCGTGCTGGTCTTGGTTTGCAGTGAAACGGAAACAGAAAAAGTTTTTGAACGCACCCTTCCGAGCTTATGGACGGAAATAGAACCCCACTTCACTTGAAGACTAAAAGAGTAGCCGAGACCGCTCTACGTGCATCGTGATTTTGAGCAACTTCGGCTCGATTTGCCGGAACTAAGGGGATATATTCCAGTTCTGAGGACTCTAAACTAATTCCTGATGGCCTTGGTTTGCAGTAAAATGGAGCCAGCAAAACTTTTTGAACGCTCAATTTCCAGCTTCTGGGCCAAAATATAGCCCCCCATTACTTTAACAGTGAAAGAGTAGCCGAGACCGCCTTACGTGCATCGTGATTTTGACAAACTTCGGGTTGATTTCCCGGAACTTGGGGGATATTTTCCAGTCCCGGGGACTCTCAACTAACTCCTGCTTGTCTTGGTTTGCAGTGAAATGGACACAGCGAAAGTTTTTGAACGCTCACTCTCGAGCTTCTGGGCCGAAATAGAGCCCCATTTTACTTTAAGACTGAAAGAGTAGGCGAGACCGTCTTGAGCGAATCGTGATTTTGACCAATTTTGCGTTTATTTCCCGAAACTTGGGGGATATATTCCAGTCAAAGGGACTCTACAGTAACTCCTGATGGCCTTGGCGTTCAGTGAAATGGACAGAGCACAACTTTGGAGCTTCTGGGCAGAAATATAGCCCCACTTTACTTTAAGACTGAAAGAGTAGATGAGACCGCCTTACGCGCATCGTAATTTTGACGAACTTCGAATGGATTTCCCGGAACTTGGGGGATATTTTGCAGTCCCTTGGACGCTAAACTAAGTCCTGATGGCCTTGTTTTGAAGTCAAATGGACACAACAAAACTTTTTGAACGCTCACTTTCGAGCTTGTGGGCCGAAATATAGCCACACTTCACTTTAGGACTGACACAGTAGCCGAGACCACGTTACGCGCATCATGAATTTGATCATCTTTGGCTCGATTTCCCGGGACTTGGGGGATATTGTCCAGTCCCGGGGACTCTAAACTAACTTCTGATGGCCTTGGTTTGCACTGAAAGTTACAGAGCAAAACTTTCTAAACACTCACTTTCGAGCTTCTGGGCCGAAATATAGCTCCATTTTACTTTAAGAGCCAGTGCCCATAATTATGGACCAAACAACGGCACAAGTCGAAAAATCGATTTTGCTCATTTTTTGCCCATAGATTGGTCCTAGCTAGTAAACAAACGGACCATAGTTAGTTTCTGCTAATGCAGCTTTTTTGGGGAGAAATTTGCGAAAAACGATTTTTTTCCGATTAGGCCAAAATCTACTTCCGGTTTTGCTGAATTTTCCGAATATTTGATTGCTTCGCGCTCCGCAGAACAGCTACTTGAGAATCTTTCAATGGTCTTTACATTCAGCTCAGGTCTTCATGGTATGACTGAGCGAAAAATAAAATAAATCGAGGCTTCGTTTCAGCCTGAAACGAGATCGAACACAAACGGAAAATATTACGATGTGTTTCAAACGAATTATAGCACTAAAATATCGCCATATTTTTCTATGGGCTATAACTTTAAATGCCATGAAAACACTTTATACGGGTTAACTGTACACCCACCTGTTTGAAAATCAAAAAATATCTCTGGGCAAATGGTTTTAAGTCGCCCGCCTTGGCCTGTGCTTCTCATGAATTTTTCCCTGAACCGCCGTGAGAATGTAAACAATTGCGTGACTCTGGCGGTCACCCTGAATACATAATTCGTTTCCAACAAACCGCAGATGGCTATCTTAGAACATTTGGGTGAAAAAAGAAAAACATAATGGACCACTTTTAACTTTTATATTTTGAAAGTCATCGCTTTGGAAATTTCGTTAATTAAAAACGCCAATTAAAAGCAATTTACTCGGAGTTCGGGTGTTACTGCTATGTCGTTTTAGGCTGTCGTTCTTTCTCTGATCATTTTAATTACAAGAACGAGTTCTAGAAAGAAAATCGTTCTAAGTTCATTTGTTAAGCGTAATGAAAAGTTGATATTGTTGGTTTGTAGCCTTACGTGATCTGAAGGAACGCTACAGTGATTAAATTTGCATTTGTTGATTTCGACGGATCGATTTTCGGTTAAACCTTTTTATTTGTGCCAGCACATTTAGTGCTTTTTCTCCTGCTAAAAAGTCGGAAAAAGTAAAGTAAACAAATCCTAAAAGTCATAACTAAGAGGCATCGACAGTGCGAGTGTCTCGGTAAGCTGTTAATTTGAACAATTACTGTGCTGGACGGATTGCTTTCCTGGTTACCCACGTACTATACATAGTTCATTGTGCGCGAATGTTTCTGTTTCAAACAACTGAAATGCTCAGTGCTTTTTCCTTTTTTTCTTCAGTCTTAAAACTTAAGGTTAAAGTTAGGCTAAACCCTAAACTGTTTTGGCGGCCAACCTATTTTTGGCTAATTGCTTAATCAAATTATATATATATTTCATTGAAATTCGCTCCTCTGTGACCGACTTCCGCGAACAAAACAAGATGGATGTTCGCTGTTCATTTAAGACTACAATCCTGGTCAAAAGTGTTGGGACAGTTACGGCAGATGACTTCACAGGCAGCCTCTCTTAAGACCAAAACCGCGCAAGCCCGCCTACCCCCTCCCCCTGTCAATGTTGATAAAAATCTTGAAGAAAAAAAATCCTTGACAATATCCTCAGAATAGCCTCGTTTCAAGAGTTGTTCGCGTCCTAGGACAGTATTCTCGAACAAAAGAGACGATAAGATAGATATTCAAGTCTTATTCCAACAATAGCGATTTTTCAGCAATCGCGTTTGGTTCAAACACAACTGTCTAACCACTTTCTATTGTCCCTTTTTCCTTTTTTCCCCACATCCAATCTAGTCTTCAGAATAGCTTCATTTTCATGCAACATTGCTAGGGGAGAGGGGGGGGGGGGTCAATTGTACTTGCTTCCATTCATCTTTTGTTCTAAAACGTTAAGGACGTAGTTGAAATCGTGGGTTTCAGCGCGCAAAAATGGGAGGTGTCCCAACAACTTATGGCCAGGATTGCAGGTTTACATTAGAGGAAATTGTTCCGGATTCGTGATGAATCCAGAATGTTTTAGTGCCGGATTGATTTTGCCATTTACACAAAAGTGGACGAAACCGAAATAAAACCCCCCGGTTTGGTCGTGTCTCCGGAGATTTTGAATCCGGAATTTAAAGTGGGAACTTTGAATCCGAAAACTTTTGAATCCTGAGAGTTTTGTCGTGTGAACGATTTTCTCTCGAATCCAGATATTTTTCCGCCTGTGATCTTTTGAGTTTGCGGTGGAACGAAAATGGCGGATTACATGATCCAGTCGTAATCGAGTCGTAGGCGCATTGATGGCCATTTGATGGCGGTCGCTGGGTGATTACCTCGTGCTGTTTCAGGTGTAGGTAATCACTTTTATAATGGGTAATGCCATACTCCTCAGAAACCGTGCCCAATTTATACTTTACTGCGCAGATGACGACGATGGCATGATCGAAAACCTCGACGGTTTTCCACCCTAAACCCTAAGTAAATACCTGGAGGAACCTGGCATGATGGACAACAGTACCGTGGTCAGCGAGTTGAAAGAAAACTTCAGACTGTCTCAACCTACCCCTAGCCTTATTTTCGGAGGCATTTTGTTTCTCGTTGTCGAGGCAACAAACTGCTTGTTAACCATTCCATCATGAATGTTCCCGAAGTTATCGTCGTGTATAAACGATTAAGAATCCGAATATCCTTTCGCTGTAAACCCCTACTAATCCGAATACTCTAAAATTGATGAATTCGGGAACTCCTTTATTGTAAACCTAGTCCTAGATCGACCACTGTAATGTTTGTTTGTCTACCAGTGTTTTGATCTGCAAATTTCAGTTAATTGATCAAACAACCAAAGTAGAAAAGATGGATTTTTTTCCCAGTATGATTGAAACTTAAACGCAATTTCTTCCTCGGCTAATTCAATTCAAGAAATTCCGGGTTTTCTAGCTGAGTTTGAGCATATTGTGTAGGTACAAATTTCCTACACAGCTAGAAGAGCTGAGATGCCGTCACGCAGTTAGTAGTCTATAGAAATTATGGTATTTCCACTTGACTTTATTTGTCAGTCAATGATTCAGTTGTCATAAATCATAGAGGATTGGTTAAGTGTATCTCTGAAACTGCTACTGTGTTGTAAGTTATCAGTGAAATCAATAAAATAAACAAGTGTTAAAATCATTTCCCGGAGTACTGTAGTAACGTTCTTTATCATGGATGTCGTGGGTGTCGCAATGCAAATGAAAAAACATATATATTTATACTAAGTTAAACAAAGAAAACAAAAACAAAGAACAACAAAAAAAACATTTTCCATTATTTTATCCACACAACGTTTCAAAAATTGCTTCCATCGGATTGCTGGAAACGAATATTTTACTCGAGAGTGGCTATCCGCGTCACGCAATTGCTTACATTCCAACGGCGGATTTTAGGCAAAATCTATAAGAAACACAGGCCAAGGCGGGCGACTTGAAACCATTTGCCCAGAGATATTTTTTGATATCCTAACAGGTGGGTGTATATTTAACCCGTAGAAAGTGTTTTTATGGTATTTAAAGTTATAGCCCATAGAAAAATATGGCGATGTTTTTAAGCAATAATTCTCTTGCGACATACTGTAAAATTTTGCGTTTCAGTTTTACCCCTTTTCGGGCTCAAAACTAACTTTGATTTATTTTATTTTTCGCTCAGTCATACTACCAAGACCTGAACTGAATATAAAATCCATTGAAAGATTCTCAAGTAGTTGTTCTGCGGAGCGCGAAGCAATCAAATATTCGGAAAATTCAGCAAAACCGGAAGTAGATTTTGAGCCCAGTCGGGTCGAAATCGTTTTTGGTGTATTTCTACCAAAGAAAGCTGTATTAGCAGAAACTAACTATGGTCCGTTTCTATTCTTACTAGGACCTACCTATGGACAAAATACAAGCGAAATCAATTTTTCGACCTGTGCCATTGAGAGGCGATTTAGGTCCATTTTTATAGCCATTCACTCTTAAGACTGAAAGAGTAGCCGAGACCACCTTACGCACATGGTTTGCAGTGAAATAGACACAGTAATTTTTTTGAGCTTTGAGCTTGTGGGCCGAAATAGAACGCCACTTCACTTTAAGACTGAAGGAGTAGCCGACACCGCCTTAAGCGCACCGTAATTTTGACCAACTTCGGCTCGATTTGCCGGAGCTTGGGGATATTTTGCAGTCCCGGGGACTCTAAACTAACTCCTGATTGTCTTGGTTTTCAGTGAAATGGACACAGCGAAACTTTTTGAACGCTCACTCTCGAGCTTCTGGACCGAAATATAGCCCAACTTTACTTTAAGACTGAAAGAGTAGCCGAGACCGTCTTGCGCAAATCGTGATTTTGACCAACTTCGGGTCGGTTTCCCGGAACTTGGGGGATATATTCCATTTCCGCGGGCTCTAAACTACCTCCTGATGGCCTTGGTTTTCAGTGAAATGGAAAAAGGAAAGCTTTTTGAACACTCTCTTTGTAGCTTCTGGGCCGAAATAGAATCCCACTTCACGTTCAGACTGACATAGTAGCCGAGACCGCCTCACGCGCATCGTGAGTTAGACCAAGTTCAGCTCGATTTCACGCACCTTTTGGGATATTTTCCAGTCCGGGGGACTCTAAACTAACTCCGGATGGCCTTGGTCAGCACTGAAATGCGCACAGCATAAATTTTTGAACGCCCACTTTGGAGCTTCTGGATCGAAATATAGCCCCACTTCACTTTAAGACTGAAAGAGTAGCCGAGATCGCCTTACGCGCATCGTGATTTTGACCATTTTCGGATCGATTTCTCGGAACTTGGGCGATATTTTCCAGTCCCGGGGACTCTAAACTAACTCCTGATCGCCTTGCTTTGCATTGAAATGGACAGAGCAAAACTTTTTGAACCCTCACTTTCGAGCTTGTGAGCCGAAATACAGCCACACTTTACTTTAAGACTGAAACAGTAGCCGAGACCGCATTTCGCGCATCGTGAGTTTGATCAACTTCGGCTCGCTTTCCCGGAACTTGGGGAATATTTTCCAGTCCCGGGGACCCTAAACTAAGTCCTGATAGCCTTGTTTTGAAGTGAAATGGACACAGCAAAACTTTTTGAACGCTCACTTTCTAGCTTGTGGGCCGAAATATAGGCACACTTGACTTTAAGACTGAAACAGTAGCCGAGACCACGTTACGCGCATCATGAATTTGATCAACTTCGGCTCAAATTCCCGGGACTTGGGGGATATGTTCCAGTCCCGGGGACTCTAAACTAACTCCTGATGGCCTTGGTTTGCATTGAAATGGACACAGCACAATTTTTTGAACGCACACTTTCGAGATTCTGGGCCGAAATATAGCCCCACTTCACTTAAGACTGAAAGAGTAGCCGAGACCGCCTTGCTCGCATCGTGAGTTTGACAAACTTCCGGTCGATATTCCGGAACTTGGGGGATATTTTCCAGTCCCAGGAGCTCTAAACTAACTCCTCATGGCCTTGGTTTGCAGTGAAATGGACAGAGCAAAACTTTTTGAACGCTCACCTTCGAGCTTCCTGGCCGAAATAAAGCCCACTTTACTTTAAGACTTAAAGAGTAACCGAGAGCACCTTACGCGCATTGTGATTTTGACAAACTTCGGGTGGATCTCCCGGAACTTGGGGAACATTTTCCAGTCCCTTGGACGCTAAACTAAGTCCTGTTGGCCTTGTTTTGCAGTGAAATGGACACAGCAAAACTTTTTGAACGCTCACTTTCGAGCTTGTGGGCCCAAATATAGCCACACTTTATTTTAAGACTGAAACAGTAGCGGAGACCGCATTTCGCGCATCGTGATTTTGATCAACTTCGGCTCGCTTTCCCGGAACTTGGGAAATATTTTCCAGTCCCCGGGACCCTAAACTAACTTTTGATAGCTTTGGTTTGCAGTGAAATGCACACAGCAAAACTTTTTGAACTCTCACTTTCGAGTTTCTGGACAGAAATATAGCCCCACTTGACTTTAAGACTGAAAGGGTAGCCGAGACCGCTTTGGGAGCATCGTGATTTTGACCAACTTCAGCTCGATTTACCGGAACTTGGGGAATATTTTCCAGTCCCAGGGACGCTAAACTAACTCGTGATGGCCTTGTTTTTCAGTCAAAGAACACAGCAAAACTTTTTGAAGGCTCACTTTCGGGCTTCTGGGCCGAAATATAGCCCCAATTCACTTTAAGACTGAAACAGTAGCCGATACCGCATTTCGCGCATCGTGATTTTGATCAACTTCGGTTCGATTCCCCGAAACTTGGGCAATCTTTTTCAGTCCCGTGGACTCTAAACTTACCCCTGATGGCCTTGGTTTGCAGTGAAATTGACACAGCAAAACTTTTTGAACGCTCACTTTCGGGCTTCTGGCCAGAAATATAGCCCCACTTCACTTTAAGACAGAAAGAGTAGCCGACACTACTTTAGGGGCATCGTGATTTTGACCAACCTCGGCTCAATTTCCCGGACCTTGGGGCATACTTTCTTGTCCCGGGGACGCTAAACTAACTCCTGATGGCCTTGGTTTGCAGTGAAATGAACACAGCAAAACTTTTTGAACGCTCACTTTCGGGCTTCTCGAGCGAAATATAGCCCCACTTCACTTTAAGACAGAAAGTGTAGCCGAGACCACTTTAGGGGCATCGTGATTTTGACCAACCTCGGCTCAATTTCCCGGACCTTGGGGCATACTTTCTTGTCCCGGGGACGCTAAACTAACTCCTGATGGCCTTGGTTTGCAGTGAAATGAACACAGCAAAACTTTTTGAACGCTCACTTTCGGGCTTCTCGCCCGAAATATAGCCCCACTTCACTTTAAGACAGAAAGAGTAGCCGACACCACTTTAGGGGCATCGTGGTTTTGCCCAACCTCGGCTCAATTTCCCGGACCTTGGGGCATATTTTCTTGTCCGGGGACGCTAAACTAACTCCTGATGGCCTTGGTTTGCAGTGAAATGAACACAGCAAAACTTTTTGAACGCTCACTTTCGGGCTTCTCGCCCGAAATATAGCCCCACTTCACTTTAAGACAGAAAGAGTAGCCGACACCACTTTAGGGGCATCGTGGTTTTGCCCAACCTCGGCTCAATTTCCCGGACCTTGGGGCATATTTTCTTGTCCCGGGGACGCTAAACTAACTCCTGATGGCCTTGATTTGCAGTGAAATGAAGAAGGTAACAGTTTTTGAACGCTCACTTTCGGGCTTCTCGCCCGAAATATAGCCCCACTTCACTCTAAGACTGAAAGAGTAGCCGACACTAGCTTACGCAAATCGTGATTTTGACCAACTTTGGCTCGATTTCCCGGAAGTTGGAGGATATTTTCCAGTCCCGGGGACTCTAAACTAGCTCCTGATGGCTTTGGTTTGCAGTCAAATAAACACAGGGAAACTTTTTGAACGCTCACTTTCGAGCTAATCGGCAGGAATAAAGCCTCACTTCACTTTAAGACAAACAGTAAGCGAGACCGCCTAACGCGCACCGTGATTTTGACCAACTTCGGCTAAATTTCCCTGAACTTGGGGAGATATTTTCCAGTCCCGAAGACTCTTAAGTAACCGCTGATGGCCTTGGTTTGCATTGAAATGGATACAGCAAAACTTTTTGAACGCTCACTTTTGAGCTTCTGGGCCGAAATATAGCCCCACTTCACTTTAAGACTGAAAGACTAGCCAAGACCGTCTTGCGCGCATCGTGATTTTGACCAACGTCTTCTCGATTTTCCGGAACTTGGGAAATATATTGCAGTCCCGGGGATTGTACACTAACTCCTGATGGCCTTGGTTTGCAGTGAAATGGACACAGAATATTTTTTGCAGCGCTCACTTTGGAGCTTCTGGGCCGAAATAGAGCCCCACTTCACTTTAAGACTGAAAGAGTAGCCGAGACCGCCTTAGGCGCATCGTGATTTTAACCAACTTCCGCTTGATTTGCCAGAACTTAAAAGATATTTTCCACTCCCGGGGACTCTAAACTAACTCATGACGGCCTTGGTTTTCAGTGAAATTGAGAGAGGAAAACTTTTTGAACGCTCACTTTCGAGCTTCTGGACCGAAATATAGCCCTACTTCACTTTCAGACTCAAAGAGTAGCCGAGACCGCCTTACGCGAATCGTTATTTTCACCAACTTCGTCTCGATTTCGCGGAACTTGGAGGATATTTTCCAGTTCCGGGGACTGTAAACTACTTCCTGAGGGCCTTGCTTTGCAGTGAAATGGGCACAGCATAACTTGTTGAACGCTCACTTTCGAGCTTCTGGGCCAAAATATACAGCCACGTCACTTTAAGACTAAAAGAGTAGCCGAGACTGCTTTACGCGCATCGTGATTTTCATAAACTTCGGCTCGATTTCCCGGAACTTGGGGGATATTTTCATGTCCCGGAGACTGTAAACTATCTCCTGACTTGGCTTGGTTCGCGGTGAAATGGACACAGCAAAATTTTTTGAACTTTCACTTTCGAGCTTCTGGGCCGAAATATAGCCCGAGTTCACTTTAAGAATGAAAGAATAGCCGAGACCGCCTTGCGCGCATCGTGATTTTGACCAACTTTGGCTCGATTTCCCAGGAAATGGGGAATATTTTCCGGTACCGGGGACTCTAAAGTAACTCCTGATTCCCTTGGTTTGCATTGAAACGGAGAGAGCAAAACTTTTTCAACGCTCCTCTTCGGGCATCTGACACGAAATATAGCCCCACTTCAGTTTAAGACTGAAAGAGTAGCCGAGACCGTCTTACGCGCATCGTGATTTTGACCAACTTCGGCTCAATTTCCCGAAACTTCGGTGATATATTCAAGTTCCAAGGACTCTAAACTAACCCCAGATGGCCTTGGTCTGCAGTGAAATGGACACAGAAAAATTTTTTGAACGCTTACTTTCGAAATTCTGGGCCGAAATATAGCCCCACTTCACTTTAAGCCTGAACTAGTAGCCGAGAGCGTCTTAGACGCATCGTGATTTTGACCAACTTCGGCTTGAGTTGCCAGAACTTAAGGGATATTTTTTAGTCCCGCGGACTCTAAACTAACTCATGATTGCCTTGGTTTTCAGTTAAATTGAGAGAGCAAAACTTTTTGAACGCTCACTTTCGAGCTTCTGAACCGAAATATACAGCCACGTCACTTTAAGACTAAAAGAGTAGCCGAGACTGCTTTACGCGCATCGTGATGTTGACAAACTTCGGCTCGATTTCCCGGGACTTGGGGGATATTTTGATGTCCCAGACACTGTAAACAATCTGCTGATGTGGCTTGGTTTGCAGTGAAATGGACACAGCAAAACTTTTTGAACTTTCACTTTCGAGCTTCTGGGCCGAAATATAGCCCGAGTTCACTTTAAGAATGAAAGAATAGCCGAAACCGCCTTACGCGCATCGTGATTTTGACAAACTTCGGCTCGATTTCCCCGAACTTGGGCCATATTTTCCAGTACCGAGGAGTGTAAACTAACTGCTGATGGTCTTGGTTTGCAGTGAAATGAACACAGCAAAACTTTTTGAACTTTCACTTTCTAGCTTCTCCGCCGAAATATAGCCCCAGTTCACTTTAAGAATGAAAGAGTAGCCGAGACCGCCTTACGCGCATCGTGATTTTGACAAAATTCGGCTCGATTTCCCCGAACTTGGGCGATATTTTCCAGTCCCGAGCAGTCTAAACTAACTCCTGATGGCCCTGGTTTGCAGTGAAATGAACAAGGTAACACTTTTTGAACGCTTATTTTCGAGCTTCTGGGATGAAATATAGCCCCACTTCAGTTTAAGACTGAAAAAGTAGGCGAGACCGTCTTGCGCGCATCGTGATTTTGAGCAACGTCTTCTCGATTTTCTAGCATTTTGGCGATATTTTCAACTCCCGGGGACTCTAAACTAACTCCTGATGGCCTTGGTTTGACGTGCAATGGACGCAGGAAAACTTTTTGAACGCTCAGTTTCGAGCTTCTGGGCCGAAATACAACCGTACTTCACTTTAAGACTGAAATAGTAGCCGAGACCTCCTTACCAGCATCGTGATTTTGACCCAGTTCAGCTCGATTTCCCGGAACTTGGGGGATATTTTCCACTCCGGAGGACTTTCAACTAACTCCTGATGGCCTTGGTTTGCAGTGAAATGCAAAAAGCGTAACGTTTTAAAGGTTCACTGTCGAGCTTCTAGACCGAAATATAGCCCCACTTTACTTTAAGACTGAAAGAGTAGCCGAGACCGTCTTACGCGCATCGTGATTTTGACCAACTTCCGTTGGATTTCCCGGAACTTCGGGGATATATTCCAGTCCCGGGGACTCTAAACTAACTGCTGATGGCCTTGGTTTGCAGTGACATGGACACAGCACATTTTTTTGAACGCTCACTTTCGAGCTTCTCGGCCGAAATATAGCTTTACTTCACTTTAAGACTAAAAGAGTAGCCGAGACCGCCTTACGCGCATCGTAATTTTGACCAACTTGGGCTCGATTTCCCGGAAGTTGGCGATTATTTTCAATTCCCGGGGAAGCTAAACTAACTTCCGATGGCCTTAGTTTGCAGTTAAATGAACACAGCAAAAGTTTTTGAACGCTCACTTTCGAGCTTATGGCTCGAAATATAGCCCCACTTAACTTTAAGACTGAAAGAGTAGCCGAGACCGCCTTACGCGCATCGTGATTTTGGATACTTCGGCTCGATTTCCGGGAAATAGGGGGATATTTTCCAGTCCCGGGGACTCTAAACTAACTGCTGATGGCCTTGGTTTCCAGTGAAATGGACACAGGAATACTTTTTGAACGCGCACTTTCCAGCTTGCTGGCCGAAATATAGCCCTACTTCTTTTTAAGACTGAAAGAGTAGGCGAGACCGCCTTACAGACATTTTGTGATTTGAGGTTCTTCAGCTCGATCTGGCGAAACTTAGGAGATATTTTCCAGTCCCAAAGTCTCTAAACTCACTTCTGATTGTCTAAGATGTGAGTGAAATAGAGACAAAAATTTTTTTAACCCTTTCTTTCGAGCTTCTGGAGTTAAATCTAAGCCCACTTTACCTTAAGACTGAAAGAGTAGCCGAGACCCCCTTAAGCGCATGGTGATTTTGACTAACTTCGGGTGGATTTCCCGTAACTTACGGGATATTTCCAGTTCCTTTGACGCTAACCTAAGTCGTGATGGCCTTGTTTTGAAGTGAAATGGACACAGCAAAACTTTTTAAACGCTGAGTTTCGAGCTTCTGGGCCGAAATATTGCCCCAATTCACTTTAAGACTGAAAGAGTAGCCGAGACCGCCTTACGCGCGTCCTGATTTTGACCAACTTCGGCTAAATTTCCCGGAACTTGGGGGATATTTTCCAGTCCCGGGGACTCTAAACTGACCCCCGACATCCTTGGTCTGCAGTAAAATGGACACAGCAAAACTTTTTGAACGCTCACTTTTGAGCTTCTGGGCCGAAATATAGCTCCACTTCACTTTAAGAGTGAAAGAGTAGCCGAGACCGCCTTACTCCCATCGTAATTTTGACCAACTTCGGCTCGATTTCCCGGAACTTGGGGGATATTTCCAGTCACGCGGACTCTAAAGTAACTCCTGATGGCCTTGCTCTGGAGTGAAATGGACACAGCACAACTTTTTGAACGCTGACTTTCGAGCTTCTGGGGGGAAATATTGCCCCAGTTGACTTTAAGAATGAAAGAGTAACCGGGACCGCCTTACGCGCATCGTGATTTTGACCAACTTTGGCTCGATTTCCCGGGAAATGGGGGATATTTTCCGGTACCGAGGACTCTAAACTAACTCCTGATTTCCTCGCTTTGCAGTGAAATGGACACAGCACAACTTTTTGAACGCTCACTTTTGAGCTTCTGGGCCGAAGCATAGCCCTACTTCACTTTAAGACTGAAAGACTAGCCGAGACCGCGTTACGCGCATCGTGATTTTGGGCTACTTCGGCTCGATTTCCCGGAACTTGGGAGATAATTCCCAGTCCCGGGCACTCTAAACTAATTCCTGATGGCCTTGGTTTTCAGTGAAATGGACACAGCCAAACTGTTTGAACGTTCACTTTCGAGCTTCTGGGCCGAAATATAGCCCCACTTCACTTTAAGACTGAAAGAGTAGCCGGGACCGCCTTTACGCGCATATTAATTTTGTCGAACTGCGGCCCTATTTCCTGGGACTTGGGGGATATATTTCAGTCCCGGAAGCTCTAAACTAACTCCTGAATGCCTTGGTTTTTAGTGAAATGGACACAGGTAAAAGGAGCGCACGCTCGGTTTCCAGGTTGTAGGCCGAAACATAGCCCCACTTTATTTTAAGACTGAAAGTGTACACGAAACCGCCTTAAGCGAATCGAAATTTTTAGCCACTATGGCTCGATATGCCAAAACTTGGGGGATATTTCCAGTCCCGGGGACTCTACCCTAACTCTTGATGGCCTTAGTTTTCAGTAAAAAGGTCACAGGTAACATGAGCGCACGCTCGGTGTCGAATTTCTAGGCCGAAATGTAGCCCCAGTTCTTTTTAAGACTGAAAGAGTAAACGAAACTGCCCTACGCCTATCGTAATTTTAAGAAAGTATGGCTCAATTTGCCGAAACTTGGAGGATAGCTTCCAGTCTCGAGGATTCTAAACTATCTCCTGATGGACTTAGTTCTTAGTGAAATGGACACAGGTAAAAGGAGAGCACGCTCGGTGTCGAGCTTGTAGAACCGAAATATAGCCCCACTTCATTTTCGGAGTAAACGAGTAGCCGAGACCGCCTTATGCGCATCGTGATTTTGAGCATCTTTGGCTCGATTTGCCGGAATTCGGGGAATATTTTCCAGTCCCGAGGACTCTATGTTAACTCCTGATGAACTTAGTTTTCAGTGATATGTACACAGGCAAAAGGAGCGCACGCTCGGTGTTGAGCTTCTCGGCCGAAATATAGCCCCACTTCATTTTAAGACTGAAAGAGTAGCCGAGACCGCCTTACGCGCATCGTGATTTTGAGCAACTTTGGCTCGATCTGCCAGAATTTGGGAAATATTTTCCAGTCCCAAGGACTGTAAACTAACTCCTGATGGCCTAAGATGTCAGTGAAATGGACACAGGTAAAATTAGCGAACGCCCGGTCTCGAGCTTCTAGGTCGAAATATAGCCCCCCTTAATTTTAAGACTGAAAGAGTAGCCGAGACCGCCTTACGCGCATGGTGATTTTGGGCCTCTTTTGCTCGATTTCCCGGAGGTTGGCGAATAATTTAAAGTCCCGGGGACGCTAAACTAACTCCCGATGACCTTGGTTTGCAGTTTAATGAACACAGCAAAACAGTCTGAACGCTCACCTTCGAGCTTCAGTGCCGCAATATAGCCCTACTTAAATTTAAGACTGAAAGAATAACCGAGAGCCCGTTACGCGCATCGTAATTTTCATCAACTTCGGCGCCATTTCCTGGAACTTGGAGAATATTTTCCAGTTCCGGGGACTCTAAACTAACTCCTGATTGCATTGGTTTGCAGTCAAATGGACACAGCAAAACTTTTTGAACGCTCACTTTGGAGCTTGTGGGCCTAAATATAGCCACACTTGACTTTAAGACTGAAACAGTAGCCGAGACCACCTTACGCACATCGTGATTTTGACCAACTTCGGCTCGATTTACCGGAACTTGGGGGATATTTTCCAGTCCCGACGACTCTTAAGTAACCGCTGATGGCCTTGGTTTGCATTGAAATGGATACAGGAAAACTTTTTGAACGCTCACTTTTGAGCTTCTGGGCCAAAATATAGCCCCACTTCACTTTAAGACTGAAAGAGTAGCCGAGACCGTCTTACGCGCATCGTGATTTTGACCAACGTCTTCTCGATTTTCCGGAACATGGGAAATACATTCCACTCCCGGGGACTCTAAACTAACTACTGATAGGCTTGGTTTGCAGTGAAATAGACACTAATTTTTTTTGAGCTATGAGCTTGTGGGCCGAAATAGTGCCCAACTTCACTTTAAGACTGAAAGAGTAGCCGAGACCGCCTTAGGCGCATCGTGATTTTAACCAACTTCGGCTTGAGTTGCCAGAACTTAAAAGATATTTTCCACTCCCGGGGACTCTAAACTAACTCATGATGGCCTTGGTTTTCAGTGAAATTGAGAGAGGAAAACTTTTTGAACGCTCACTTTCGAGCTTCTGGACCGAAATATAGCCCTACTTCACTTTGAGACTGCAAGAGTAGCCGAGACCGCCTTACGCGAATCGTTATTTAGACCATTTTCGTCTCGATTTGGCGGAACTTGGAGGATATTTTCCAGTTCCGGGGACTGTAAACTACTTCCTGAGGGCCTTGCTTTGCAGTGAAATGGGCACAACATAACTTTTTGAACGCTCACTTTCGAGCTTCTGGGCCAAAATATACAGCCACGTCACTTTAAGACTAAAAGAGTAGCCGAGACTGCTTTACGCGCATCGTGATTTTGACAAACTTCGGCTGGATTTCCCGGAACTTGGGGGATATTTTCATGTCCCGGAGACTGTAAACTATCTCCTAATGTGCCTTGGTTTGCGGTGAAATGGACACAGCAAAACTTTTTGATCTTTCACTTTCGAGCTTCTGGGCGAAATATAGCTCGAGAATAGCCGAGATCGCCTTACGCGCATCGTAATTTTGACCAACTTTGGCTCGATTTCCCAAGAAATGGGGAATATTTTCCGGTACCGGGGACTCTAAAGTAACTCCTGATTGCCTTGGTTTGCATTGAAATGGAGAGAGCAAAACTTTTTCAACGCTCCCCTTCGGGCTTCTGAGCCGAAATATAGCCCCACTTCAGTTTAAGACTGAAAGAGTAGCCGAGACCGTCTTACGCGCATCGCGATTTTGACCAACTTCGGCTGGATTTCCCAAAACTTCGGGGATATATTCAAGTTCCAAGGACTCTAAACTAACCCCTGATGGCCTTGGTCTGCAGTGAAATGGACACAGCAATTTTTTTTGAACGCTTACTTTCGAAATTCTGGGCCGAAATATAGCCCCACTTCACTTTAAGACTGAAATAGTAGCCGAGACCGCCTTAGACGCATCGTGATTTTGACCAACTTCGGCATGAGTTGCCAGAACTTAAGGGATATTTTTTAGTCCCGCGGACTCTAAACTAACTCATGATGGCCTTGGTTTTGAGTTAAATCGAGAGAGCAAAACTTTTTGAACGCTCACTTTCGAGCTTCTGGGCCGAAATATACAGCCACGTCACTTTAAGACTAAAAGAGTAGCCGAGACTGCTTTACGCGCATCGTGATTTTGACAAACTTCGGCTGGATTTCCCGGGACTTGGGGGATATTTTGATGTCCCGGACACTGTAAACAATCTGCTGATGTAGCTTGGTTAGCGGTGAAATGGACACAGCAAAACTTTTTGAACTTTCACTTTCGAGCTTCTGGGCCGACATATAGCCCCAGTTCACTTTAAGAATCAAAGAGTAGCCGAGACCGCCTTACGCGCATCGTGATTTTGACAAAATTCGGCTCGATTTCCCCGAACTTGGGCGATATTTTCCAGTCCCGAGGAGTCTAAACTAACTCCTGATGGCCTTGGTTTGCAGTGAAATGAACACAGCAAAACTTTTTGAACTTTCACTTTCTAGCTTCTCGGCCGAAATATAGCCCCAGTTCACTTTAAGAATCAAAGAGTAGCCGAAACCGCCTTACCCGCATCGTGATTTTGACAAAATTCGGCTCGATTTCCCCGAACTTGGCCGATATTTTCCAGTCCCGAGGAGTCTAAACTAACTCCTGATGGCCTTGGTTTGCAGTGAAATGAACACAGCAAAACTTTTTGAACTTTCACTTTCTAGCTTCTCCGCCGAAATATAGCCCCAGTTCACTTTAAGAATCAAAGAGTAGCCGAGACCGCCTTACGCGCATCGTGATTTTGACAAAATTCGGCTCGATTTCCCCGAACTTGGGCGATATTTTCCAGTCCCGAGCAGTCTAAACTAACTCCTGATGGCCTTGGTTTGCAGTGAAATGAACAAGGTAACACTTTTTGAACGCTTATTTTCGAGCTTCTGGGATGAAATATAGCCCTACTTCACTTTAAGACTGAAAGAGTAGCCGAGACCGCCTTACGTGCATCGTAATTTTGACCAACTTCGGCTCGATTTCCCGGAAGTTGGCGAATATTTTCAATTCCCGGGGAAGCTAAACTAACTTCCGATGGCCTTAGTTTGCAGTTAGATGGACACAGCAAAAGTTTTTGAACGCTCACTTTCGAGCTTATGGCTCGAAATATAGCCCCACTTAACTTTAAGACTGAAAGAGTAGCCGAGACCGCCTTACGCGCATCGTGATGTTGGGATACTTCGGCTCGATTTCCCGGAAATAGGGGGATATTTTCCAGTCCCGGGGACTCTAAACTAACTCCTGATGGCCTTGGTTTCCAGTGAAATGGACACAGGAACACTTTTTGAACGCGCACTTTCGAGCTTGCTGGCCCAAATATAGCCCTACTTCTTTTTAAAACTGAAAGAGTACGTGGGAGCGCCTTACGCGCATTGTGATTTTGAGGATCTTCGGCTCGATCTGGCGAAACTTGGGAGATATTTTCCAGTCCCAAAGTCTCTAAACTCACTCCTGATTGTCTTAGATGTGATTGAAATAGACACAAAAATTTTTGAACCCTTACTTTCGAGCTTCTGGAGTTAAATCTAAGCCCACTTTACCTTAAGACTGAAAGAGTAGCCGAGACCCCCTTAAGCGCATGGTGATTTTGACTAACTTCGGGTGGATTTCCCGTAACTTGGGGGATATTTCCAGTTCCTTTGAGGCTAAACTAAGTCGTGATGGCCTTGTTTTGCAGTGAAATGGACACAGCAAAACTTTTTAAACACTCAGTTTCGAGCTTCTGGAGCGAAATATTGCCCCAATTCACTTTAAGACTGAAAGAGTAGCCGAGACCGCCGTACGCGCGTCCTGATTTTGACCAACTTCGGTTAAATTTCTCGGAACTTGGGGGATGTTTTCCAGTCCCGGGGACTCTAAACTGACCCCCGACGTCCTTGGTCTGCAGTAAAATGGACACAGCAAAACTTTTTGAACGCTCACTTTTGAGCTTCTGGGCCGAAATATAGCTCCACTTCACTTTAAGAGTGAAAGAGTAGCCGAGACCGCCTTACGCCCATCGTAAATTTGACCAACTTTGGCTCGATTTCCCGGAACTTGGGGGGTATTTTCCAGTCCCTTGGACGCTAAACTAAGTGCTGATGGCCTTGTTTTGAAGTCAAATGGACACAAGAAAACTTTTTGAACGCTCACTTTTTAGCTTGTGGGCCGAAATATAGCCACACTTCACTTCAGGACTGACACAGTAGCCGAGACCACGTTACGCGCATCATGAATTTGATCAACTTCGGCTCGATTTCCCGGGACTTGGGGGATATTCTCCAGTCCCGGGGACTCTAAACTAACTTCTGATGGCCTTGGTTTGCACTGAAAGTGACAGAGCAAAACTTTTTAAACACTCACTTTCGAGCTTCTGGGCCGAAATATAGCCCCACTTCACTTTAAGACTGAAAGAGTAGCCGAGACCACCTTACGCACATCGTGATTTTGACCAACTTCGGCTGGAATTACTGGAACTTGGGGGATATTTTCCAGTCTCGAGGACTCTTAAGTAACCCCTGATGGCCTGGGTTTGCATTGAAATGGATACAGCAAAACTTTTTGAACGCTCACTTTTGAGCTTCTGGGCCAAAATATAGCCCCATTTCACTTGAAGACTGAAAGAGTAGCCGAGACCGTCTTACGCGCATCGTGATTTTGACCAACGTCTTCTCGATTTTCCGGAACTTGGGAAATACATTCCACTCCCGGGGACTCTAAACTAACTACTGATAGCCTTGGTTTGCAGTGAAATAGACACTAATTTTTTTTGAGCTTTGAGCTTGTGGGCCGAAATAGAGCCCCACTTCACTTTAAGACTGAAGGAGTAGCCGACACCGCCTTAAGCGCACCGTGATTTTGACCAACTTGGGCTCGATTTGCCGGAACTTGGGGGATATTTTCCAGTCCCGGGGACTCTAAACTAACTCCTGATTGTCTTGGTTTTCAGTGAAATGGACACAGCGAAACTTTTTGAACGCTCACTCTCGAACTTCTGGCCCGAAATATAGCCCCACTTTACTTTAAGACTGAAAGAGTAGCCGAGACCGTCTTGCGCAAATCGTGATTTTGACCAACTTCGGGTCGGGTTCACAGAACTTGGGAGATATATTCCATTTCCGCGGGCTCTAAACTAACTCCTGATGGCCTTGGTTTTCAGTGAAATGGACAAAGGAAAGCTTTTTGAACACTCTCTTTGTAGCTTCTGGGCCGAAATAGAATCCCACTTCACTTTCAGACTGAAATAGTAGCCGAGACCGCCTCACGCGCATCGTGAGTTAGACCAAGTTCAGCTCGATATCACGGAACTTTTGAAGTATTTTCCAGTCCGGGGGACTCTAAACTAACTCCGGATGGCCTTAATTTGCACTGAAATGCGCACAGCATAAATTTTTGAACGCCCACTTTGGAGCTTCTGGGCCGAAATATAGCCCCACTTCACTTTAAGACTGAAAGAGAAGCCGAGATCGCCTTACGCGCATCGTGATTTTGACCATTTTCGGATCGATTTCTCGGAACTTGGGGAAGATTTTCCAGTCCCGGGGACTCTAAACTAACTCCTGATCGCCTTGCTTTGCATTGAAGTGGACAGAGGAGAACTTTTTGAACGCTCACTTTCAAGCTTGTGGGCCGAAATATAGCCACACTTTACTTTAAGACTGAAACAGTAGCCGAGACCGCATTTCACGCATCGTGATTTTCATCAACTTGGGCTCGCTTTCCCGGAACTTGGGGAATATTTTCCAGTCCCGGGGACCCTAAACTAAGTCCTGATGGCCTTGTTTTGAAGTGAAATGGACACAGCAAAACTTTTTGAACGCTCACTTTCGAGATTCTGGGCCGAAATATAGGCACACTTGACTTTAAGACTGAAACAGTAGCCGACACCACGTTACGCGCATCATGAATTTGATCAACTTCGGCTCCGATTCCCGGGACTTGGGGGATATGCTCCAGTCCCGGGGACTCTAAACTATTTCCTGATGGCCTTGGTTTGCATTGAAATGGACACAGCACAATTTTTTGAACGCACACTTTCGAGATTCTGGGCCGAAGTATAGCCCCACTTCACTTAAGCCTGAAAGAGTAGCCGAGACCGCCTTGCTCGCATCGTGAGTTTGACAAACTTCCGGTCGATATTCCGGAACTTGGGGGATATTTTCCAGTCCCAGCAACTCTAAACTAACTCCTCATGGCCTTGGTTTGCAGTGAAATAGACAGAGGAAAACTTTTTGAACGCTCACCTTCGAGCTTCCTGGCCGAAGTAAAGCCCTACTTTACTTTAAGACTTAAAGAGTAACCGAGACCACCTTACGCGCATTTTGATTTTGACAAACTTCGGGTGGATCTCCCGGAACTTGGGGAACATTTTCCTGTCCCTTGGACGCTAAACTAAGTCCTGATGGCCTTGTTTTGCAGTGAAATGGACACAGCAAAGCTTTTTGAACGCTCACTTTCGAGCTTCTGGGCCGAAATATAGCCCCACTTCACTTTAAGACTGAACCAGTAGCCGATACCGCATTTCGCGCATCGTGATTTTGATCAACTTCGGTTCGATTCCCCGGAACTTGGGCAATATTTTTCAGTCCCGAGGACTCTAAACTAACCCCTGATGGCCTTGGTTTGCAGTGAAATGGACACAGCAAAACTTTTTGAACGCTCACTTTCGGGCTTCTGGCCCGAAATATAGCCCCACTTCACTTTAAGACAGAAAGAGTAGCCGAGACCACTTTAGGGGCATCGTGATTTTGACCAACCTCGGCTCGATTTCCCGGACCTTGGGGCATATTTTCTTGTCCCGGGGACGCTAAACTAACTCCTGATGGCGTTGGTTTGCAGTGAAATGAAGAAGGTAACAGTTTTTGAACGCTTATTTTCGAGCTTCTTGGATGAAATATAGCCCCACTTCACTTTAAGGTATCAGTAAGGGGAAAATTTGCAATTTTGCATAATTTTACTTTTATAAGCGGTTGGATAAATCTTAGAGTAATCTTTAAGATAAAAAAAAAATCCACGAAAAAATCTTATATCTGCCGCTAGTTATTGCGCGAGAAAGATTGTTTTGGATATTAATTACTTAATTGAGAGTTGACAACTTCTGTCAAATGAATTTATTGTCGAGGCAAGAAGTCACATGAGATCAAGATCAGGCTGAGTTGAAACGCGATTCGCGCGCCATAATCAGTGCCGGATGTCTTTGAAGAAAACAGAGCGATCTTGCCCGTTTTCATCGGCTAATGGAAGGCGAAAGAAGGCGAAAAACACTTTCAACAAAGAGTGGGCCGCTAAATTAGCGGAAAGCGGCAAAGGGTTCGTTTTACAATCAAGAAAAATTGCTGGATGAACGCGACAACGATCGCGATCACGAAGCCAGCGAGCAAGACGAAATGAGCGCAAGCCGCGCTAAAATACTGTTGCAAGAAACTGTCCAAGCAGAGGAGATTGACGAAGAGAAGTAGACGAAATTGAAAGGCAGATCGATTGTACAAAATTAGAATCAGCAGTGCAACATTTCTTTTTTCTTACCCAGCTATTGTCATTTCTTCCAGTATCTTTGCCTTTGCATCAACATCAGTCGATGTGATCCCGTTTACGACGTCCTCTCCAGCGTTTCCCTTTGTGCGCTTGCATTTTCTCGGGAACCTTCTACGGGCCTTTGCCATGTTAACAACCGATACGTAAAATTTTGAATGCTAATATAGTAAACCAAAAGATAATTTCACGATTACTAACTTTGGAATTCTGACTTCACACATGAAAAAGCGGTTTATTCACTGGTGAATAATTTACCGCGCGCCGTCGCGGAAATTTGTACCTGTTCCATGTTAACTGTCACAGTCCTATTGTTGTACAGAAAGTTGATTCCTCTGCGGTGTCTCCCTGGGTGTGATAATCTTATAACACTTGGATGCCGCCGAATTTTATTTTTTCTCTGTTTCTCGAAAATAAAAAATAGGCGAGTTGTACGTGCATTTCGAGTTCCAGGTCGGCAGCCCCTGGACCAAATTGGCTGAAATTCAAGGAGAATGTTGTCAGAACGATCGCCGACAAAACCGTGTCTGCGAATTCTGATTACGCTTTTCATTAAAAAGTTATGCCTTTTTTTCGCGGGCAGTCCTATTTTTTTCCGTTCTCTAACTTTATCCTCTTGTAAAATAATAACAAACGCATGTGCCAAAAATCTGAGACACGGTTTTTGAGGTCAATGTGTGAAGAAACGGATGCCATGTTAATCGTTTTCTCCGACCTAAATTTAGCGGGAGTATACCTTGATTTATGGGTTCGTGAAGCTTTGTAAATATATTCACATTTTCGAAACACGGTAAATTTTTACCGTTTTAAACAGGTCAGGTCATAATCTGTAGTTACTAAGCTTCCAGTAAATATACGGCTTATATGGGTTTTTGTTAAAGCCATGAACGCTAGAGGGGACCGCGCACGGATGGTCAAATGGGTTATACTGATACCTTAAGACTAAAAGAGTAGGCGAGACCGCCTTACGCGCATCGTGATTTTGAGCAACTTCCGCTCGATTTTCTAGCATTTTGGCGATATTTTCAAGTCCCGGGGACTCTAAACTAACTCCTGATGGCCTTGGTTTGATGTGAAATGGACGCAGGGAAACTTTTTGAACGCTCAGTTTCGAGCTTCTGGGCCGAAATACAACCGTACTTCACTTTAAGACTGAAATAGTAGCCGAGACCTCCTTACGAGCATCGTGATTTTGACCCAGTTCAGCTCGATCTCCCGGAACTTGGGGGATATTTTCCCGTCCGGGCGACTTTAAACTAACTCCTGATGGCCTTGGTTTGCAGTTAAATGCACAAAGCGTAACTTTTTAAAGGTTCACTTTCGAGCTTCTGGGCCGAAATATAGCCCCACTTTACTTTAAGACTGAAAGAGTAGCCGAGACCGTCTTACGCGCATCGTGATTTTGACAAACTTCCGTTGGATTTCCCGGAACTTCGGGGATATATTCCAGTCCCGGAGACTCTAAACTAACTGCTGATGGCCTTGGTTTGCAGTGAAATGGACACAGCACATTTTTTTTGAACGCTCACTTTCGAGCTTCTCGGCCGAAATATAACCCTACTTCACTTTAAGACTGAAAGAGTAGCCGAGACCGCCTTACGCGCATCGCAATTTTGACCAACTTCGGCTCGATTTCCCGGAAGTTGGCGAATATTTTCAATTCCCGGGGAAGCTAAACTACCTTCCGATGGCCTTAGTTTGTAGTTAAATGGACACAGCACAACTTTTTGAACGCTCACTTTCGAGCTTATGGCTCGAAATATAGCCCCACTTAACTTTAAGACTAAAAGAGTAGCCGAGACCGCCTTACCCGTATCGTGATTTTGGGATACTTCGGCTCGATTTCCCGGAAATAGGGAGATATTTTCCAGTCCCAAAGTCTCTAAACTCCCTCCTGATTGTCTAAGATGTGAGTGAAATAGACACAAAAATTTTTGAACCCTTGCTTTCGAGCTTCTGGAGTTAAATCTAAGCCCACTTTACCTTAAGACTGAAAGAGTAGCCGAGACCCCATTAAGCGCATCGTGATTTTGACTAACTTCGGGTGGATTTCCCGTAACTTGGGGGATATTTCCAGTTCCTTTGACGCTAAGCTAAGTCGTGATGGCCTTGTTTTGCAGTGAAATGGACACAGCAAAACTTTTTAAACACTCAGTTTCGAGCTTCTGGACCGAAATATTGCCCCAATTCACTTTAAGACTGAAAGAGTAGCCGAGACCGCCGTACGCGCGTCGTGATTTTGACCAACTTCGGTTAAAATTCCCGGAACTTGGGGGATATTTTCCAGTCCCAGGGACTCTAAACTGACCCCCGACGTCCTTGGTCTGCAGTAAAATGGACACAGCAAAACTTTTTGAACGCTCACCTTTGAGCTTCTGGGCCGAAATACAGCTCCACTTCACTTTAAGAGTGAAAGAGTAGCCGAGACCGCCTTACGCCCATCGTAATTTTGACCAACTTTGGCTCGATTTCCCGGAACTTGGGGGATATTTTCCAGTCCCGCGGACTCTAAAGTAACTCCTGATCGCCTTGCTCTGGAATGAAATGGACACAGCACAACTTTTTGAACGCTCACTTTCGAGCTTCTGGGGGGAAATATTGCCCCAGTTCACTTTAGGAATGAAAGAGTAACCGGGACCTCCTTAGGCACATCGTGATTTTGACCAACTTTGGCTCGATTTCCCGGGAAATGAGGGATATTTTCCGGTACCGGGGAGTCTAAACTAACTCCTGATTTCCTCGGTTTGCAGTGAAATGGACACAGCACAACTTTTTGAACGCTCACTTTTGAGCTTCTGGGCCGAAGGATAGCCCTACTTCATTTTAAGACTGAAAGACTAGCCGAGACCGCCTTACGCGCATCGTGATTTTGGGCTACTTCGGCTCGATTTCCCGGACCTTGGGAGATAATTGCCAGTGCCGGGCACTCTAAACTAATTCCTGATGGCCTTGGTTTTCAGTGAAATGGACACGGCCAAACTTTTTGAACGTTCACTTTCGAGCTTCTGGGCCGAAATATAGCCCCACTTCACTTTAAGACTGAAAGAGTAGCCGGCACCGCCTTACGCGCATGGTAATTTTGTCGAACTTCGGCTTGATTTCCTGGCACTTGGGGGATATTTTCCAGTCCCGGAAGCTCTAAACTAACTCCTGAATGCCTTGGTTTTTAGTGAAATGGACACAGGTAAAAGGAGCGCACGCTCGGTTTCCAGGTTGTAGGCCGAAATATAGCCCCACTTTATTTTAAGACTGAAAGTGTACACGAAACCGCCTTAAGCGCATCGAAAGTTTTAGCCACTATGGCTCGATATGCCAAAACTTGGGGGATATTTTCCAGTCCCGGGGACTCTACCCTAACTCTTGATGCCCTTAGTTTTCAGTAAAATGGTCACAGGTAACAGGAGCGCACGCTCGGTGTCGAGCTTCTAGGCCGAAATGTAGCCCCAGTTCATTTTAAGACTGAAAGGGTAAACGAAACTACCGTACGCCTATCGTAATTTTAAGAAAGTATGGCTCAATTTGCCGAAACTTGGAGGATAGCTTCCAGTCTCGAGGATTCTAAACTATCTCCTGATGGACTTAGTTCTTAGTGAAATGGACACAGGTAAAAGGAGAGCACGCTCGGTGTTGAGCTTCTCGGCCGAAATATAGCCCCACTTCATTTTAAGACTGAAAGAGTAGCCGAGACCGCCTTACGCGCATCGTGATTTTGAGCAACTTTGGCTCGATCTGCCAGAATTTGGGAAATATTTTCCAGTCCCAAGGACTCTAAACTAACTCCTGATGGCCTAAGATGAAATGGACACAGGTAAAATTAGCGCACGCCCGGTTTCGAGCTTCTAGGTCGAAATATAGGCCCCCTTAATTTTAAGACTGAAAGAGTAGCCGAGACCGCCTTACGCGCATCGTGATTTTGGGCCACTTTTGTTCGATTTCCCGGAAGTTGGCGAATAATTTAAAGTCCCGGGGACGCTAAACTAACTCCCGATGACCTTGGTTTGCAGTTTAATGAACACAGCAAAACAGTCTGAACGCTCACCTTCGAGCTTCAGTGCCGCAATATAGCCCTACTTAAATTTAAGACTGAAAGAATAACCGAGAGCCCGTTACGCGCATCGTAATTTTCATCAACTTCGGCGCCATTTCCTGGAACTTGGAGAATATTTTCCAGTTCCGGGGACTCTAAACTAACTCCCGATTGCCTTGGTATGCAGTGAAATGGACACAGCAAAACTTTTTGAACGCTCACTTTGGAGCTTGTGGGCCTAAATATAGCCACACTTCACTTTAAGACTGAAACAGTAGCCGAGACCACGTTACGCGCATGGTGATTTTGGGCAACTTCTGCTCGCTTTCCTGCAACTTGGGGAATATTTTCCAGTCCCGGGGACTCTAAACTATCTCCTGATGGCCATGGTTTGCAGTGAAACTCACACAGCACAAGTTTTTGAACGTACACTTTCGAGCTTTTAGGCCGAAATATAGTCCCACATCACTTACGACTTAAAGAGTAGCCGAGACCGGCGTGCGCGCATCGTGATTTTGAGCAACTTCGGGTCGATATTCCGGAACTTGGGGGATATTTTGCAGTCCCTTGGATGCTAAACTAGGTGCCAATGGCCTTGTTTTGAATACTTTCGAGCTTCTGGACCGAAATAGAACCCCACTTCACTTGAAGACTGAAAGAGTAGCCGAGACCGCCTTACGTGCATCGTGATTTTGAGCAACTTCCGCTCGATTTGTCGGAACTAAGGGGATATATTCCAGTTCTGAGGACTCTAAACTAATTCCTGATGGCCTTGGTTTGCAGTAAAATGGAGCCAGCAAAACTTTTTGAACGCTCAATTTCGAGCTTCTGGGCCAAAATATAGCCCCCCATAACTTTAACAGTGAAAGAGTAGCCGAGACCGCCTTACGTGCATCGTGATTTTGACAAACTTCGGGTTGATTTCCCGGAACTTGGGGGATATTTTCCAGTCCCGGGGACTCTCAACTAACTCCTGCTTGTCTTGGTTTGCAGTGAAATGGACAGAGCGAAAGTTTTTGAACGCTCACTCTCGAGCTTCTGGGCCGAAATACAGCCCCATTTTACTTTAAGACTGAAAGAGTAGGCGAGACCGTCTTGAGCGAATCGTGATTTTGAGCGATTTCGCGTTTATTTCCCGAAACTTAGGGGATATATTCTAGTCAAAGGGACTCTACAGTAATTCCTGATTGCCTTGGTTTTCAGTGAAATGGACAGAGCACAACTTTGGAGCTTCTGGGCAGAGATATAGCCCCACTTTTCTTTAAAACTGAAAGAGTAGATGAGACCGCCTTACGCGCATCGTAATTTTGACGAACTTCGAATGGATTTCCCGGAACTTGGGGGATATTTTGCAGTCCCTTGAACGCTAAACTATGTCCTGATGGCCTTGTTTTGAAGTCAAATGGACACAACAAAACTTTATGAACGCTCACTTTCTAGCTTGTGGGCCGAAATAAAGCCACACTTCACTTTAGGACTGACTCTAAACTAACTCACGATGGCCTTGGTTTTCAGTTAAATTGAGAGAGCAAAACTTTTTGAACGCTCACTTTCGAGCTTGTGGGCCGAAAGATACAGCCACGTCACTTTAAGACTAAAAGAGTAGCAAGACCACGTTACGCGCATCATGAATTTGATCAAGTTCGGCTCGATTTCCCGGGACTTCGGGGATATTCTCCAGTCCCGGGGACTCTAAACTAACTTCTGATGGCCTTGGTTTGCACTGAAAGTGACAGAGCAAAACTTTTTAAACACTCACTTTCGAGCTTCTGGGCCGAAATATAGCCCCACTTCACCTTAAGGCTGAAAGAGTAGCCGAGATCGCCTTACGCGCATCGTGATTTTGACCATTTTCGGATCGATTTCTCGGAACTTGGGGCATATTTTCCAGTCCCGCGAACTCTAAACTAACTCCTGATCGCCTTGCTTTGCATTGAAATGGACAGAGCAAAAGTTTTTGAACGCTCACTTTCTAGCTTGTGGGCCGAAATATAGCCATACTTTACTTTACGACTGAAACAGTAGCCAAAACCGCATTTCGCGCATCGTGATTTTGATCAACTTGGGCTCGCTTTCCCGGAACTTGGGGAATATTTTCCAGTCCCGGGGACCCTAAACTAAGTCCTGATGGCTTTGTTTTGAAGTGAAATGGACACAGCAAACCTTTTTGAACGCTCACCTTCGAGCTTCCTGGCCGAAGTAAAGCCCTACTTTACTTTAAGACTTAAAGAGTAACCGAGACCACCTTACGCGCATTGTGATTTTGACAAACTTCGGGTGGATCTCCCGGAACTTGGGGAACATTTTCCTGTCCCTTGGACGCTAAACTAAGTCCTGATGGCCTTGTTTTGCAGTGAAATGGACACAGCAAAACTTTTTGAACGCTCACTTTCGAGCTTGTGGGCCGAAATATAGCCACACTTTACTTTAAGACTGAAACAGTAGCCGAGACCGCATTTCGCGCATCGTGATTTTGATCAACTTCGGCTCGCTTACGCGGAACTTGGGGAATATTTTCCAGTCCCGGGGACCCTAAACTAACTTTTGATAGCTTTGGTTTGCAGTGAAATGCACACAGCAAAACTTTTTGAACGCTCACTTTCGAGCGTGTGGTCCGAAATATAGCCACATTTTACTTTAAGACTGAAACAGTAGCCGAGACCGCATTTCGCGCATCGTGATTTTGATCAACTTCGGCTCGATTTACCGGAACTTGGGGAATATTTTCCAGTCCCGGGGACCCTAAACTAACTTTTGATAGCTTTGGTTTGCAGTGAAATGCACACAGCAAAACTTTTTGAACGCTCACTTTCGAGCTTCTGGACAGAAATATAGCCCCACTTCACGTTAAGACTGAAAGGGTAGCCGAGACCGCTTTGGGGGCATCGTGATTTTGACAAACTTCAGCTCGATTTACCGGACCTTGGGGAATATTTTCCAGTCCCAGGGACACTAAACTAACTCGTGATGGCCTTGTTTTTCAGTCACAGAACACAGCAAAACTTTTTGTAGGCTCACTTTCCGGCTTGTGGGCCGAAATATAGCCCCACTGCACTTTAAGACTGAAAGAGTAGCCGATACCGCATTTCGCGCATCGTGATTTTGATCAACTTCGGTTCGATTCCCCGGAACTTGGGCAATCTTTTTCAGTCCCGAGGACTCTAAACTAAGCCGTCATGGCCTTGTTTTGCAGTGAAATGGACACAGCAAAACTTTTTGAACGCTCACTTTCGGGCTTCTGGCCCGAAATATAGCCCCACTTCACTTTAAGACAGAAAGAGTAGCCGAGACCACTTTAGGGGCATCGTGATTTTGACCAACCTCGGCTCAATTTCTCGGATGTTGGGGCATATTTTCTTGTCCCGGGGACGCTAAACTAACTCCTGATGGCCTTGGTCTGCAGTGAAATGAACACAGCAAAACTTTTTGAACGCTCACTTTCGGGCTTCTCGCCCGAAATATAGCCACACTTCACTCTAAGACTGAAAGAGTAGCCGACACTACCTTACGCAAATCGTGATTTTGACCAACTTCGGCTCGATTTCCCGTAAGTTGGGGGATATTTTCCAGTCCCGGGGACTCTAAGCTAGCTCGTGATGGCTTTGGTTTGCAGTCAAATAAACACAGGCAAACTTTTTGAACGCTCACTTTCAAGCTCCTGGCCAGGAATAAAGCCTCACTTCACTTTAAGACAAACAGTAAGCGAGACAGCCTAACGCGCACCGTGATTTTGACCAACTTGGGCTAAATTTCCCTGAACTTGGGGGGATATTTTCCAGTCCCGAAGACTCTTAAGTAACCCCTGATGGCCTTCGTTTGCATTGAAATGGATACAGCAAAACTTTTTGAAGCTCACTTTTGAGCTTCTGGGCCGAAATATAGCCCCACTTCACTTTAAGACTGAAAGACTAGCCAAGACCGTCTTGCGCGCATCGTGATTTTGACAACGTCTTCTGGATTTTCCGGAACTTGGGAAATATATTGCACTGCCGGCGACTCTAAACTAACTCCTGATGGCCTTAGTTTGCAGTGAAATGGACACAGCAAATTTTTTGCAGCGCTCACTTTGGAGCTTCTGGGCCGAAATAGAGCCCCACTTCACTTTAAGACTGAAAGAGTAGCCGAGGCCGCCTTAGGCGCATCGTGATTTTGACCAACTTCGGCTTGAGTTGCCAGAACTTAAAAGATATTTTCCACTCCCGGGGACTCTAAATTAACTCATCATGGCCTTGGTTTTCAGTGAAATTGAGAGAGGAAAACTTTTTGAACGCTCACTTTCGAGCTTCTGGACCGAAATATAGCCCTACTTGACTTTCAGACTCAAAGAGTAGCCGAGACCGCCTTACGCGAATCGTTATTTTGACCAACTTCGTCTCGATTTGGCGGAACTTGGAGGATATTTTCCAGTTCCGGGGACTGTAAACTACTTCCTGAGAGCCTTGCTTTGCAGTGAAATGGGCACAGTATAACTTTTTGAACGCTCACTTTCGAGCTTCTGGGCCAAAATATACAGCCACGTCACTTTAAGACTAAAAGAGTAGCCGAGACTGCTTTACGCGCATCGTGATTTTCACAAACTTCGGCTGGATTTCCCGGAACTTGGGGGATATTTTGATGTCCCGGAGACTGTAAACTATCTGCTGATGTGGCTTGTTTGGCGGTAAAATGGACACAGCAAAACTTTTCGAACTTTCACTTTCGAGCTTCTGGGCCGAAATATAGCCCGAGTTCACTTTAAGAATGAAACAATAGCCGAGACTGCCTTACGCGCATCGTGATTTTGACAAAATTCGGCTCGATTTCCCCGAACTTAGGCGATATTTTCCAGTCCCGAGGAGTCTAAACTAACTCCTGATAGCCTTGGTTTGCAGTGAAATGAACAAGGTAGCAGTTTTTGAACGCTTATTTTCGAGCTTCTGGGATGAAATATAGCCCCACTTCACTTTAAGACTAAAAGAGTAGGCGAGACCGCCTTACGCGCATCGTGATTTTGAGCAACTTCCGCTCCATTTTCTAGAATTTTGGCGATATTTTCAAGTCCCGGAGACTCCAAAGTAACTCCTGATGGCCTTGGTTTGATGTGAAACGGACGCAGCAAAACTTTTTGAACGTTCAGTTTCGAGCTTCTGGGCCGAAATACAACCATACTTGACTTTAAGACTGAAATAGTAGCCGAGACCTCCTTACGAGCAGCGTGATTTTGACCCTTTTCAGCTCGATTTCCCGGAACTTGGGGGATATTTTCCAGTCCGGGGGACTTCAAACTAACTCCTGATGGCCTTGGTTTGCAGTTAAATGCACAAAGCGTAACTTTTTGAAGGTGCATTTTCGAGCTTCTGGGCCGAAATATGGCCCCACTTTACTTTAAGACTGAAAGAGTAGCCGAGACCGTCTTACGCGCATCGTGATTTTGACCAACTTCCGTTGGATTTCCCGGAACTTCGGGGATATATTCCAGTCCCGGGGACTCTAAACTAACTGCTGATGGCCTTGGTTTGCAGTGAAATAGACACAGCACATTTTTTTGAACGCTCACTTTCGAGCTTCTCGGCCGAAATATAGCCCTACTTCACTTTAAGACTGAAAGAGTAGCCGAGACCGCCTTACGCGCATCGTAATTTTGACCAACTTCGGCTCGATTTCCCGGAAGTTGGCAAATATTTTCAATTACCGGGGATGCTAAACTAACTTCTTATGGCCTTAGTTTGCAGTTAAATGGACACAGGAAAACTTTTTCAACGCTCACTGTCGAGCTTATGGCTCGAAATATAGCCCCACTTAACTTTAAGACTGAAAGAGTAGCCGAGACCGCCTTACGCGCATCGTGATGTTGGGATACTTCGGCTCGATTTCCCGGAAATAGGGGGATATTTTCCAGTCCCGGGGACTCTAAACTAACTGCTGATGGCCTTGGTTTCCAGTGAAATGGACACAGGAACACTTTTTGAACGCGCACTTTCGAGCTTGCTGGCCCAAATATAGCCCTACTTCTTTTTGAGACTGAAAGAGTAGGCGGGAGCGCCTTACGCGCATTGTGATTTTGAGGATCTTCGGCTCGATCTGGCGAAACTTGGGAGATATTTTCCAGTTGCAAAGTCTCTAAACTCACTCCTGATTGTCTAAGATGTGAGTGAAATAGACACAAAAATTTTTCAACCCTTACTTTCGAGCTTCTGGAGTTAAATCTAAGCCCACTTTACCGTAAGACTGAAAGAGTAGCCGAGACCCCCTTAAGCGCATCGTGATTTTGACTAACTTCGGGTGGATTTCCCGTAACTTGGGGGATATTTCCAGTTCCTTTGAGGCTAAACTAAGTCGTGATGGCCTTGTTTTGCAGTGAAATGGACACAGCAAAACTTTTTAAACACTCAGTTTCGAGCTTCTGGGCCGAAATATTGCCCCAATTCACTTTAAGACTGAAAGAGTAGCCGAGACCGCCGTACGCGCGTTGAGATTTTGACCAACTTCGGTTAAATTTCCCGGAACTTGGGGGATATTTTCCAGTCCCGGGGACTCTAAACTGACCCCCGACGTCCTTGGTCTGCAGTAAAATGGACACAGCAAAACCTTTTGAACGCGCACTTTTGAGCTTCTGGGCCGAAAGACAGCTCCACTTCACTTTAAGAGTGAAAGAGTAGCCGAGACCGCTTTACGCGCATCGTAATCTTGAGCAACTTCGGCTCGATTTCCCGGAACTTGGGGGATATTTTCCAGTCACGCGGACTCTAAAGTAACTCCTGATGGCCTTGCTCTGGAGTGAAATGGACACAGCACAACTTTTTGAACGCTCACTTTCGAGCTTCTGGGGGGAAATATTGCCCCAGTTCACTTTAAGAATGAAAGAGTAACCGGGACCGCCTTACGCACATCGTGATTTTGACCAACTTTGGCTCGATTTCCCGGGAAATGGCGGATATTTTCCGGTACCGGGGACTCTAAACTAGCTCCTGATTTCCTCGGTTTGCAGTGAAATGGACACAGCACAACTTTTTGAACGCTCACTTTTGGGCTTCTGGGCCGAAGCCTAGCCCTACTTCACTTTAAGACTGAAAGACAAGCGGAGCCCGCCTTACGCGCATCGTGATTTTGGGCTACTTCGGCTCGATTTCCCGGAACTTGGGAGATAATTGCCAGTCCCGAGGACTATAAACTAATTCCTGATGGCCTTGGTTTTCAGTGAAATGGACACAGCCAAACTTTTTGAACGTTCACTTTCGAGCTTCTGGGCCGAAAGATAGCCCCACTTCACTTTAAGACTGAAAGGGTAGCCGGGACCGCCTTAGGCGCATCGTGATTTTGACCAACGTCTTCTTGATTTTCCGGAACTTGGGAAATACATTCCACTCCCGGGGACTCTAAACTAACTATTGATAGCCTTGGTTTGCAGTGAAATAGACACAGTAATTTTTTTTGAGCTTTGAGCTTGTGGGCCGAAATAGAGCCCCACTTCACTTTAAGACTGAAGGAGTAGCCGACACCGCCTTAAGCGCACCGTGACTTTGACCAACTTCGGCTCGATTTGCCGGAACTTGGGGAATATTTTCCAGTCCCGGGGACTCTAAACTAACTCCTGATTGTCTTGGTTTTCAGTGAATTGGACACAGCGAAACTTTTTGAACGCTCACTCTCGAGCTTCTGGACCGAAATATAGCCCCACTTTACTTTAAGACTGAAAGAGTAGCCGAGACCGTCTTGCGCAAATCGTGATTTTCACCAACTTTGGGTCGGTTTCCCAGAACTTGGGGGATATATTCCATTTCCGCGGGCTCTAAACTAACTCCTGGTGGCCTTGGTTTTCAGTGAAATGGACAAAGGAAAGCTTTTTGAACACTCTCTTTGTAGCTTCTGGAACGAAATAGAATCCCACTTCACTTTCAGACTGAAATAGTAGCCGAGACCGCCTCACGCGCATCGAGAGTTAGACCAAGTTCAGCTCGATTTCACGACACTTTTGGGATATTTTCCAGTCCGGGGGACTCTAAACTAACTCCGGATGGCCTTGGTTTGCACTGAAATGCGCACAGCATAAATTTTTGAACGCCCAATTTGGAGCTTCTGGGCCGAAATAAAGCCCCACTTCAGTTTAAGACTGAAAGAGTAGCCGAGATCGCCTTACGCGCATCGTGCTTTTGACCATTTTCGGATCGATTTCTCGGAACTTGGGGGATATTTTCCAGTCCCGGGGACTCTAAACTAACTCCTGATCGCCTTGCTTTGCATTGAAATGGACAGAGCAAAACTTTTTGAACGCTCACTTTCGAGCTTGTGGGCCGAAATATACCCGCACTTTACTTTAAGACTGAAACAGTAGCCGAGACCGCATTTCGCGCATCGTGATTTTGATCAACTTCGGCTCGTTTTTTTGGAACTTGGGGAATATTTTCCAGTCCCGGGGACCCTAAACTAAGTCCTGATGGCCTTGTTTTGCAGTAAAATGGAGCCAGCAAAACTTTTTGAACGCTCACTTTCTAGCTTGTGGGCCGAAATATAGGCACACTTGACTTTAAGACTGAAACAGTAGCCGAGACCACGTTACGCGCATCATGAATTTAATCAACTTCGGCTCCGATTCCCGCGACTTGGGGGATATGTTCCAGTCCTGAGGACTCTAAACTAACTCCTGATGTCCTTGGTTTCCATTGAAATGGACACAGCACAATTTTTTGAACACACACTTTCGAGATTCTGGGCCGAAATATAGCCCCACTTCACTTAAGACTGAAAGAGTAGCCGAGACCGCCTTGCTCGCATCGTGAGTTTGACAAACTTCCGGTCGATATTCCGGAACTTAGGGGATATTTTCCAGTCCCAGGAACTCTAAACTAACTCCTCATGGCCTTGGTTTGCAGTGAAATGGACAGAGCAAAACTTTTTGAACGCTCACCTTCGAGCTTCCTGGCCGAAATAAAGCCCCACTTTACTTTAAGACTTAAAGAGTAACCGAGACCACCTTACGCGCATTGTGATTTTGACAAACTTCGGGCGGATCTCCCGGAACTTGGGGAACATTTTCCAGTCCCTTGGACGCGAAACTAAGTCCTGATGGCCTTGTTTTGCAGTGAAATGGACACAGCAAAGCTTTTTGAACGCTCACTTTCGAGCTTGTGGGCCCAAATATAGCCACACTTTACTTTAAGACTGAAACAGTAGCCGACACCGCATTTCGCGCATCGTGATTTTGATCAACTTGGGCTCGCTTTCCCGGAACTTGGGGAATATTTTCCAGTCCCGGGGACCCTAAACTAACTTTTGATAGCTTTGGTTTGCAGTGAAATGCACACAGCAAAACTTTTTGAACGCTCACATTCGAGCTTCTGGACAGAAATATAGAGCAATTTTACTTTAAGATTGAAAGGGTAGCCGAGACCGCTTTGGGAGCATCGTGATTTTGACCACTTTCAGCTCGATTTACCGGAACTTGGGAATATTTTCCAGTCCCAAGGACGCTAAACTAACTCGTGATGGCCTTGTTGTTCAGTCAAAGAACACAGCAAAACTTTTTGAAGGCTCACTTTCGGGCTTCTGGGCCGAAATATAGCCCCACTTCACTCTAAGACTGAAAGAGTTGCCGACACTACCTTACGCAGATCGTGATTTTTACCAACTTCGGCTCGATTTCCCGGAAGTTGGGGCATATTTTCCAGTCCCGGGGACTCTAAAAAAGTCCTGATGGCTTTGGTTTGCAGTCAAATAAACACAGGGAAACTTTTTGAACGCTCACTTTCAAGCTCCTGGGCAGGAATAAAGCCTCACTTCACTTTAAGACTGAAACAGTAAGCGAGACCACCTAACGCGCACCGTGATTTTGACCAACTTCGGCTAAATTTCCCTGAACTTGGGGGGATATTTTCCAGTCCCGAAGACTCTTAAGGAACCCCTGATGGCCTTCGTTTGCATTGAAATGGATACAGCAAAACATTTTGAACGCTCACTTTTGAGCTTCTGGGCCGAAATATAGCCCCACTTCACTTTAAGACTGAAAGACTAGCCAAGACCGTCTTGCGCGCATCGTGATTTTGAGCAACGTCTTCTCGATTTTTCGGAACTTGGGAAATATATTGCAGTCCAGGGGACTCTAAACTTACTCCTGATGGCCTTGGTTTGCAGTGAAATGGACACAGCACATTTTTTGCAGCCCTCACTTTGGAGCTTCTGGGCCGAAATAGAGCCCCACTTCACTTTAAGACTGAAAGAGTAGCCGAGGGCGCCTTAGGCGCATCGTGATTTTGACCGACTTCGGCTTGAGTTGCCAGAACTTAAAAGATATTTTCCAGTCCCGGGGACTCTAAACTAACTCATGATGGCCTTGGTTTTCAGTGAAATTGAGAGAGGAAAACTTTTTGAACGCTCACTTTCGAGCTTCTGGACCGAAATATAGCCCTACTTCACTTTCAGACTGAATGAGTAGCCGAGACCGCCTTACGCGAATCGTTATTTTGACCAACTTCGTCTCGATTTGGCGGAACTTGGAGGATATTTTCCAGTTCCGGGAACTGTAAACTACTTCTTGAGGGCCTTGCTTTGCAGTGAAATGGGCACAGCATAACTTGTTGAACGCTCACTTTCGAGCTTCTGGGCCAAAATATACAGCCGCGTCACTTTAAGACTAAAAGAGTAGCCGAGACTGCTTTACGCGCATCGTGATTTTCATAAACTTCGGCTCGATTTCCCGGAACTCAGGGGATATTTTGATGTCCCGGAGACTGTAAACTATCTCCTGATGTGGCTTGGTTGGCGGTGAAATGGACAGAGCAAAACTTTTCGAAGTTTCACTTTCGAGCTTCTGGACCGAAATATAGCCCGAGTTCACTTTAAGAATGAAAGAATAGGCGAGACCGCCTTACGTGCATCGTGTTTTTGACCAACTTTGGCTCGATTTCCCAGGAAATGGGGAATATTTTCCGGTACCGGGGACTCTAAAGTAACACCTGATTGCCTTGGTTTGCATTGAAATGGAGAGAGCAAAACTTTTTCAACGCTCCCCTTCGGGCTTCTGAGCCGAAATATAGCCCCACTTCACTTTAAGACTGAAAGAATAACCGAGAGCCCGTTACGCGCATCGTGATTTTCATCAACTTCGGCGCCATTTCCTGGAGCTTGGAGAATATTTTCCAGTTCCGGGGACTCTGAACTAACTCCTGATTGCCTTGGTTTGCAGTGAAATGGACACAGCAAAACTTTTTGAACGCTCACTTTCGAGCTTGTGGGCCTAAATATACCCGCACTTCACTTTAAGACTGAAACAATAGCCGAGACCGCGTTACGCGCATCGTGATTTTGAGCAACTTCTGCTCACTTTCCTGGAACTTGGGGAATATTTTCGAGTCCCGGGGACTCTAAACTAACTCCTGATGGCCATGGTTTGCAGTGAAATTCATACAGGACAAGTTTTTGAACGAACACTTTCGAGCTTTTAGGCCGAAATATAGTCCCACATCACTTACGACTTAAAGAGTAGCCGAGACCGGCGTGCGCGCATCGTGATTTTGACCAACTTGGGGTCGATACTCCGGAATTTGGGGGATATTTTCCAGTCCCAGGGACTCTAAACTAACTCTTGATGGCCTTGGTTTGCAGTGAAATGGAGACAGCAAAACTTTTTGAACGCTCACCTTCAAGCTTCTTGGCCGAAATATAGCCCACTTTACTTTAATACTGAAAAAGTAGCCGAGACCGCCTTACGCGCAAAGTGATTTTGACAAACCTCGGGTGGATTTGCCAGAAATTCGGGGATATTTTCCAGTCCCTTGAACGCTAAACTAGGTGCCGATGGCCTTGTTTTGCAGTGAAATGGACACAGCAAAGCTTTTTGAACGCTCACTTTCGAGCTTGTGGGCCGAAATATAGCCATACTTCACTTTCAGACTGCAACAGTAGCCGAGACCAAGTTTCGCGCATCGTGATTTTGATCAACTTCGGCTCGATTTCCCGGAACTTGCGAAATATTTTCCAGTCCCGGTGACTCTAAAGTAACTCGTGCTGGTCTTGGTTTGCAGTGAAACGGAAACAGAAAAAGTTTTTGAACGCATACTTTCGAGCTTCTGGACCGAAATAGAACCCCACTTCACTTGAAGACTGAAAGAGTTGCCGAGACCGCCTTACGTGCATCGTGATTTTGAGCAACTTCGGCTCGATTTGCCGGAACTAAGGGGATATATTCCAGTTCTGAGGACTCTAAACTAATTCCTGATGGCCTTGGTTTGCAGTAAAATGGAGCCAGCAAAACGTTTCGAACGCTCAATTTCGAGCTTCTGGGCCAAAATATAGCCCCCCATTACTTTAACACTGAAAGAGTAGCCGAGACCGCTTTACGTGTATGGTGATTTTGACAAACTTCGGGTTGATTTTCCGGAACTTGGGGGATATTTTCCAGTCCCGGGGACTCTCAACTAACTCCTGCTTGTCGTGGTTTGCAGTGAAATGGACACAGCGAAAGTTTTTGAACGCTCACTCTCGAGCTTCTGGGCCGAAATACAGCCCCATTTTACTTTAAGACTGAAAGAGTAGGCGAGACCGTCTTGAGCGAATCGTGATTTTGAGCAATTTCGCGTTTATTTCCCGAAACTTGGGGGATATATTCCAGTCAAAGGGACTCTACAGTAACTCCTGATGGCCTTGGTTTTCAGTGAAATGGACAGAGCACAACTTTGGAGCTTCTGGGCAGAAATATAGCCCCACTTTACTTTAAGACTGAAAGAGTAGATGAGACCGCCTAACGCGCATCGTAATTTTGACGAACTTCGAATGGATTTCCCGGAACTTGGGGGATATTTTGCAGTCCCTTTGACGCTAAACTAAGTCCTGATGGCCTTGTTTTGAAGTCAAATGGACACAACAAAACTTTTTGAACGCTCACTTTCTAGCTTGTGGGCCGAAATATAGGCACACTTGACTTTAAGACTGAAACAGTAGCCGAAACCATGTTACGCGCATCATGAATTTAATCAACTTCGGCTCCGATTCCCGCGACTTGGGGGATATGTTCCAGTCCCGGGGACTCTAAACTAACTCCTGATGGGCTTGGTTTGCATTGAAATGGACACAGCACAATTTTTTGAACGCACACTTTCGAGATTCTGGGCCGAAATATAGTCCCACTTCACTTAACACTGAAAGAGTAGCCGAGACCGCCTTGCTCGCATCGTTTGACAAACTTCCGGTCGATATTCCGGAACTTGGGGGATATTTTCCAGTCCCAGGAGCTCTAAACTAACTCCTCATGCCCTTGGTTTGCAGTGAAATGGACAGAGCAAAACTTTTTGAACGCTCACCTTCGAGCTTCCTAGCCGAAATAAAGCCCCACTTCACTTTAAGACTGAAAGAGTAGCCGAGACCGCTTTGGGAGCATCGTAATTTTGACCAACTTCAGCTCAATTTACCGGAACTTGGGGAATATTTTCCAGTCGCAGGGACGCTAAACTAACTCGTGATGCCCTTGTTTTTCAGTCAAAGAACACAGCAAAACTTTTTGAACGCTCACCTTCGAGCTTCCTGGCCGAAATAAAGCCCTACTTTACTTTAAGACTTAAAGAGTAACCGAGACCACCTTACGCGCATTGTTATTTTGACAAATTTCGGGTGGATCTACCGGAACTTGGGGAACATTTTCCACTCCCTTGGACGCGAAACTAACTCCTGATGGCCTTGTTTTGCAGTGAAACGGACACAGCAAAACCTTTTTGAACGCTCACTTTCGAGCTTGTGGGCCGAAATATAGCCACACTTTACTTTAAGACTGAAACAGTAGCCGAGACCGCACTTCGCGCATCGGGATTTTGATCAACTTCGGCTGGCTTTCCCGGAACTTGGGGAATATTTTCCAGTCCCCGGGACTTTAAACTAACTTTTGATAGCTTTGGTTTGCAGTGAAATGCACACAGCAAAACTTTTTGAACGCTCACTTTCGAGCTTCTGGACAGAAATATAGCCCCACTTCACTTTAAGACTGAAAGGGTAGCCGAGACCGCTTTGGGAGCATCGTGATTTTGACCAACTTCAGCTCGATTTACCGGAACTTGGGGAATATTTTCCAGTCCCAGGGACGCTAAACTAACTCGTGATGGCCTTGTTTTTCAGTCAAAGAACACAGTAAAACTTTTTGAAGGCTCACTTTCGGGCTTCTGGGCCGAAATATAGCCCCACTTCACTTTAAGACTGAAAGAGTAGCCGATACCGCATTTCGCGCATCGTGATTTTGCTCAACTTCGGTTCGATTCCCCGGAACTTTGGCAATATTTTTTGGTCCCGGGGACTCTAAACTAACCCCTGATGGCCTTGGTTTGCAGTGAAATGGACACAGCAAAACTTTTTGAACGCTCACTTTCGGGCTTCTGGCCAGAAATATAGCCCCACTTCACTTTAAGACAGAAAGAGTAGCCGAGACCACTTTAGGGGCATCGTGATTTTGACCAACCTCGGCTCAATTTCCCGGACCTTGGGGCATATTTTCTTGTCCCGGGGACGCTAAACTAACTCCTGATGGCCTTGGTTTGCAGTGAAATGAACACAGCAAAACTTTTCGAACGCTCACTTTCAGGCTTCTCGCCCGAAATATAGCCCCACTTCACTCTAAGACTGAAAGAGTAGCCGACACTACCTTACGCAAATCGTAATTTTCACCAACTTCCGCTCGATTTACCGGAACTTGGGGAATATTTTCCAGTCCCAGGGACGCGAAACTAACTCGTGTAGCCTTGTTTTTCAGTCAAAGAACACAGCAAAACTTTTTGAACGTTGACTTTCGGGCTTCTTGGCCGAAATATAGCCCCACTTCACTTTAAGACTGAAAGAGTAGCCGATATCGCATTTCGCGCATCGTGATTTTGATCAACTTCGGTTCGATTCCCCGGAACTTGGGCAATATTTTTCAGTCCCGGGGACTCTAAACTAACCCCTGATGGCCTTGGTTTGCAGTGAAATGGACACAGCAAAACTTTTTGAACGCTCACTTTCGGGCTTCTTGCCCGAAATATAGCCCCACTTCACTTTAAGACAGAAAGAGTAGCCGAGACCACTTTAGGGGCATCGTGATTTTGACCAACCTCGGCTCAATTTCCCGGACCTTGGGGCATATTTTCTTGTCCCGGGGACGCTAAACTAACTCCTCATGACCTTGGTTTTAAGTGAAATGAAGACAGCAAAATTTTTTGAACGCTCACTTTCGGGCTTCTCGCCCGAAATATAGCCCCACTTCACTCTAAGACTGAAAGAGTAGCCGACACTACCTTACGCAAATCGTGATTTTGACCAACTTCGGCTCGATTTCCCGGAAGTTGGGGGATATTTTCCAGTCCCAGGGACTCTAAACTAGCTCCTGATGGCTTTGGTTTGCAGTCAAATAAACACAGGGAAACTTTTTCAACGCTCACTTTCAAGCTCCTGGACAGGAATAAAGCCTCACTTCACTTTAAGACTGAAACAGTAAGCGAGATCGCCTAACGCGCACCGTGATTTTGACCAACTTCGGCTAAATTTCCCTGAACTTGGGGGGATATTTTCCAGTCCCGAAGACTCTTAAGTAACCCCTGATGGCCTTCGTTTGCATTGAAATGGATACAGCAAAACTTTTTGAACGCTCACTTTTGAGCTTCTGGACCGAAATATAGCCCCACTTCACTTAATGACTGAAAGACTAGCCAAGACCGTCTTGCGCGCATCGTGATTTTGAGCAACGTCTTCTCGATTTTCCGGAACTTGGGAAATATATTGCAGTCCCGGGGACTCTAAACTAACTCCTGATGGCCTTGGTTTGCAGTGAAATGGACAAAGCAAATTTTTTGCAGCGCTCACTTTGGAGCTTCTGGGCCGAAATAGAGCCCCACTTCACTTTAAGACTGAAAGGGTAGCCGAGGCCGCCTTAGGCGCATCGTGATTTTGTCCAACTTCGGCTTGAGTTGCCAGAACTTAAAAGATATTTTCCAGTCCCGGGGACTCTAAACTAACTCATGATGGCCTTGGTTTTCAGTGAAATTGAGAGAGGAAAACTTTTTGAACGCTCACTTTCGAGCTTCTGGACCGAAATATAGCCCTACTTCACTTTCAGACTCAAAGAGTAGTCGAGACGGCCTTACGCGAATCGTTATTTTGACCAACTTCGTCTCGATTTGGCGGAACTTGGAGGATATTTTCCAGTTCCGGGGACTGTAAACTACTTCCTGAGGGCCTTGCTTTGCAGTGAAATGGGCACAGCATAACTTTTTGAACGCTCACTTTCGAGCTTCTGGGCCAAAATATACAGCCACGTCACTTTAAGACTGAACAAGTAGCCGAGACTTCTTTACGCGCATCGTGATTTTCACAACCTTCGGCTCGATTTCCCGGAACTTGGGGGATATTTTGATGTCCCGGAGACTGTAAACTATCTCCTGATGTGGCTTGGTTCGCGGTGAAATGGACACAGCAAAACTTTTTGAACTTTCACTTTCGAGCTTCTGGGCCGAAATATAGCCCGAGTTCACTTTAAGAATGAAAGAATAGCCGAGACCGCCTTACGCGCATCGTGATTTTGACCAACTTTGGCTCGATTTCCCAGGAAATGGGGAATATTTTCTGGTACTGGGGACTCTAGAGTAACTCCTGATTGCCTTGGTTTGCATTGAAATGGAGAGAGCAAAACTTTTTCAACGCTCCCCTTCGGGCTTCTGAGCCGAAATATAGCCCCACTTCAGTTTAAGACTGAAAGAGTAGCCGAGACCGTCTTACGCGCATCGTGATTTTGACCAACTTTGGGTGGATTTCCCGAAACTTCGGGGATATATTCAAGTTCCAAGGACTCTAAACTAACCCCTGATGGCCTTGGTCTGCAGTGAAATGGACACAGCAATTTTTTTTGAACGCTTACTTTCGAAATTCTGGGCCGAAATATAGCCCCACTTCACTTTAAGACTGAAATAGTAGCCGAGACCGCCTTAGACGCATCGTGATTTTGACCAACTTCGGCTTGAGTTGCCAGAACTTAAGGTATATTTTTTAGTCCCGTGGACTCTAAATTAACTCATGATGGCCTTGGTTTTCAGTTAAATTGAGAGAGCAAAACTTTTTGAACGCTAACTTTCGAGCTTCTGGGCCGAAATATACAGCCACGTCACTTTAAGACTAAAAGAGTAGCCGAGACTACTTTAACGCGCATCGTGATTTTGACAAACTTCGGCTCGATTTCCCGGGACTTGGGGGATATTTTGATGTCCCGGACACTGTAAACAATCTGCTGATGTGGCTTGGTTTGCGGTGAAATGGACACAGCAAAACTTTTTGAACTTTCACTTTCGAGCTTCTGGGCCGAAATATAGCCCCAGTTCACTTTAAGAATCAAAGAGTAGCCGAGACCGCCTTACGCGCATCGTGATTTTGACAAAATTCGGCTCGATTTCCCCGAACATGGGCAATATTTTCCAGTCCCGAGGAGTCTAAACTAACTCCTGATGGCCTTGGTTTGCAGTGAAATGAACACAGCAAAACTCTTTGAACTTTCACTTCCTAGCTTCTCGGCCGAAATATAGCCCCAGTTCACTTTAAGAATCAAAGAGTAGCCGAAACCGCCTTACGCGCATCGTGATTTTGACAAAATTCGGCTCGATTTCCCCGAACTTGGCCGATATTTTCCAGTCCCGAGGAGTCTAAACTAACTCCTGATGGCCTGGGTTTGCAGTGAAATGAACACAGCAAAACTTTTTGAACTTTCACTTTCTAGCTTCTCGGCCGAAATATAGCCCCAGTTCACTTTAAGAATCAAAGAGTAGCCGAAACCGCCTTACCCGCATCGTGATTTTGACAAAATTCGGCTCGATTTCCCCGAACTTGGCCGATATTTTCCAGTCCCGAGGAGTCTAAACTAACTCCTGATGGCCTTGGTTTGCAGTGAAATGAACACAGCAAAACTTTTTGAACTTTCACTTTCTAGCTTCTCGGCCGAAATATAGCCCCAGTTCACTTTAAGAATCAAAGAGTAGCCGAGACCGCCTTACGCGCATCATGATTTTCACAAAATTCGGCTCGATTTCCCCGAACTTGGGCGATATTTTCCAGTCCCGAGCAGTCTAAACTAACTCCTGATGGCCTTGGTTTGCAGTGAAATGAACAAGGTAACACTTTTTGAACGCTTATTTTCGAGCTTCTGGGAAGAAATATAGCCCCACTTCACTTTAAGACTGAAAGAGTAGGCGAGACCGCCTTACGCGCATCGTGATTTTGAGCAACTTCCGCTCGATTTTCTAGAATTTTGGCGATATTTTCAAGTCCCGGGGACTCTAAACTAACTCCTGATTGCCTTGATTTGATGTGAAATGGACGCAGGAAAACTTTTTCAACGCTCAGTTTCGAGCTTCTCGGCCGAAATACAACCGTACTTCACTTTAAGACTGAAATAGTAGCCGAGACCTCCTTACGAGCATCGTGATTTTGACCCAGTTCAGCTCGATTTCCCGGAACTTGGAGGATATATTCCAGTCCGGGGGACTTGAAACTAACTCCTGATGGCCTTGGTTTGCAGTTAAATGCACAAAGCGTAACTTTTTAAAGGTTCACTTTCGAGCTTCTGGGCCGAAATATAGCCCCACTTTACTTTAAGACTGAAAGAGTAGCCGAGACCGTCTTACGCGCATCGTGATTTTGACCAATTCCGTTCGATTTCACGGAACTTCGGTGAGATATTCCAGTCCGGGGGACTCTAAACTAACTGCTGATGGCCTTGGTTTGCAGTGAAATGGACACAGCACATTTCTTTGAACGCTCACTTTCGAGCTTCTCGGCCGAAATATAGCCCTACTTCACTTTAAGACTGAAAGAGTAGCCGAGACCGCCTTACGCGCATGGTAACTTTATCGAACTTCGGCTTGATTTCCTGGGACTTGGGGGATATTTTCTAGTCCCGGAAGCTCTAAACTAACTCCTGAATGCCTTGGTTTTTAGTGAAATGGACACAGGTAAAAGGAGCGCACGTTCGGTTTCCAGGTTGTAGGCCGAAATATAGCCCCACTTTATTTTAAGACTGAAAGTGTACACGAAACCGCCTTAAGCCCATCGAAAGTTTTAGCCACTATGGCTCGATATGCCAAGACTTGGGGGATATTTTCCAGTCCCGGGGACTCTACCCTAACTCTTGATGGCCTTAGTTTTCAGTAAAAAGGTCACAGGTAACAGGAGCGCACGCTCGGTGTCGAGCTTCTAGGCCGAAATGTAGCCCCAGTTCATTTTAAGACTGAAAGAGTAAACGAAACTGCCGTACGCCTATCGTAATTTTAAGAAAGTATGGCTCAATTTGCCGAAACTTGGAGGATAGCTTCCAGTCTCGAGGATTCTAAACTATCTCCTGGTGGACTTAGTTCTTAGTGAAATGGACACAGGTAAAAGGAGAGCACGCTCGGTGTCGAGCTTGTAGAACCGAAATATAGCCCCACTTCATTTTCGGAGTAAACGAGTAGCCGAGACCGCCTTACTAGCATCGTGATTTTGAGCATCTTTGGCTCGATTTGCCGGAATTCGGGGAATATTTTCCAGTCCCGAAGACTCTATGTTAACTCCTGATGAACTTAGTTTTCAGTGATATGTACGGAGGCAAAAGGAGCAACCGCTCGGTGTTGAGCTTCTCGGGCGAAATACAGCCCCACTTCATTTTAAGACTGAAAGAGTAGCCAAGACCGCCTTACGCGCATCGTGATTTTGAGCAACTATGCCTCGATCTGCCAGAATTTGGGAAATATTTTCCAGTCCCAAGGACTCTAAACTAACTCCTGATGGCCTAAGATGTCAGTGAAATGGACACAGGTAAAATTAGCGCACGCCCGGTCTCGAGCTTCTAGGTCGAAATATAGCCCCTCTTAATTTTAAGACTGAAAGAGTAGCCGAGACCGCTTTACGCGCATCGTGATTTTGGGCCACTTTTGCTCGATTTCCCGCAAGTTGGCGAATAATTTAAAGTCCCGGGGACGCTAAACTAACTCCCGATGACCTTGGTTTGCAGTTTAATGAACACAGCAAAACATTCTGAACGCTCACCTTCGAGCTTCAGTGCCGCAATATAGCCCTACTTAAATTTAAGACTGAAAGAATAACCGAAAGCCCGTTACGCGCATCGTAATTTTCATCAACTTCGGCGCCATTTCCTGGAACTTGGAGAATATTTTCCAGTTCCGGGGACTCTAAACTAACTCCTGATTGCCTTGGTTTGCAGTCAAATGGACACAGCAAAACTTTTTGAACGCTCACTTTCGAGCTTGTGGGCCTAAATATAGCCACACTTCACTTTAAGACTGAAACAGTAGCCGAGACCGCGTTACGCGCATCGTGATTTTGAGCAACTTCTCCTCGCTTTCCTGGAACTTGGGGAATATTTTCCAGTCCCGGGGACTCTAAACTAACTGCTGATGGCCAGGGTTTGCAGTGAAATTCACACAGCACAAGTTTTTGTACGACACTTTCGAGCTTTTAGGCCGAAATATAGTCCCACATCACTTACGACTTAAAGAGTAGCCGAGACCGGCGCGCGCGCATCGTGATTTTGACCAACTTCGGGTCGATATTCCGGAACTTGGGGGATATTTTCCAGTCCCAGGGACTCTAAACTAACTCTTGATGGCCTTGGTTTGCAGTAAAATGGAGACAGCAAAACTTTTTGAACGCTCACCTTCAAGCTTCTGGGCCGAAATATAGACCACTTTACTTTAATACTGAAAAAGTAGCCGAGACCGCCTTACGCGCATCGTGATTTTGACAAACTTCGGGTGGATTTCCCGGAACTTGGGGGATATTTTCCAGTCCCTTGAACGCTAAACTAGGTGCCGATGGCCTTGTTTTGCAGTGAAATAGACACAGCAAAGCTTTTTGAACGCTCACTTTCGAGCTTGTGGGCCGAAATATAGCCATACTTCACTTTAAGACTCAAACAGTAGCCGAGACCACGTTTCGCGCATCGTGATTTTGATCAACTTGGGCCCGATTTCCCGGAACTTGCGAAATATTTTGCAGTCCCGGGGACTCTAAACTAACTCGTGCTCGTCTTGGTTTGCAGTGAAACGGAAACAGAAAAAGTTTTTGAACGCATACTTTCGAGCTTCTGGACCGAAATAGAACCCCACTTCACTTGAAGACTGAAAGAGTAGCCGAGACCGCCTTACGTGCATCGTGATTTTGAGCAACTTCGGCTGGATTTGCCGGAACTAAGGAGATATATTCCAGTTTTGAGGACTCTAAACTAATTCCTGATGGCCTTGGTTTGCAGTAAAATGGAGCCAGCAAAACTTTTTGAACGCTCACTTTCGAGCTTGTGGGCCGAAATATAGCCACACTTTACTTTGAGACTGAAACAGTAGCCGAGACCGCATTTCGCGCATCGTGATTTTGATCAACTTCGGTTCGATTCCCCGGAACTTGGGCAATATTTTTCAGTCCTGCCGACCCTAAACTAACCCCTGATGGCCTTGGTTTGCAGTGAAATGGACAGAGCATAACTTTGGAGCTTCTGGGCAGAAATATAGCCCCACTTTACTTTAAGACTGAAAGAGTAGATGAGACCGCCTTACGCGCATCGTAATTTTCACGATCTTCTAATGGATTTCCCGGAACTTGGGGGATATTTTGCAGTCCCTTAGACGCTAAACTAAGTCCTGATGGCCTTGTTTTGAAGTCAAATGGACACAACAAAACTTTTTGAACGCTCACTTTCTAGCTTGTGGGCCGAAATATAGCCACACTACACTTTAGGACTGACACAGTAGCCGAGACCACGTTACGCGCATCGTGAATTTGATCAACTTCGGCTGGATTTCCCGGGACTTGGGGGATATTCTCCTGTCCCGGGGACTCTAAACTAACTTCTGATGGCCTTGGTTTGCACTGAAAGTGACAGAGCAAAACTTTTTAAACACTCACTTTCGAGCTTCTGGGCCGAAATATCGCCCCACTTCACTTTAAGACTGAAAGAGTAGCCGAGACCACCCTACGCACATCGTGATTTTGACCAACTTCGGCTGGATTTACCGGAATTTGGGGGATATTTTCCAGTCCCGGGGACTCTTAAGTAACCCCTGATGGTCTTGGTTTGCATTGAAATGGATACAGCAAAACTTTTTGAACGCTCACTTTTGAGCTTCTGGGCCGAAATATAGCCCCACTTCACTTGAAGACTGAAAGAGTAGCCGAGACCGTCTTACGCGCATCGTGATTTTGACCAACGTCTTCTCGATTTTCCGGAACTTGGAAAATACATTCTACTCCCGGGGACTCTAAACTAACTACTGATAGCCTTGGTTTGCAGTGAAATAGACACAGTAATTTTTTTTGAGTTTTGAGCTTGTGGGCCTAAATAGAGCCCCACTTCACTTTAAGACTGAAGGAGTGGCCGACACCGCCTTAAGCGCACCGTGATTTTGACCAACTTGGGCTCGATTTGCCGGCACTTGGGGGATATTTTCCAGTCCCGGGGACCCTAAACTAACTCCTGATTGTGTTGGTTTTCAGTGAAATGGACACAGCGAAACTTTTTGAACGCTCACTCTCGAGCTTCTGGAGCGAAATATAGCCCCAGTTTACTTTAAGACTGAAAGAGTAGCCGAGACCGTCTTGCGCAAATCGTGATTTTGACCAACTTCGGGTCGGTTTCCCGGAACTTGGGGGATATATTCCATTTCCGCGGGCTCTAAACTAACTCCTGATGGCCTTGGTTTTCAGTGAAATGGACAAAGGAAAGCTTTTTGAACACTCTCTTTGCAGCTTCTGGGCCGAAATAGAATCCCACTTCACTTTCAGACTGAAATAGTAGCCGAGACCACCTCACGCGCATCGTGAGTTAGATCAAGTTCAGCTCGACTTCACGCAACTTTTGGGATATTTTCCAGTCCGGGGGACTCTAAACTAACTCCGGATGGCCTTGGCTTGCACTGAAATGTGCACAGCATAAATTTTTGAACGCCCACTTTGCAGCTTCTGGGCCGAAATATAGTCCCACTTCACTTTAAGACTGAAAGAGTAGCCGAGATCGCCTTACGCGCATCGTGATTTTGACCATTTTCGGATCGATTTCTCGGAACTTGGGGGATATTTTCCAGTCCCGGGGACTCTAAACTAACTCCTGATCGCCTTGCTTTGCATTGAAATGGACAGAGCAAAACTTTTTGAACGCTCACTTTCGAGCTTGTGGGCCGAAATATAGCCACACTTTACTTTAAGACTGAAACAGTAGCCGAGACCGCATTTCGCGCATCGTGATTTTGATCAAGTTCGGCTCGCTTTCCCGGTACTTCGGGAATATTTTCCAGTCCCGGGGACCCTAAACTAAGTCCTGATGGCCTTGTTTTGAAGTGAAATGGACACAGCAAAACTTTTTGAACGCTCACTTTCTAGCTTGTGGGCCGAAATATAGGCACACTTGACTTTAAGACTGAAACAGTAGCCGAGACCACGTTACGCGCATCATGAATTTGATCAACTTCGGTTCCTATTCCCGCGACTTGGGGGATATGTTCCAGTCCCGGGGACTCTAAACTAACTCCTGATGGCCTTGGTTTGCATTGAAATGGCCACAACACAATTTTTTGAACGCACACTTTCGAGATTCTGGGCCGAAATATAGCCCCACTTCACTTAAGACTGAAAGAGTAGCCGAGACCGCCTTGCTCGCATCGTGAGTTTGACAAACTTCCGGTCGATATTCCGGAACTTGGGGGATATTTTCCAGTCCCAGGAGCTCTAAACTAACTCCTCATGGCCTTGGTTTGCAGTGAAATGGACAGAGCAAAACTTTTTGAACGCTCACCTTCGAGCTTCCTGGCCGAAATAAAGCCCCACTTTACTTTAAGACTTAAAGAGTAACCGAGACCACCTTACGCGCATTGTGATTTTGACAAACTTCGGGTGGATCTCACGGAACTTGGGGAACATTTTCCAGTCCCTTGGACGCGAAACTAAGTCCTGATGGCCTTGTTTTGCAGTGAAATGGACACAGTAAAACTTTTTGAACGCTCACTTTCGAGCGTGTGGGCCGAAATATAGCCACACTTTCCTTTAAGACTGAAACAGTAGCCGATTCCGCATTTCGCGCATCGTGATTTTGATCAACTTCGGTTCGATTCCCCGGAACTTGGGCAATATTTTTCAGTCCCGGGGACTCTGAACTAACCCCTGATGGCCTTGATTTGTAGTGAAATGGACACAGCAAAACTTTTTGAACGCTCACTTTCGGGCTTCTGGCCCGAAATATAGCCCCACTTCACTTTAAGACAGAAAGAGTAGCCGAGACCACTTTAGGGGCATCGTGATTTTGACCAACCTCGGCTCAATTTCCCGGACCTTGGGGCATATTTTCTTGTCCCGGGGACGCTAAGGTAACTCTTGATGGCCTTGGTTTGCAGTGAAATGAACACAGCAAAACTTTTTGAACGCTCACTTTCAGGCTTCTCGCCCGAAATATAGCCCCACGTCACTCTAAGACTGAAAGAGTAGCCGACACTACCTTACGCAAATCGTGATTTTGACCAACTTCGGCTCGATTTCCCGGAAGTTGGGGGATATTTTCCAGTCCCGGGGACTCTAAACTAGCTCCTGATGGCTTTGGGTTGCAGTCAAATAAACACAGGGAAACTTTTTCAACGCTCACTTTCAAGCTCCTGGGAGGGAATAAAGCCTCACTTCACTTTAAGACTGAAACAGTAAGCGAGACCGCCTAACGCGCACCGTGATTTTGACCAACTTCGGCTAAATTTCCCTGAACTTGGGGGGATATTTTCCAGTCCCGAAGACTCTTAAGTAACCCCTGATGGCCTTCGTTTGCATTGAAATGGATACAGCTAAACTTTTTGAACGCTCACTTTTGAGCTTCTGGGCCGAAATATAGCCCCACTTCACTTTAAGACTGAAAGACTAGCCAAGACCGTCTTGCTTGCATCGTGCTTTTGAGCAACGTCTTCTCGATTTTCCGGAACTTGGGAAATATATTGCAGTCCCGGGGACTCTAAACTAACTCCTGATGGCCTTGGTTTGCAGTGAAATGGACACAGCACATTTTTTGCAGCGCTCACTTTGGAGCTTCTGGGCCGAAATAGAGCCCCACTTCACTTTAAGACTGAAAGAGTAGCCGAGGCCGCCTTAGGCGCATCGTGATTTTGTCCAACTTCGGCTTGAGTTGCCAGAACTTAAAAGATATTTTCCACTCCCGGGGACTCTAAACTAACTCATGATGGCCTTGGTTTTCAGTGAAATTGAGAGAGGAAAACTTTTTGAACGCTCACTTTCGAGCTTCTGGACCGAAATATAGCCCTACTTCACTTTCAGACTAAAAGAGTAGCCGAGACTGCTTTACGCGCATCGTGATTTTCAGAAACTTCGGCTCGATTTCCCGGAACTTGGGGGATATTTTGATGTCCCGGAGACTGTAAACTATCTCCTGATGTGGCTTGGTTCGCGGTGAAATGGACACAGCAAAATTTTTTGAACTTTCACTTTCGAGCTTCTGGGCCGAAATATAGCCCGAGTTCACTTTAAGAATGAAAGAATAGCCGAGACCGCCTTACGCGCATCGTGATTTTGACCAACTTTGGCTCGATTTCCCAGGAAATGGGGAATATTTTCTGGTACTGGGGACTCTAAAGTAACTCCTGATTGCCTTGGTTTGCATTGAAATGGAGAGAGCGAGACTTTTTCAACGCTCCCCTTCGGGCCTCTGAGCCGAAATATAGCCCCACTTCAGTTTAAGACTGAAAGAGTAGCCGAGACCGTCTTACGCGCATCGTGATTTTGACCAACTTTGGGTGGATTTCCCGAAACTTCGGGGATATATTCAAGTTCCAAGGACTCTAAACTAACCCCTGATGGCCTTGGTCTGCAGTGAAATGGACACAGCAATTTTTTTTTGAACGCTTACTTTCGAAATTCTGGGCCGAAATATAGCCCCACTTCACTTTAAGACTGAAATAGTAGCCGAGACCGCCTTAGACGCATCGTGATTTTGACCAACTTCGGCTTGAGTTTCCAGAACTTAAGGGATATTTTTTAGTCCCGCAGACTCTAAACTAACTCATGATGGCCTTGGTTTTCAGTTAAATTGAGAGAGCAAAACTTTTTGAACGCTTACTTTCGAGCTTCTGGGCCGAAATATACAGCCACGTCACTTTAAGCTAAAAGAGTAGCCGAGACTGCTTTACGCGCATCGTGATTTTGACAAACTTCAGCTCGATTTCCCGGGACTTGGGGGATATTTTGATGTCCCGGGCACTGTAAACAATCTGCGGATGTGGCTTGGTTTGCGGTGAAATGGACACAGCAAAACTTTTTGAACTTTCACTTTCGAGCTTCTGGGCCGAAATATAGCCCCAGTTCACTTTAAGAATCAAAGAGTAGCCGAAACCGGCTTACCCGCATCGTGATTTTGACAAAATTCGGCTCGATTTCCCCGAACTTGGGCGATATTTTCCAGTCCCGAGGAATCTAAACTAACTCCTGATGGCCTTGGTTTGCATTGAAATGAACAAGGTCACACTTTTTGAACGCTTATTTTCGAGCTTCTGGGATGAAATATAGCCCCTCTTCACTTTAAGACTAAAAGAGTAGGCGAGACCGCCTTACGCGCATCGTGATTTTGAGCAACTTCCGCTCGATTTTCTAGAATTTTGGCGATATTTTCAAGTCCCGGGGACTCTAAACTAACTCCTGATGGCCTTGGTTTGATGTGAAATGGACGCAGGAAAACTTTTTGAACGCTCAGTTTCGAGCTTCTGGGCCGAAATACAACCGTACTTCACTTTAAGACTGAAATAGTAGCCGAGACCTCCTTACGAGCATCGTGATTTTGACCCAGTTCAGCTTGATTTCCCGGAACTTGGGGGAGATTTTCCAGTCCGGGGGACTTTAAACTAACTCCTGATGGCCTTGGTTTGCAGTTAAATGCACAAAGCGTAACTTTTTAAAGGTTCACTTTCGAGCTTCTGGGCCCAAATATAGCCCCACTTTACGTTAAGACTGAAAGAGTAGCCGAGACCGTCTTACGCGCATCGTGATTTTGACCAACTTCCGTTGGATTTCCCGGAACTTCGGGGATATATTCCAGTCTCCGGGACTTTAAACTAACTGCTGGTGGCCTTGGTTTACAGTGAAATGGACACAGCACATTTCTTTGAACGCTCACTTTCGAGCTTCTCGGCCGAAATATAGCCCCAGTTCACTTTAAGAATCAAAGAGTAGCCGAGACCGCCTTACGCGCATCGTGATTTTGACAAAATTCGGCTCGATTTCCCCGAACTTGGGCGATATTTTCCATTCCCGAGCAGTCTAAACTAACTCCAGATGGCCTTGGTTTGCAGTGAAATGGACACAGCAAAACTTTTTAAACACTCAGTTTCGAGCTTCTGGGGGAAAATATTGCCCCAGTTCACTTTAAGAATGAAAGAGTAACCGGGAACGCCTTACGCGCATCGTGATTTTGACCAACTTTGGCTCGATTTCTCGGGAAATGGGAGATATTTTCCGGTACCGGAAGCTCTAAACTAACTCCTGAATGCCTTGGTTTTTAGGTAAAAGGAGCGCACGCTCGGTTTCCAGGTTGTAGGCCGAAATATAGCCCCACTTTATTTTAAGACTGAAAGTGTACACGAAACCGCCTTAAGCGCATCGAAATTTTTAGCCACTATGGCTCGATATGCCAAAACTTGGGGAATATTTTCCAGTCCCGGGGACTCTACCCTAACTCCTGATGGCCTTAGTTTTCATTAAAATGGTCACAGGTAACAGGAGCGCACGCTCGGTGTCGAGCTTCTAGGCCGAAATGTAGCCCCAGTTCATTTTAAGACTGAAAGAGTAAACGAAACTGCCGTACGCCTATCGTAATTTTAAGAAAGTATGGCTCAATTTGCCGAAACTTGGAGGATAGCTTCCAGTCTCGAGGATTCTAAACTATCTCCTGATGGACTTAGTTCTTAGTGAAATGGACACAGGTAAAAGGAGAGCACGCTCGGTGTCGAGCTTGTAGAACCGAAATAAAGCCCCACTTCATTTTCGGAGTAAACGAGTAGCCGAGACCGCCTTACCCGCGTCGTGATTTTGAGCATCTTTGGCTCGATTTGCCGGAATTCGGGGAATATTTTCCAGTCCCGAGGACTCTATGTTAACTCCTGATGAACTAAGTTTTCAGTGATATGTACACAGTTAAAAGGAGCGCACGCTCGGTGTTGAGCTTCTCGGCCGAAATATAGCCCGACTTCATTTTAAGACTGAAAGAGTAAACGAAACTGCCGTACGCCTATCGTAATTTTAAGAAAGTATGGCTCAATTTGCCGAAACTTGGAGGATAGCTTCCAGTCTCGAGGATTCTAAACTATCTCCTGATGGACTTAGTTCTTAGTGAAATGGACACAGGTAAAAGGAGAACACGCTCGGTGTCGAGCTTGTAGAACCGAAATATAGCCCCACTTCATTTTCGGAGTAAACGATTAGTCGAGACCGCCTTAGGCGCATCGTGATTTTGAGCATCTTTGGCTCGATTTGCCAGAATTCGGGGAATATTTTCCAGTCCCGAGGACTCTATGTTAACTCCTGATGAACTTAGTTTTCAGTGATATGTACACAGGCAAAAGGAGCGCACGCTCGGTGTGGAGCTTCTCGGCCGAAATATAGCCCCACTTCATTTTAAGACTGAAAGAGTAGCCGAGACCGCCTTACGCGCATCGTGATTTTGAGAAACTTTGGCTCGATCTGCCAGAATTTGGGAAATATTTTCCAGTCCCAAGCACTCTAAACTAACTCCTGATGGACTAAGATGTCAGTGAAATGGACACAGGTAAAATCAGCGCACGCCCGGTCTCGAGCTTCTAGGTCGAAATATAGCCCCCCTTAATTTTAAGACTGAAAGAGTAGCCGAGACCGCCTTACGCGCATCGTGATTTTGGGCCATTTTTGCTCGATTTCCCGCAAGTTGGCGAATAATTTAAAGTCCCGGGGACGCTAAACTAACTCCCGATGACCTTGGTTTGCAGTTTAATGAACACAGCAAAACATTCTGAACGCTCACCTTCGAGCTTCAGTGCCGCAATATAGCCCTAGTTAAATTTAACCCTGAAAGAATAACCGAGAGCCCGTTACGCGCATCGTAATTTTCATCAACTTCGGCGCCATTTCCTGGAGCTTGGAGAATATTTTCCAGTTCCGGGGACTCTAAACTAACTCCTGATTGCCTTGGTTTGCAGTGAAATGGACACAGCAAAACTTTTTGAACGCTCACTTTCGAGCTTGTGGGCCTAAGTATAGCCACACTTCACTTTAAGACTGAAACAGTAGCCGAGACCGCGTTACGCGCATCGTGATTTTGAGAAACTTCTGCTCGCTTTCCTGGAACTTGGGGAATATTTTCGAGTCACGCGGACTCTAAACTAACTCCTGATGGCAATGGTTTGCAGTGAAATTTACACAGCACAGGTTTTTGAACGAACACTTTCGAGCTTTTAGGCCGAAATATAGTCCCACATCACTTACGACTCACAGAGTAGCCGAGAGCGGCGTGCGCGCATCGTGATTTTGACCAACTTCGGGTCGATATTCCGGAACTTGGGGGATATTTTCCAGTCCCAGGGACTCTAAACTAACTCTTGATGGCCTTGGTTTGCAGTGAAATGGAGACAGCAAAACTTTTTGAACGCTCACCTTCAAGCTTCTGGGCCGAAATATAATCCGCTTTACTTTAATACTGAAAAAGTACCCGAGACTGCCTTACGCGCATCGTGATTTGGACCAACGTCTTCTCGATTTCCCGGAACTTGGGGGATATTTTCCAGACCCTTGGACGCTAAACTAGGAACCGATGGCCTTGTTTTGCAGTGAAATGGACACAGCAAAGCTTTTTGAACGCTCACTTTCGAGCTTGTGGGCCGAAATATAGCCATACTTCACTTTAAGACTCAAACAGTAGCCGAGACCACGTTTCGCGCAATGTGATTTTGATCAACTTGCGCTCGATTTCCCGGAACTTGCGAAATATTTTGCAGTCCCGGGGACTCTAAACTAACTCGTGCTCGTCTTGGTTTGCAGTGAAACGGAAACAGAAAAAGTTTTTGAACGCATACTTTCGAGCTTCTGGACCGAAATAGAACCCCACTTCACTTGAAGACTGAAAGAGTAGCCGAGACCGCCTTGCGTGCATCGTGATTTTGAGCAACTTCGGCTGGATTTGCCGGAACTAAGGGGATATATTCCAGTTCTGAGGACTCTAAACTAATTCCTGATGGCCTTGGTTTGCAGTAAAATGTACCCAGCAAAACTTTTTGAACGCTCAATTTCGAGTTTCTGGGCCAAAATATAGCCCCCCCATTACTTTAACACTGAAAGAGTAGCCGAGACCGCCTTACGTGCATCGTGATTTTGACAAACTTCGGGTTGATTTACCGGAACTTGGGGGATATTTTCCAGTCTCGAAGACTCTTAAGTAACCCCTGATGGCCTTGGTTTGCATTGAAATGGATACAGTAAAACTTTTTGAACGCTCACTTTTGAGCTTCTGGGCCGAAATATAGCCCCACTTCACTTTAAGACTGAAAGAGTAGCCGAGACCGTCTTACGCGCATCGTGATTTTGACCAACGTCTTCTCGATTTTCCGGAACTTGGGGAATACTTTCCACTCCCGGGGACTCTAAACTAACTACTGATAGCCTTGGTTTGCAGTGAAATAGACACAGTAATTTTTTTTGAGCTTTGAGCTTGTGGGCCTAAATAGAGCCCCACTTCACTTTAAGACTGAAGGAGTAGCCGACACCGCCTTAAGCGCACCGTGATTTTGACGAACTTGGGCTCCATTTGCCGGAACTTGGGGGATATTTTTCAGTCCCGGTGACTCTAAACTAACTTCTGATGGCCTTGCTTTGCACTGAAAGTGACAGAGCAAATTTTTTTAAACACTCACTTTTGAGCTTCTGGGCCGAAATATAGCCCCACTTCACTTTAAGACTGAAAGAGTAGCCGAGACCACCTTACGCACATCGTGATTTTGACCAACTTCGGCTGGATTTACCGGAACTTGGGGGATATTTTCCAGTCCCGAGGACTCTTAAGTAACCCCTGATGGCCTTGGTTTGCATTGAAATGGATACAGCAAAACGTTTTGAACGCTCACTTTTGAGCTTCTGGGCCGAAATATAGCCCCACTTCACTTTAAGACTGAAAGAGTAGCCGAGACCGTCTTAGGCGCATCGTCATTTTGACCAACGGCTTCTCGATTTTCCGGACGTTGAGAAATACATTCCACTCCCGTGGACTCTAAACAAACTACTGATAGCCTTGGTTTGCAATGAAATAGACACAGTAATTTTTTTTGAGCTTTGAGCTTGTGGGCCGAAATAGAGCCCCATTTCACTTTAAGACTGAAGGAGTAGCCGACACCGCCTTAAGCGCACCGTGATTTTGACCAACTTGGGCTCGATTTGCCGGCACTTGGGGGATATTTTTCAGTCCCGGTGACTCTAAACTAGCTCCTGATTGCCTTGGTTTTCAGTGAAATGGACACAGCGAAACTTTTTGAACACTCACTCTCGAGCTTCTGGACCGAAATATAGCCCCACTTTACTTTAAGACTAAAAGAGTAGCCGAGAACGTCTTGCGCAAATCGTGATTTTGACCAACTTCGGGTCGGTTTCCCGGAACTTGGGGGATATATTCCATTTCCGCGGGCTCTAAACTAACTCCTGATGGCCTTGGTTTGCAGTGAAATGGACAAAGGAAAGCTTTTTGAACACTCTCTTTGTAGCTTCTGGGCCGAAATAAAATCCCACTTCACTTTCAGACTGAAATAGTAGCCGAGACCGCCTCACGCGCATCGTGAGTTAGACCAAGTTCAGCTCGATTTCACGACACTTTTGGGATATTTTCCAGTCCCGGGGACTCTAAACTAACTCCTGATCGCCTTGCGTTGCAATGAAATGGACAGAGCAAAACTTTTTGAACGCTCACTTTCGAGCTTGTAAGCCGAAATATAGCCACACTTTACTTTAAGACTGAAACAGTAGCCGAGACTGCATTTCGATTATCGTGATTTTGATCAACTTCGGCTCGCTTTCCCGGAACTTGGGGAATATTTTCCAGTCCCGGGGACCCTAAACTAAGTCCTGATGGCCTTGTTTTGAAGTGAAATGGACACAGCAAAACTTTTTGAACGCTCACTTTCTAGCTTGTTGGCCGAAATATAGGCACACTTGACTTTAAGACCGAAACAGTAGCCAACACCACGTTACGCGCATCATCAATTTGATCAACTTTGGGTCCAATTCCCGGGACTTGGGGGATATGGTCCAGTCCCGGGGACTCTAAACTAACTCCTGATGGCCTTGGTTTGCATTGAAATGGACACAGCACAATTTTTTGAACGCACACTTTCGAGATTCTCGGCCGAAATAAAGCCCCACTTCACTTAAGACTGAAAGAGTAGCTGAGACCGCCTTGCTCGCATCGTGAGTTTGACAAACTTCCGGTCGATATTCCGGAACTTGGGGGATATTTTCCAGTCCCAGGAGCTCTAAACTAACTCCTCATGGCCTTGGTTTGCAGTGAAATGGACAGAGCAAAACTTTTTGAACGCTCACCTTCGAGCTTCCTGGCCGAAATAAAGCCCCACTTTACTTTAAGACTTAAAGAGTAACCGAGACCACCTTACGCGCATTGTGATTTTGATAAACTTTGGGCGGATCTCCCGGAACTTGGGGAACATTTTCCAGTCCCCTGGACGCTAAACTAAGTCCTGATGGCCTTGTTTTGCAGTGAAATGGACACAGCAAAACTTTTTGAACGCTCACTTTCGAGCTTGTGGGCCGAAATATAGCCACACTTTACTTTAAGACTGAAACAGTAGCCGAGACCGCATTTCGCGCATCGTGACTTTGATCAAGTTCGGCTCGCTTTCCTGGAACTTGGGTAATATTTTCCAGTCCCGGGGACCCTAAACTAACTTTTGATAGCTTTGGTTTGCAGTGAAATGCACACAGCAAAACTTTTTGAACGCTCACTTTCGAGCTTCTGGACAGAAATATAGCCCCATTTCAGTTTAAGACGGAAAGGGTAGCCGAGACCGCTTTGGGAGCATCGTGATTTTGACAAACTTCAGCTCGATTTACCGGAACTTGGGGAATATTTTCCAGTCCCAGGGACGCTAAACTAACTTGTGATGGCCTTGTGTTTCAGTCAAAGAACACAGCAAAACATTTTGAAGGCTCACTTTCGGGCTTCTGGGCCGAAATATAGCCACACTACACTTTAAGACTGAAAGAGTAGCCGATACCGCATTTCGCGCATCGTGATTTTGATCAACTTCGGTTCGATTGCCCGGAACTTGGGCAATATTTTTCAGTCCCGGGGACTCTAAACTAACCCCTAATGGCGTTCATTTGCAGTGAAATGGAGACAGCAAAACTTTTTGAACGCTCACTTTCGAGCTTGTGGGCCGAAATATAGCCATACTTCACTTTAAGACTCAAACAGTAGCCGAGACCACGTTTCGCGCATCGTGATTTTGATCAACTTCGGCTCGATTTCCCGGAACTTGCGAAATATTTTGCAGTCCCGGGGACTCTAAACTAACTCGTGCTGGTCTTGGTTTGCAGTGAAACGGAAACAGAAAAAGTTTTTGAACGCATACTTTCGAGCTTCTGGACCGAAATAGAACCCCACTTCACTTGAAGACTGAACGAGTAGCAGAGACCGCCTTACGTGCATCGTGATTTTGAGCAACTTCGGCTGGATTTGCCGGAACTAAGGGGATATATTCCAGTTCTGAGGACTCTAAACTAATTCCTGATGGCCTTGGTTTGCAGTAAAATGGAGCCAGCAAAACTTTTTGAACGCTCAATTTCGAGCTTCTGGGCCAAAATATAGCCCCCCATTACTTTAACACTGAAAGAGTAGCCGAGACTGCCTTACGTGTATCGTGATTTTGACAAACTTCGGGTTGATTTACCGGAACTTGGGGGATATTTTCCAGTCCCGGGGACTCTCAACTAACTCCTGCTTGGCTTGGTTTGCAGTGAAATGGACACAGCGAAAGTTTTTGAACGCTCACCCTCGAGCTTCTGGGCCGAAATACAGCCCCATTTTACTTTAAGACTGAAAGAGTAGGCGAGACCGTCTTGAGCGAATCGTGATTTTGAGCAATTTCGCGTTTATTACCCGAATCTTGGGGGATATATTCCAGTCAAAGGGACTCTACAGTAACTCCTGATGGCCTTGGTTTTCAGTGAAATGGACAGAGCACAACTTTGGAGCTTCTGAGCAGAAATATAACCCCACTTTACTTTAAGACTGAAAGAGTAGATGCAACCGCCTTACTCGCATCGTAATTTTGACGAACTTCGAAGGGATTTCCCGGAACTTGGGGGATATTTTGCAGTCCCTTGGACGCTAAACTAAGTCCTGATGGCCTTGTTTTGAAGTAAAAAGGACACAACAAAACTTTTTGAACGCTCACTTTCTAGCTTGTGGGCCGAGATATAGCCACACTTCACTTTAGGACTGACACAGTAGCCGAGACCACGTTACGCGCATCATGAATTTGATCAAGTTCGGCTCGATTTCCCGGGACTTGGGGGATATTCTCCAGTCCCGGGGACTCTAAACTAACTTCTGATGGCCTTGGTTTCCACTGAAAGTGACAGAGCAAAACTTTTTAAACACTCACTTTCGAGCTTCTGGGCCGAAATATAGCCCCACTTCACTTTAAGACTGAAAGAGTAGCCGAGACCACCTTACGCACATCGTGATTTTGACCAACTTCGACTGGATTTACCGGAACTTTGGGGGATATTTTCCAGTCCCGAGGACTCTTAAATAACCCTTGATATGCCTTGGTTTGCATTGAAATGGATACAGGAAAACTTTTTGAACGCTCACTTTTGAGTTTCTGGGCCGAAATATAGCCCCACTTCACTTTAAGACTGAAAGAGTAGCCGAGAACGCTTTGGGAGCATCGTGATTTTGACCAACGTCTTCTCGATTTTCCGGAACTTGGGAAATACATTCCACTGCCGGGGACTCTAAACTAAGTACTGATAGCCTTGGTTTGCAATGAAATAGACGCAGTAATTTTTTTTGAACTTTGACCTTGTGGGCCGAAATAGAGCCCCACTTCACTTTAAGACTGAAAGAGTAGCCGACAACGCCTTAAGCGCACCGTGATTTTGCCCAACTTGGGCTCAATTTGCAGGAACTTGGGGGATATTTTCCAGTCCAGGGGACTCTAAACTAACTCCTGATTGTCTTGGTTTTCAGTGAAATGGAAAGAGCGAAACTTTTTGAACGCTCACTCTCGAGCTTGTGGACCGAAATATAGCCCCACTTTACTTTAAGACTAAAAGAGTAGCCGAGACCGTATTGCGCAAATCGTGATTTTGACCAACTTCGGGTCGGTTTCCCGGAACTTGGGGGATATATTCCATTTCCGCGGGCTCTAAACTAACTCCTGATGGCCTTGGTTTTCAGTGAAATGGACAAAAGAAAGCTTTTTGAACACTCTCTTTGTAGCTTCTGGGCCGAAATAAAATCCCACTTCACTTTCAGACTGAAATAGTAGCCGAACCGCCTCACGCGCATCGTGAGTTAGACCAAGTTCAGCTCGATTTCACGCAACTTTTGGGATATTTTCCAGTCCGGGGGACTCTACACTAACTCCTGATCGCCTTGCTTTGCATTGATATGGACAGAGCAAAACTTTTTGAACGCTCAATTTCGAGCTTGTGGGCCGAAATATAGCCACACTTTACTTTAAGACTGAAACAGTAGCCGAGACCGCATTTCGCGCATCGTGATTTTGATCAACTTCGGCTCGCTTTCCCGGAACTTGGGGAATATTTTCCAGTCCCGGGGACCCTAAACTAAGTCCTGATAGCCTTGTTTTGAAGTGAAATGGACACAGCAAAACTTTTTGAACGCTCACTTTCTAGCTTGTGGGCCGAAATATAGGCACACTTGACTTTAAGACTGCAACAGTAGCCGAAACCACGTTGCGCGCATCATGAATTTCATCAACTTCGGCTCCGATTCCCGGGACTTGGGGGATATGTTCCAGTCCGGGGGACTCTAAACTAACTCCTGATGGCTTTGGTTTGCATTGAAATGGACACAGCACAATTTTTTAAACGCACACTTTCGAGATTATGGGCCGAAATATAGCCCCACTTCACTTAAGACTGAAAGAGTAGCCCAGACCGCCTTGCTCGCATCGTGAGTTTGACAAACTTCCGGTCGATATTTCGGAACTTGGGGGATATTTTCCAGTCCCAGGAGCTCTAAACTAACGCCTCATGGCCTTCGTTTGCAGTGAAATGGACAGAGCAAAACTTTTTGAACGCTCACCTTCGAGCTTCCTAGCCGAATTAAAGCCCCACTTCGCTTTAAGACTGAAAGAGTAGCCGAGACCGCTTTGGGAGCATCGTGATTTTGACCAACTGCAGCTCGATTTACTGGAACTTGGGGAATATTTTCCAGTCCCAGGGACGCAAAACTAACTCGTGATGACCTTGTTTTTCAGTCAAAGAACACAGCAAAACTTTTTGAACGCTCACCTTCGAGCTTCCTGGCCGAAATAAAGCCCCACTTTACTTTAGGACTTAAAGAGTAACCGAGACCACCTTACGCGCATTGTGATTTTGACAAATATCGGGTGGATCTCCCGGAACTTGGGGAACATTTTCCAGTCCTTTGGACGCTAAACTAAGTGCTGATGGCCTTGTTTTGCAGTGAAACGGACACAGCAAAACATTTTTGAACGCTCACTTTCGAGCTTGTGGGCCGAAATATAGCCACACTTTACTTTAAGACTAAAACAGTAGCCGAGACCGCACTTCGCGCATCGTGATTGTGATCAACTTCGGCTGGCTTTCCCGGAACTTGGGGAATATTTTCCAGTCCCGGGGACCCTAAACTAACTTTTGATAGCTTTGGTTTGCAGTGAAATGCACACAGCAAAACTTTTTGAACGCTCACTTTCGAGCTTCTGGACAGAAATATAGCCCCACTTCACTTTAAGACTGAAAGGGTAGCCGAGACCGCTTTGGGAGCATCGTGATTTTGACCAACTTCAGCTCGATTTACCGGAACTTGGGGAATATTTTCCAGTCCCAGGGACGCTAAACTAACTGGTGATGGCCTCGTTTTTCAGTCAAAGAACACAGCCAAACTTTTTGAAGGCTCACTTTCGGGCTTCTGGGCCGAAATATAGCCCCACTTCACTTTAAGACTGAAAGAGTAGCCGATACCGCATTTCGCGCATCGTGATTTTGATCAACTTCGGTTCGATTCCCCGGAAATTGGGCAATATTTTTCAGTCCCGGGGACTCTAAACTAACCCCTGATGGCCTTGGTTTGGAGTGAAATGGAGACAGCAAAACTTTTTGAACGCTCACTTTCGGGCTTCTGACCCGAAATATAGCCCCACTTCACTTTAAGACAGAAAGAGTAGCCGAGACCACTTTAGGGGCATCGTGATTTTGACCAACCTCGGCTCAATTTCCCGGACCTTGGGGCATATTTTCTTGTCCCGGGGACGCTAAACTAACTCCTGATGGCCTTGGTTTGCAGTGAAATAAAGACAGCAAAACTTTTCGAACGCTCACTTTCGGGCTTCTCGCCTGAAATATAGCCCCACTTCACTATAAGACTGAAGGAGTAGCCGACACTACCTTACGCAAATCGTGATTTTGACCAACTTCGGCTCGGTTTCCCGGAAGTTGGGGGATATTTTCCAGTCCGGGGGACTCTAAACTAGCTCCTGATGGCTTTGGTTTGCAGTCAAATAAACACAGGGAAACTTTTTGAACTCTCACTTTCAAGCTCCTGGGCAGGAATAAAGCCCCACTTTACTTTAAGACTGAAAGAGTAGCCGAGACCGTCTTACGCGCATCGTGATTTTGACCAACTTCCGTTGGATTTCCCGGAACTTCGGGGATATATTCCAGTCCCGGGGACTCTAAACTAACTGCTGATGGCCTTGGTTTGCAGTGAAATGGACACAGCACATTTTTTTGAACGCTCACTTTCGAGCTTCTCGGCCGAAATATAGCCCTACTTCACTTTAAGACTGAAAGAGTAGCCGAGACCGCCTTACGCGCATCGTAATTTTGACCAACTTCGGCTCGATTTCCCGGAAGTTGGCGATTGTTTTCACTTCCCGGGGAAGCTCAACTAACTTCCGATGGCCTTAGTTTGCAGTTAAATGGACACAGCAAAACTTTTTGAACGCTGACTTTCGAGCTTATGGCTCGAAATATAGCCCCACTTGACTTGAAGACTGAAAGAGTAACCGAGACCGCCTTACGCGCAAAGTGATTTTGGGATACTTCGGCTCGATTTCCCGGAAATAGGGGGATATTTTCCAGTCCCGGGGACTCTAAACTAACTGCTGATGGCCTTGGTTTCCAGTGAAATGGACACAGGAACACTTTTTGAACGCGCACTTTCGAGCTTTCTGGCCGAAATATAGCCCTACTTCTTTTTAAGACTGAAAGAGTAGGCGAGAGCGCCTTACGCGCATTGTGATTTTGAGGATCTTCGGCTCGATCTGGCGAAACTTGGGAGATATTTTCCAGTCCCAAAGTCTCTAAACTCACTCCTGATTGTCTAAGATGTGAGTGAAATAGACACAAAAATTTTTGAACTCTTATTTTCGAGCTTCTGGAGTTAAATCTAAGCCCACTTTACCTTAAGACTGAAAGAGTAGCCGAGACCCCATTAAGCGTATGGTGATTTTGACTAACTTTGGGTGGATTTCCCGTAACTTGGGGGATATTTCCAGTTCCTTTCACGCTAAACTAAGTCGTGATGGCCTTGTTTTGCAGTGAAATGGACACAGCAAAACTTTTTAAACACTCATTTTCGAGCTTCTAGGCCGAAATATTGCCCCAATTCACTTTACGACTGAAAGAGTAGCCGAGACCGCCGTACGCGCGTCGTGATTTTGACCAACTTCGGTTAACTTACCCGGAACTTGGGGGATATTTTCCAGTCCCGGGGACTCTAGACTGACCGCCGACGTCCTTGGTCTGCAGTAAAATGGACACAGCAAAACTTTTTGAACGCTCACTTTTGAGCTTCTGAGCCGAAATATAGCTCCACTTCACTTTAAGAGTACAAGAGTAGCCGAGACCACCTTACGCCCATCGTAATTTTGACCAACTTCGGCTCGATTTCCCGGAACTTGGGGGATATTTTCCAGTCCCGCGGACTCTAAAGTAACTCCTGATGGCCTTGCTCTTGAGTCAAATGGACACAGCATAACTTTTTGAACGCTCACTTTCGAGCTTCTGGGGGGAAATATTGCCCCAGTTGACTTTAAGAATGAAAGAGTAACCGGGACCGCCTTACGCGCATCGTGATTTTGACCAACTTTGGCACGATTTCCCGGGAAATGGGGGATATTTTCCGGTACCGGGGACTCTAAACTAACTCCTGATTTCCTCGGTTTGCAGTGAAATGGACAAAGCACAACTTTTTGAACGCTCACTTTTGAGCTTCTGGGCCAAAGCATAGCCCTACTTCACTTTAAGACTGAAAGACTAGCCGAGACCGCCTTACGCGTATCGTGATTTTGGGCTACTTCGGCTCGATTTCCCGGACCTTGGGAGATAATTGCCAGTCCCGGGCACTCTAAACTAATTTCTGATGGCCTTGGTTTTCAGTGTAATGGACACAGCCAAACTTTTTGAACGTTCACTTTCGAGCTTCTGGGCCGAAATATAGCCCCACTTCACTTTAAGACTGAAAGAGTAGCCGGGATCGCCTTACGCGCATGGTAATTTTGTCGACTTTCGGCTTGATTTCCTGGGACTTGGGGGATATTTTCCAGTCCCGGAAGCTCTAAACTAAGTCCTGAATGCCTTGGTTTTTAGTGAAATGGACACAGGTAAAAGGAGCGCACGCTCGGTTTCCAGGTTGTAGGCCGAAATATAGCCCCACTTTATTTTAAGACTGAAAGTGTACACGAAACCGCCTTAAGCCTATCGAAATTTTTAGCCAAACTTTTTGAACGTTCACTTTCGAGCTTCTGGGCCGAAATATAGCCATACTTCACTTTAAGACTCAAACAGTAGCCGAGACCACGTTTAGCGCGTCGTGATTTTGATCAACTTCGGCTCGATTTCCCGGAACTTGCGAAATATTTTCCAGTCCCGGGGACTCTGAACTAACTCGTGCTGGTCTTGGTTTGCAGTGAAACGGAAACAGAAAAAGTTTTTGAACGCATACTTTCGAGCTTCTGGACCGAAATAGAACCCCACTTCACTTGAAGTCTGAAAGAGTAGCGGAGACCGCCTTACGTGCATCGTGATTTTGAGCAACTTCGGCTGGATTTGCCGGAACTAAGGGGATATATTCCAGTTCTGAGGACTCTAAACTAATTCCTGATGGCCTTGGTTTGCAGTAAAATGGAGCCAGCAAAACTTTTTGACCGCTCAATTTCGAGCTTCTGGGCCAAAATATAGCCCCCCATTACTTTAACACTGAAAGAGTAGCCGAGAGTGCCTTACGTGCATCGTGATTTTGACAAACTTCGGGTTGATTTCCCGGAACTTGGGGGATATTTTCCAGTCCCGGGGACTCTCAACTAACTCCTGCTTGTCTTGGTTTGCAGTGAAATGGACACAGCGAAAGTTTTTGAACGCTCACTCTCGAGCTTCTGGGCCGAAATAGAGCCCCATTTTACTTTAAGACTGAAAGAGTGGGCGAGACCGTCTTGAGCGAATCGTGATTTTGAGCAATTTCGCGTTTATTTCCCGAAACTTGGGGGATATATTCCAGTCAAAGGGACTCTACAGTAACTCCTGATGGCCTTGGTTTTCAGTGAAATGGACAGAGCACAACTTTGGAGCTTCTGAGCAGAAATATAGCCCCACTTTACTTTAACACTGAAAGAGTAGATGAGACCGCCTTACGCGCATCGTAATTTTGACGAACTTCCAATGGATTTCCCGGAACCTGGGGGATATTTTGCAGTCCCTTGGACGCTAAACTAAGTCCTGATGGCCTTGTTTTGAAGTCAAATGGACACAACAAAACTTTTTGAACGCTCACTTTCTAGCTTGTGGGCCGAAATATAGCCACACTACACCTTAGGACTGAAAAAATAGCCGAGACCACGTTACGCGCATCATGAATTTGATCAAGTTCGGCTGGATTTCCCGGGACTTGGGGGATATTTTCCAGTCCCGGGGACTCTAAACTAACTTTTGATGGCCTTGGTTTGCACTGAAAGTGACAGAGGAAACTTTTTAAACACTCACTTTCGAGCTTGTGGGCCGAAATATCGCCCCACTTCACTTGAAGACTGAAAGAGTAGCCGAGACCACCCTACGCACATCGTGATTTTGACCAACTTCGGCTGGATTTACCGGAACTTGGGGTTTATTTTCCAGTCCCAAGGACTCTTACGTAACCCCTGATGGCCTTGGTTTGCATTGAAATGGATACAGCAAAACTTTTTGAACGCTCACTTTTGAGCTTCTGGGCCGAAATATAGCCCCACTTCACTTTAAGACTGAAAGAGTAGCCGAGACCATCTTACGCGAATCGTGATTTTGACCAACGTCTTCTCGATTTTCGGGAACTTGGGAAATACATTCCACTCCCGGGGACTCTAAACTAACTACTGATAGCCTTGGTTTGCAGTGAAATAGACACAGTAATTGTTTTGAGCTTTGAGTTTGTGGGCCGAAATAGATCCCCACTTCACTTTAAGACTGAAGGAGTAGCCGAGACCGGCTTAAGCGCACCGTGATTTTGACCAACTTCGGCTCGATTTGCCGGAACTTGGGGGATATTTTCCAGTCCCGGGGACTCTAAACTAACTCCTGATTGTCTTGGTTTTCAGTGAAATAGACACATGGAAACTTTTTGAACGCTCAATGTCGAGCTTCTGGGCCAAAATATAGCCCCCCATTACTTTAACACTGAAAGAGTAGCCGAGACCGCCTTACGTGCATCGTGATTTTGACAAACTTCGGGTTGATTTCCCGGAACTTGGGGCATATTTTCCAGTCCCGGGGACTCTCAACTAACTCCTGCTTGTCTTGGTTTGCAGTGAAATGGACACAGCGAAAGTTTTTGAACGCTCACTCTCGAGCTTCTGGGCCGAAATACAGCCCCATTTTACTTTAAGACTGAAAGAGTAGGCGAGACCGTCTTGAGCGAATCGTGATTTTGAGCAATTTCGCGTTTATTTCCCGAAACTTGGGGGATATATTCCAGTCAAAGGGACTCTACAGACACTCCTGATGGCCTTGGTTTTCAGTGAAATGGACAGAGCATAACTTTGGAGCTTCTGGGCAGAAATATAGCCCCACTTTACTTTAACACTGAAAGAGTAGATGAGACCGCCTTACGCGCATCGTAATTTTGACGAACTTCGAAGGGATTTCCCGGAACTTGGGGGATATTTTGCAGTCCCTTGGACGCTAAACTAAGTCCTGATGGCCTTGTTTTGAAGTCAAATGGACACAACAAAACTTTTTGAACGCTCACTTTCTAGCTTGTGGGCCGAAATATAGCCACACTACACTTTAGGACTGACACAGTAGCCGAGACCATGTTACGCGCATCGTGAATTTGATCAAGTTCGGCTGGATTTCCCGGGACTTGGGGGATATTCTCCAGTCCCGGGGACTCTAAACTAACTTCTGATGGCCTTGGTTTGCACTGAAAGTGACAGAGCAAAACTTTTTAAACACTCACTTTCGAGCTTGTGGGCCGAAATATAGCCCCACTTCACTTGAAGACTGAAAGAGTAGCCGAGACCACCTTACGCACATCGTGATTTTGACCAACTTCGGCTGGATTTACCGGAACTTTGGGGGATATTTTCCAGTCCCGAGGACGCTTAAGTAACCCCTGATGGCGTTGGTTTGCATTGAAATGGATACAGCAAAACTTTTTGAACGCTCACTTTTGAGCTTCTGGGCCGAAATATAGCCCCACTTCACTTGAAGACTGAAAGAGTAGCCGAGACCGTCTTACGCGCATCGTGATTTTGACCAACGTCTTCTCGATTTTCCGGAACTTGGGAAATACATTCCACTCCCGGGGACTCTAAACTAACTACTGATAGCCTTGGTTTGCAGTGAAATAGACACAGTAATTTTTTTTCAGCTTTGAGCTTGTGGGCCGAAATAGAACGCCACTTCACTTTAAGACTGAAGGAGTAGCCGACACCGCCTTAAGCGCACCGTGATTTTCACCAACTTCGGCTCGATTTGCTCGAACTTGGGGGATATTTTCCAATCTCGGGGACTCTAAACTAACTCCTGATTGTCTTGGTTTTCAGTGAAATGGAAACAGCGAAACTTTTTGAACGCTCACTCTCGAGCTTCTGGACCGAAATATAGCCCCACTTTACTTTATGACTGAAAGAGTAGCCGAGACCGTCTTGCGCAAATCGTGATTTTGACCAACTTCAGGTCGATTTCCCGGAACTTTGGGGTTATATTCCATTTCCGCGGGCTCTAAGCTAACTCCTGGTGGCCTTGGTTTTCAGTGAAATGGACAAAGGAAAGCTTTTTGAACACTCTCTTTGTAGCTTCTGGGCCGAAATAGAATCCCACTTCACTTTCAGACTGAAATAGTAGCCGAGGCCGCCTCACGCGCATCGTGAGTTAGACCAAGTTCAGCTCGATTTCACGCAACTTTTGGGATACTTTCCAGTCTGGGAGACTCTAAACTAACTACGGATGGCCTTTGTTTGCCCTGAAATGCGCACAGCATAAATTTTTGAACGCCCACTTTGGAGCTTCTGGGCCGAAATATAGCCCCACTTCACTTTAAGACTGAAAGAGTAGCCGAGATCGCCTTACGCGCATCGTGATTTTGACCATTTTCGGATCGATTTCTCGGAACGTAGGGGATATTTTCCAGTCTCGGGGACTCTAAACTAACTCCTGATCGCCTTGCTTTGCATTGAAATGGACACAGCAAAACTTTTTGAACGCTCACTTTCTAGCTTGTGGGCCGAAATATAGCCACACTTTACTTTAAGACTGAAACAGTAGCCGAGACCGCATTTCGCGCATCGTGATTTTGATCAACTTCGGCTCGCTTTCCCGGAACTTGGGGAATATTTTCCAGTCCCGGGGACCCTAAACTAAGTCCTGATAGCCTTGTTTTGAAGTGAAATGGACACAGCAAAACTTTTTGAACGCTCACTTTCTAGCTTGTTGGCCGAAATATAGGCACACTTGACTTTAAGACTGAAACAGTAGCCGAGACCACGTTACGCGCATCATGAATTTTATCAACTTCGGCTCCAATTCCCGGGACTTGGGGGATATGTTCCAGTCCCGGGGACTCTAAACTAACTTCTGATGGCCTTGGTTTGCGTTGAAATGGACACAGCACAACTTTTTGAACGCACACTTTCGAGATTCTGGGCCGAAATATAGCCCCACTTCACTTAAGACTGAAAGAGTAGCCGAGACCGCCTTGCTCGCATCGTGAGTTTCACAAACTTCCGGTCGATATTCCGGAACTTGGGGATATTTTCCAGTCCCAGGAGCTCTAAACTAACTCCTCATGGCCTTGGTTTGCAGTGAAATGGACAGAGGAAAACTTTTTGAATGCTCACCTTCGAGCTTCCTGGCCGAAATAAAGCCCCACTTTACTTTAAGACTTAAAGAGTAACCGAGACCACCTTACGCGCATTGTGATTTTGACAAACCTCGGGTGGATCTCGCGGAACTTGGGGAACATTTTCCAGTCCCTTGGACGCTAAACTAAGTCCTGATGGCCTTGTTTTGCAGTGAAATGGACACAGCAAAACTTTTTTAACGCTCACTTTCGAGCTTGTGGGCCGAAATATAGCCACACTTTACTTTAAGACTGAAACAGTAGACGAGACCGCATTTCGCGCATCATGATTTTGATCAACTTCGGCTCGCTTTCCCGGAACTTAGGGAATATTTTCCAGTCCCGGGGATCCTAAACTAACTTTTGATAGCTTTGGTTTGCAGTGAAATGCACACAGCAAAACTTTTTGAACGCTCACTTTCGAGCTTCTGGAAAGAAATATAGCCCCACTTCACTTTAAGACTGAAAGAGTAGCCGAGACCGCTTTGGGAGCATCGTGATTTTGACCAACTTCAGCTCGATTTACCGGAACTTGGGGAATATTTTCCAGTCCCAGGGACGCTAAACTAACTCGTGATGGCCTTGTTTTTCAGTCAAAGAACACAGCAAAACTTTTTGAAGGCTCACTTTCGGGCTTCTCGCCCGAAATATAGCCCCACTTCACTCTAAGACTGAAAGAGTAGCCGACACTACCTTACGCAAATCGTGATTTTGACCAACTTCGGCTCGATTTCCCGGAAGTTGGGGGATATTTTCCAGTCCCGGGGACTCTAAACTAGCTCCTGATGGCTTTGGTTTGCAGTCAAATAAACACAGGCAAACTTTTTGAACGCTCACTTTCAAGCTCCTGGGCAGGAATAAAGCCTCACTTCACTTATAAACTAAAACAGTAAGCGACACCGCCTAACGCGCACCATGATTTTGACCAACTTCGACTAAATTTCCCTGAACTTGGGGGGATATATTCCAGTCCCGAAGACTCTTAAGTAACCCCTGATGGCCTTCGTTTGCATTGAAATGGATACAGCAAAACTTTTTGAACGCTCACTTTTGAGCTTCTGGGCCGAAATATAGCCCCACTTCACTTGAAGACTGAAAGACTAGCCAAGACCGTCTTGCGCGCATCGTGATTTTGACCAACGTCTTCTCGATTTTGCAGAACTTGGGAAATATAATGCTAACTCATGATGGCCTTGGTTTTCAGTTAAATTGAGAGAGCACAACTTTTTGAACGCTCACTTTCGAGCTTTTGGGCCGAAATATACAGCCACGTCACTTTAAGACTAAAAGAGTAGCCGAGACTGCTTTACGCGCATCGTGATTTTGACAAACTTCGGCTCGATTTCCCAGGATTTGGGGGATATTTTGATGTCCCGGACACTGTAAACAATCTGCTGATGTGGCTTGGTTTGCGGTGAAATGGACACAGCAAAACTTTTTGAACTTTCACTTTCGAGCTTCTGGGCCGAAATATAGCCCCAGTTCACTTTAAGAATCAAAGAGTAGCCGAGACCGCCTTACGCGCATCGTGATTTTGAAAAAATTCGGCTCGATTTCCCCGAACTTTGCCGATATTTTCCAGTCCCGAGGAGCCTAAACTAACTCCTGATGGCCTTGGTTTGCAGTGAAATGAGCACAGCAAAACTTGTTGAACTTTCACTTTCTACCTTCTCGGCCGAAATATAGCCCCAGTTCACGTTAAGAATCAAAGAGTAGCCGAGACCGCCTTACGCGCATCGTGATTTTGACAAACTTCGGCTCGATTTCCCCGAACTTGGCCGATATTTTCCAGTCCCGAGCAGTCTAAACTAACACCTGATGGCCTTGGTTTGCAGTGAAATGAACAAGATAACAGGTTTTGAACGCTTATTTTCGAGCTTCTGGGATGAAATATAGCCCCACTTCACTTTAAGACTGAAAGAATAGGCGAGACCGCCTTACGCCCATCGTGATTTTGAGCGACTTTCGCTCGATTTTCTAGAATTTTGGCGATATTTTCAAGTCCCTGGGACTCTAAAGTAACTCCTGATGGCCTTGGTTTGATGTGAAATGGACGCAGGAAAAGTTTTTGAACGCTCAGTTTCGAGCTTCTGGGCCGAAATACAACCGTACTTCACTTTAGGACATAAATAGTACCCGAGACCTCCTTACGAGCATCGTGATTTTGACCCAGTTCAGCTCGATTTCCCGGAACTTGGGTGATGTTTTCCAGTCCGGGGGACTTTAAACTAACTCCTGATGGCCTTGGTTTGCAGTTAAATGCACAAAGCGTAACTTTTAAAAGGTTCACTTTCGAGCTTCTTGGCCGAAATATAGCCCTACTTCACTTTAAGACTGAAAGAGTAGCCGAGACCGCCTTACGCGCATCGTAATTTTTACCAACTTCGGCTCGATTTCCGGAACTTGGCGAATATTTTCAATTCCCCGGGAAGCTAAACTAACTTCCAATGGCCTTAGTATGCAGTTAAATGGACACAGCAAAACTCTTTGAACGCTCACTTTCGAGCTTATGGCTCGAAATATAGCCCCACTTAATTTTAAGACTGAAAGAGTAGCCGAGACCGCCTTACGCGCATCGTGATTTTGGGATACTTCGGCTCGATTTCCCGGAAATAGGGGCATATTTTCCAGTCCCAGGGACTCTAAACTAACTGCTGATGGCCTTGGTTTCCAGTGAAATGGACACAGGCACACTTTTTGAACGCGCACTTTCGAGCTTGCTGGCCGAAACAAGCCCTACTTCTTTTTAAGACTGAAAGAGTAGGCGGGAGCGCCTTACGCGCATTGTGATTTTGAGCATCTTCGGCTCGATCTGGCGAAACTTGGGAGATATTTTCCAGTCCCAAAGTCTCTAAACTCACTCCTGATTGTCTAAGATGTGAGTGAAATAGACACAAAAATTTTTGAATCCTTTCTTTCGAGCTTCTGGAGTTAAATCTAAGCCCACTTTACCTTAAGACTGAAAGAGTAGCCGAGACCCCCTTAAGCGCATGGTGATTTTGACTAACTTCGGGTGGATTTCCCGTAACTTGGGAGATATTTCCAGTTCCTTTGACGCTAAACTAAGTCGTGATGGCCTTGTTTTGCAGTGAAATGGACACAGCAAAACTTTTTAAACACTGAGTTTCGAGCTTCTGGGCCGAAATATTGCCCCAATTCACTTTAATACTGAAAGAGTAGCCGAGACGGCCCTACGCCCATCGTGATTTTGACCAACTTCGGTTAACTTACCCGGAACTTGGCGGAAATTTTCCAGTCCCGGGGACTCTAAAGTAACTCCTGATAGCCTTGCTCTGGAGTCAAATGGACACAGCACAACTTTTTGAACGCTCACTTTCGAGCTTCTGGGGGGAAATATTCCCCCGGTTAATTTTAAGAATGAAAGAGTAACCGGGACCGCCTTACGCGCATTGTGATTTTGACCAACTTTGGCTCGATTTCCCGGGAAATGGGGGATATTTTCCGGTACCGGGGACTCTAAACTAACTCCTGACTTTCTCGGTTTGCAGTGAAATGGACACAGCACAACTTTTTGAACGGTCACTTTTGAGCTTTTGGGCCGAAGCATAGCCCTACTTCAGTTTAAGACTGAAACCCTAGCCGAGACCGCCTTACGCGCATCGTGATTTTGGGCTACTTCGGCTCGATTTCCCGGAACTTGGGAGATAATTGCCAGTCCCGGGCACTCTAAACTAATTCCTGATGGCCTTGGTTTTCAGTGAAATGGACACAGCCAAACTTTTTGAACGTTCACTTTCGAGCTTCTGGGCCGAAATATAACCCCACTTCACTTTAACACTGAAAGAGTAGCCGGGACCGCCTTACGCGCATGGTAATTTTGTCGAACTTCGGCTTGATTTCCTGGGACTTGGGGGATATTTTTCAGTCCCGGAAGCTCTAAACTAACTCCTGAATGCCTTGGTTTTTAGTGAAATGGACACAGGTAAAAGGAGCGCACGCTCGGTTTCCAGGTTGTAGGCCGAAATATAGCCCCACTTTATTTTAAGACTGAAAGTGTACACGAAACCGCCTTAAGCCCATTGAAATTTTTAGCCACTATGGCTCGATATGCCAAAACTTGGGGGATATTTTCCAGTCCCGGGGACTCTACCCTAACTCTTGATGGCCTTAGTTTTCAGTAAAATGGTCACAGGTAACAGGAGCGCACGCTCGGTGTCGAGCTTCTAGGCCGAAATGTAGCCCCAGTTCAATTTAAGACTGAAAGAGTAAACGAAACTGCCGTACGCCTATCGTAATTTTAAGAAAGTATGGCTCAATTTGCCGAAACTTGGAGGATAGCTTCCAGTCTCGAGGATTCTAAACTATCTCCTGATGGACTTAGTTCTTAGTGAAACGGACACAGGTAAAAGGAGACCACGCTCGGTGTTGAGCTTGTAGAACCGAAATATAGCCCCACTTCATTTTCGGAGTAAACGAGTAGCCGAGATCGCATTACGTGCATCGTGATTTTGAGCATCTTTGTCTCGATTTGCTGGAATTCGGGGAATATTTTCCAGTCCCGAGGACTATATGTTAACTCCTGATGAACTTAGTTTTCAGTGATATGTACACAGGCGAAAGGAGCGCACGCTCGGTGTTGAGCTCCTCGGCCGAAATATAGCCCACTTCATTTTAAGACTGAAAGAGTAGCCGAGACCGCCTTACGCGCATCGTGATTTTGAGCAACTTTGGCTCGATCTGCCAGAATTTCGGAAATATTTTCCAGTCCCAAGGACTCTAAACTAACTCGTGATGGCCTAAGATGTCAGTGAAATGGACACAGGGAAAATTAGCGCACGCCCGGTGTCGAGCTTTTAGGTCGAAATATAGCCCCCCTTAATTTTAAGACTGAAAGAGTAGCCGAGACCGCCTTACGCGCATGGTGATTTTGGGCCACTTTTGCTCGATTTCCCGCAAGTTGGCGAATAATTTAAAGTCCCGGGGACGCTAAACTAACTCCCGATGACCTTGCTTTGCAGTTTAATGAACACAGCAAAACATTCTGAACGCTCACCTTCGAGCTTCAGTGCCGCAATATAGCCCTACTTAAATTTAAGACTGAAAGAATAACCGAGAGCCCGTTACGCGCATCGTAATTTTCATCAACTTCGGCGCCATTTCCTGGAGCTTGGAGAATATTTTCCAGTTCTGGGGACTCTAAACTAACTCCTGATTGCCTTGGTTTGCAGTGAAATGGACACAGCAAAACTTTTTGAACGCTCACTTTCGAGCTTGTGGGCCTAAATATAGCCACACTTCACTTTAAGACTGAAACAGTAGCCGAGACCGCGTTACGCGCATCGTGATTTTGAGAAACTTCTGCTCGCTTTCCCGGAAGTTGGGGAATATTTTCCAGTCCCGGGGACTCTAAACTAACTCCTGATGGACATGGTTTTCAGTGAAATTCAAACAGCACAAGTTTTTGAACGAACACTTTCGAGCTTTTAGGACAAAATATAGTCCCACATCACTTACGACTCACAAAGTAGCCGAGGCCGACGTGCGCGCATCGTGATTTTGACCAACGTCGGGTCGATATTCCGGAACTTGGGGGATATTTTCCAGTCCCAGGGACTCTAAACTAACTCTTGATGGCCTTGGTTTGCAGTGAAATGGAGACAGCAAAACTTTTTGAACGCTCACCTTCAAGTTTCTGGGCCGAAATATAGCCAACTTTACTTTAGTTTTGAAAAAGTAGCCGAGACCGCCTTACGCGCATCGTGATTTTGACAAACCTCGGGTGGATTTCACGGAACTTGGGGGATATTTTCCAGTCCCTTGGACGCTAAACTAGGTGCCGATGGCCTTGTTTTGCAGTGAAATGGACACAGCAAAGCTTTTTGAACGCTCACTTTCGAGGTTGTGGGCCGAAATAGAGCCATACTTCACTTTAAGACTCAAACAGTAGCCGAGACCACGTTTCGCGCATCGTGATTTTGATCAACTTCGGCTCGATTTCCCGGAACTTGCGAAATATTTTCCAGTCCCGGGGACTCTGAACTAACTCGTGCTGGTCTTGGTTTGCAGTGAAACGGAAACAGAAAAAGTTTTTGAACGCATACTTTCGAGCTTCTGGACCGAAATAGAACCCCACTTCACTTGAAGACTGAAAGAGTAGCCGAGACCACCTTACGTGCAGCGTGATTTTGAGCAAGTTCGGTTCGATTTGCAGGAACTAAGGGGATATATTCCAGTTCTGAGGACTCTAAGCTAATTCCTGATGGCCTTGGTTTGCAGTAAAATGGACCCAGAAAAACGTTTTGAACGCTCAATGTCGAGCTTCTGGGCCAAAATATAGCGCCCCCTTACTTTAACACTGAAAGAGTAGCCGAGACCGCCTTACGTGCATCGTGATTTTGACAAACTTCGGGTTGATTTCCCGGAACTTGGGGCATATTTTCCAGTCCCGGGGACTCTCAACTAACTCCTGCTTGTCTTGGTTTGCAGTGAAATGGACACAGCGAAAGTTTTTGAACGCTCACTCTCGAGCTTCTGGGCCGAAATACAGCCCCATTTTACTTTAAGACTGAAAGAGTAGGCGAGACCGTCTTGAGCGAATCGTGATTTTGAGCAATTTCGCGTTTATTTCCCGAAACTTGGGGGATATATTCCAGTCAAAGGGACTCTACAGTAACTCCTGATGGCCTTGGTTTTCAGTGAAATGGACAGAGCACAACTTTGGAGATTCTGGGCAGAAATATATCCCCACTTTACTTTAACACTGAAAGAGTAGATGAGACCGCCTTACGCGCATCGTAATTTTGGCGAACTTCGAATGGATTTCCCGGAACTTGGGGGATATTTTGCAGTCCCTTGGACGCTAAACTAAGTCCTGATGGCCTTGTTTTGAAGTCAAATGGACACAACAAAACTTTTTGAACGCTCACTTTCTAGCTTGTTGGCCGAAATATAGCCACACTTGACTTTAGGACTCACACGGTAGCCGAGACCACGTTACGCGCATAATGAATTTGATCAACTTCGGCTCGATTTCCCGGGACTTGGGGGATATTCTCCAGTCCCACGGACTCTAAACTAACTTCTGATGGCCTTGGTTTGCACTGAAAGTGACAGAGCAAAACTTTTTAAACACTCACTTTCGAGCTTGTGGGCCGAAATATAGCCCCACTTCACTTTAAGACTGAAAGAGTAGCCAAGACCACCTTACGCACATCGTGATTTTGACCAACTTTGGCTGGATTTACCGAAACTTGGGGGATATTTTCCAGTCCCTAGGACTCTTAACTAACCCCTGATGGCCTTGGTTTGCATTGAAATGGATACAGCAAAACTTTTTGAACGCTCACTTTTGAGCTTCTGGACCGAAATATAGCCCCACTTCACTTTAAGACTGAAAGAGTAGCCGAGACCGTCTTGCGCGCATCGTGATTTTGACCAACGTCTTCTCGATTTTCCGGAACTTGGGAAATATATTGCAGTCTGGGGGACTCTAAACTAACTCCCGATGGCCTTGGTTTGCAGTGAAATGGACACAGCAAATTTTTTGCTGCGCTCACTTTGGAGCTTCTGGGCCGAAATAGAGCCCCACTTCACTTTAAGACTGAAAGAGTAGCCGAGGCCGTCTTAGGCGCATCGTGATTTTGACCAACTTCGGCTTGAGTTGCCAGAACTTAAAAGATATTTTCCAGTCCCGGGGACTCTAAACTAACTCATGATGGCCTTGGTTTTCAGTGAAATTGAGAGAGCAAAACTTTTTGAACGCTCACTTTCGAGCTTCTGGACCGAAATATAGCCCTACTTCACTTTCAGACTGAAAGAGTAGCCGAGATGGCCTTACGCGAATCGTTATTTTGACCAACTTCGTCTCGATTTCGCGGAACTTGGAGGATATTTTCCAGTTCCGGGGACTGTAAACTACTTCCTGAGGGCCTTGCTTTGCAGTGATATGGGCACAGCATAACTTTTTGAACGCTCACTTTCGAGCTTCTGGGCCAAAATATACAGCCACGTCACTTTAAGACTAAAAGAGTAGCCGAGACTGCTTTACGCGCATCGTGATTTTCACAACCTTCGGCTCGATTTCCCGGAACTTGGGGGATATTTTGATTTCCCGGAGACTGTAAACTATCTCCTGATGTGGCTTGGTTCGCGGTGAAATGGACACAGCAAAACTTTTTGAACTTTCACTTTCGAGCTTCTGGGCCGAAATATAGCCCGAGTTCACTTTAAGAATGAAAGAATAGCCGAGACCGCCTTACGCGCATCGTGATTTTGACCAACTTTGGCTCGATTTCCCAGGAAATGGGGAATATTTTCCGGTATCGGGGACTCTAAAGTAACTCCTGATTGCCTTGGTTTGCATTGAAATGGAGAGAGCAAAACTTTTTCAACGCTCCCCTTCGGGCTTCTGAGCCGAAATATAGCCCCACTTCAGTTTAAGACTGAAAGAGTACCCGAGACCGTCTTACGCGCATCGTGATTTTGACCAACTTTGGGTGGATTTCCCGAAACGTTGGGGATATATTCAAGTTCCAAGGACTCTAAAGTAACCCCTGATGGCCTTGGTCTGCAGTGAAATGGACACAGCAAATTTTTTTGAACGCTTACTTTCGAAATTCTGGGCCGAAATATAGCCCCACTTCACTTTAAGACTGAAATAGTAGCCGAGACCGCCTTAGACGCATCGTGATTTTGACCAACTTCGGCTTGAGTTGCCAGAACTTAAGGGATATTTTTTCGTCCCGCGGACTCTAAACTAACTCATTATGGCCTTGGTTTTCAGTTCAATTGAGAGAGCAAAATTTTTTGAACGCTCACTTTCGAGCTTCTGGGCCGAAATATAGCCCCACTTCACTTTAAGACTGAAATAGTAGCCGAGACCGCCTTAGACGCATCGTGATTTTGACCAACTTCGGCTTGAGTTGCCAGAACTTAAGGGATATTTTTTCGTCCCGCGGACTCTAAACTAACTCATTATGGCCTTGGTTTTCAGTTCAATTGAGAGAGCAAAACTTTTTGAACCCTCACTTTTGAGCTTCTGGGCCGAAATATAGCCCCACTTAACTTTAAGACTGAAAGAGTTGCCGAGACCGCCTTACGCCCATCGTAATTTTGACCAACTTCGGCTCGATTTCCCGGAACTTGGGGGATATTTTCCACTCCCGCGGACTCTAAAGTAACTCCTGATGGCCTTGCTCTGGAGTGAAATGGACACAGCACAACTTTTTGAACGCTCACTTTCGAGCTTCTGGGGCGAAATATTGCCCCAGTTCACTTTAAGAATGAAAGAGTAGCCGGGACCGCCTTACGCGCATCGTGATTTTGACCGACTTTGGCTCGATTTCCCGGGAAATGGCGGATATTTTCCGGTACCGGGGACTCTAAACTAACTCCTGATTTCCTCAGTTTGCAGTGAAATGGAGACAGCACAACTTTTTGAACGCTCACTTTTGAGCTTCTGGGCCGAAGCATAGCCCTACTTCACTTTAACACTGAAAGAGTAGCCGACACCGCCTTACGCGCATGGTAATTTTGTCGAACTTCGGCTTGATTTCCTGGGACTTGGGGGATATTTTTCAGTCCCGGAAGCTCTAAACTAACTCCTGAATGCCTTGGTTTTTAGTGAAATGGACACAGGTAAAAGGAGCGCACGCTCGGTTTCCATGTTGTAGGCCGAAATATAGCCCCACCTTATTTTAAGACTGAAAGTGTACACGAAACCGCCTTAAGCGCATCGAAATTTTTAGCCACTATGGCTCGATATGCCAAAACTTGGGGGATATTCTCCAGTCCCGGGGACTCTACCCTAACTCTTGATGGCCTTAGTTTTCAGTAAAATGGTCACAGGTAACAGGAGCGCACGCTCGGTGTCGAGCTTCTAGGCCGAAATGTAGCCCCAGTTCAATTTTAAGACTGAAAGAGTAAACGAAACTGCCGTACGCCTATCGTAATTTTAAGAAAGTATGGCTCAATTTGCCGAAATTTGGAGGATAGCTTCCAGTCTCGAGGATTCTAAACTATCTCCTGATGGACTTAGTTCTTAGTGAAATGGACACAGGTAAAAGGAGAGCACGCTCGGTGTCGAGCTTGTAGAACCGGAATATAGCCCCACTTCATTTTCGGAGTAAACGAGTAGCCGAGACCGTCTTAGGCGCATCGTGATTTTGAGCATCTTTGGCTCGATTTACCGGAATTCGGGAAATATTTTCCCGTCCCGAGGACTCTATGTTAACTCCTGATGAACTTAGTTTTCAGTGATATGTACACAGGCAAAAGGAGCGCACGCTCGGTGTTGAGCTTGTCGGCCGAAGTATAGCCCCACTTCATTTTAAGACTGAAAGAGTAGCCGAGACCGCCTTACGCGCATCGTTATTTTGAGGAACTTTGGCTCGATCTGCCAGAATTTCGGAAATATTTTCCAGTCCCAAGGACTCTAAACTAACTCCTGATGGTCTAGGATGTCAGTGAAATGGACACAGGTAAAATTAGCGCACGTCCGGTCTCGAGCTTGTAGGTCGAAATATAGCCCCCCTTAATTTTAAGACTGAAAGAGTAGCCGAGACCGCCTTACGCGCATGGTGATTTTGGGCCACTTTTGCTCGATTTCCCGCAAGTTGGCGAATAATTTAAAGTCCCGGGGACGCTAAACTAACTCCCGATGACCTTGCTTTGCAGTTTAATGAACACAGCAAAACATTCTGAACGCTCACCTTCGAGCTTCAGTGCCGCAATATGGGCCTACTTAAATTTAAGACTGAAAGAATAACCGAGAGCCCGTTACGCGCATCGTAATTTTCATCAACTTCGGCGCCATTTCCTGGAGCTTGGAGAATATTTTCCAGTTCTGGGGACTCTAAACTAACTCCTGATTGCCTTGGTTTGCAGTGAAATGGACACAGCAAAGCTTTTTGAACGCTCACTTTCGAGCTTGTGGGCCTAAATATAGCCACACTTCACTTTAAGACTGAAACAGTAGCCGAGACCGCGTTACGCGCATCGTGATTTTGAGCAACTTCTGCTCGCTTTCCTGGAACTTGGGGAATATGTTCCAGTCCCGGGGACTCTAAACTAACTCCTGATGGCCATGGTTTGTAGTGAAATTCACACAGCACAAGTTTTTGAACGAACACTTTCGAGCTTTTAGGCCGAAATATAGTCCCACATCACTTACGACTTAAGGAGTAGGCGAGACCGGCGTGCGCGCATCGTGATTTTGAGCAACTTCGGGTCGATATTCCGGAACTTGGGGGATATTTTCCAGTCCCAGGGACTCTAAACTAACTCTTGATGGCCTTGGTTTGCAGTGAAATGGAGATAGCAAAACTTTTTGAACGCTCACCTTCAAGCTTCTGGGCCGAAATATAGCCCACTTTACTTTAATACTGAAAAAGTAGCCGAGACCGCCTTACGCGCATCGTGATTTTGACAAACTTCGGGTGGATTTCCCGGAACCTGGGGGATATTTTCCAGTCCCTTGGACGCTAAACTTGGTGCCGATGGCCTTGTTTTGCAGTTAAATGGACACAGCAAAGCTTTTTGAACGTTAACTTTCGAGGTTGTGGGCCGAAATATAGCCATACTTCACTTTAAGACTCATACAGTAGCCGAGACCACGTTTCGCGCATCGTGATTTTGATCAACTTCGGCTCGATTTCCCGGAACTTGCGAAATATTTTCCAGTCCCGGGGACTCTAAACTAACTCGTGCTGGTCTTGGTTTGCAGTGAAACGGAAACAGAAAGAGTTTTTGAACGCATACTTTCGAGCTTCTGGACCGAAATAGAACCCCACTTCACTTGAAGACTGAAAGAGTAGCCGAGACCGCCTTACGTGCATGGTGATTTTGAGCAACTTCGGCTCGATTTGCCGGAACTAAGGGGATATATTCCAGTTCTGAGGACTCTAAACTAATTTCTGATGGCCTTGGTTTGCAGTAAAATAGACCCAGCAAAACTTTTTGAACGCTCAATGTCGAGCTTCTGGGCCAAAATATAGCCCCCCATTACTTTAACACTGAAAGAGTAGCCGAGACCGCCTTACGTGCATTGTGATTTTGACAAACTTCGGGTTGATTTCCCGGAACTTGGGGGATATTTTGCAGTCCCGGGGACTCCCAACTAACTCCTGCTTGTCTTGGTTTGCAGTGAAATGGACACAGCGAAAGTTTTTGAACGCTCACTCTCGAGCTTCTGGGCCGAAATACAGCCCCATTTTACTTTAAGACTGAAAGAGTAGGCGAGACCGTCTTGAGCGAATCGTGATTTTGACCAATTTCGCGTTTATTTCCCGAAACTTGGGGCATATATTCCAGTCAAAGGGACTCTACAGAACTGCTGATGGCCTTGGTTTTCAGTGAAATGGACAGAGCACAACTTTGGAGCTTCTGGGCAGAAATATAGCCCCACTTTACTTTAAGACTGAAAGAGTAGATGAGACCGCCTTACGCGCATCGTAATTTTGACGAACTTCCAATGGATTTCCCGGAACTTGGGGGATATTTTGCAGTCCCTTGGACGCTAAACTAAGTCCTGATGGCCTTGTTTTGAAGTCAAATGGACACAACAAAACTTTTTGAACGCTCACTTTCTAGCTTGTGGGCCGAAATATAGCCACACTTGACTTTAGGACTGACACAGTACCCGAGACCACGTTACGCGCATCATGAATTTGATCAACTTCGGCTGGATTTCCCGGGACTTGGGGGACATTTTCCAGTCCCAGGAACTCTAAACTAACTTCTAATGGCCTTGGTTTGCACTGAAAGTGAGAGAGCAAAACTTTTTAAACATTCACTTTTGAGCTTCTGGGCCTAAATATAGCCCCACTTCACTTTAAGACTGAAAGAGTAGCCGAGACCACCTTACGCACATCGTGATTTTGACCAACTTCGGCTGGATTTACCGGAACTTTGGGGGATATTTTCCAGTCCCTAGGACTCTTAAGTTACCCCTGATGGCCTTGGTTTGCATTGAAATGGATAGAGCAAAACTTTTTGAATGCTCACTTTTGAGCTTCTGGGCCGAAATATAGCCCCACTTCACTTTAAGACTGAAAGAGTAGCCGAGGCCGCCCTAGACGCATCGTGATTTTGATCAATTTCGGCTTGAGTTGCCAGAACTAAAGAGATATTTTCCACTCCCGGGGACTCTAAACTAACTCATGATGGCCTTGGTTTTCAGTGAAATTGAGAGAGCAAAACTTTTTGAACGCTCACTTTCGAGCTTCTGGACCGAAATATAGCCCTACTTCACTTTCAGACTCAAAGAGTAGCCGAGACCGCCTTACGCGAATCGTTATTTTGACCAACTTCGTCTCGATTTCGCGGAACTTGGAGGATATTTTCCAGTTCCGGGGACTGTAAACTACTTCCTGAGGGCCTTGCTTTGCATTGAAATGGATACGGCAAAACTTTTTGAACGCTCACTTTTGAGCTTCTGGGCCGAAATATAGCCCCACTTCACTTTAAGACTGAAAGAGTAGCCTAGACCGTGTTACGCGCATCGTGATTTTGACCAACGTCTTCTCGATTTTCCGGAACTTGGGAAATACATTCCACTCCCGGGAACTCTAAACTAACTACTGATAGCCTTGGTTTGCAGTGAAATAGACACAGTAATTTTTTTTGAGCTTTGAGCTTGTGGGCCGAAATAGAGCCCCACTTCACTTTAAGACTGAAGGAGTAGCCGACCCGGCCTTAAGCGCACCGTGATTTTGACCAACTTTGATCGATTTGCCGGAACTTGGGGGATATTTTCCAGTCCCGGGGACTCTAAACTAACTCGTGATTGTCTTGGTTTTCAGTGAAATGGACACAGCGAAACTTTTTGAACGTTCACTCTCGAGCTTCTGGACCGAAATATAGCCCCACTTTACTTTAAGACTGAAAGAGTAGCCGAGACCGTCCTGCGCAAAACGTGATTTTGATCAACTTCGGCTCGCTTTCCCGGAACTTGGGGAATATTTTCCAGTCCCGGGGACCCTAAACTAAGTCCTGATGGCCTTGTTTTGAAGTGAAATGGACACAGCAAAACTTTTTGAACGCTCACTTTCTAGCTTGTTGGCCGAAATATAGGCACACTTGACTTTAAGACTGCAACAGTAGCCGACACCACGTTACGCGCATCATGAATTTGATCAACTTCGGCTCCAATTCCCGGAACTTGGGGGATATGTTCCAGTCCCGGGGACTCTAAAATAACTCCTGATGGGCTTGGTTTGCATTGAAATGGACACAGCACAATTTTTTGAACGTACACTTTCGAGATTCTGGGCCGAAATATAGCCCCACTTCACTTAAGACTGAAAGAGTAGCCGAGACCGCCTTGCTCGCATCGTGAGTTTGACAAACTTTCGGTCGATATTCCGGAACTTGGGGGATATTTTCCAGTCCCAGGAACTCTAAACTAACTCCGCATGGCCTTCGTTTGCAGTGAAATGGACAGAGCAAAACTTTTTGAACGCTCACCTTCGAGCTTCCTGGCCGAAATAAAGCCCCACTTTACTTTAAGACTTAAAGAGTAACCGAGACCACTTTACGCGCATTGTGATTTTGACAAACCTCGGGCGGATCTCCCGGAACTTGGGGAACATTTTCCAGTCCCTTGGACGCTAAACTAACTCCTGATGGCCTTGGTTTGCAGTGAAATTCACACAGCAAAACTTTTTGAACGCTCACTTTCGAGCTTCTGGACAGAAATATAGCCCCACTTCACTTTAAGACTGAAAGGGTAGCCGAGACCGCTTTGGGAGCATCGTGATTTCGACCAACTTCAGCTCGATTTACCGGAACTTGGGGAACTTGGGCAATATTTTTCAGTCCCGGGGACTCTAAACTAACCCGTGATGGCGTTGGTTTGCAGTGAAATGGACACAGCAAAACTTTTTGAACGCTCCCTTTCGGGCTTCTGGCCCGAAATATAGCCCCACTTCACTTTAAGACAGAAAGAGTAGCCGAGACCACTTTAGGGGCATCGTGATCTTGACCAACCTCGGCTCAATTTCCCGGACCTTGGGGCATATTTTCTTGGCCCGGGGTCGCTAAACTAACTCCTGATGGCCTTGGTTTGCGGTGAAATGAACACAGGAAAACTTTTTGAACTTTCACTTTCTAGCTTCTCGGCCGAAATATAGCCCCAGTTCACTTTAAGAATCAAAGAGTAGCCGAGACCGTCGTACGCGCATTGTGATTTTGACAAAATTCGGCTCGATTTCCCCGCACTTGGGCGATATTTTCCAGGCCCGAGCAGTCTAAACTAACTCCTGATGGCCTTGGTTTGCAGTGAAATGAACAAGGTAACAGTTTTTGAACGCTTATTTTCGAGTTTCTGGGATGAAATATAGCCCCACTTCACTTTAAGACTGAAAGAGTAGGCGAGACCGCCTTACGCGCATCATGATTTTGAGGAACTTCCGCTCGATTTTCTAGAACTTTGGCGATATTTTCAAGTCCCGGGGACTCTAAAGTAACCCCTGATGGCCTTGGTTTGATGTGAAATGGACGCATGAAAACGTTTCTAACGCTCAGTTTCGAGCTTCTGGGCCGAAATACAACCGTACTTCACTTTAAGACTGAAATAGTAGCCGAGTCCTCCCTAGGAGGATGGTGATTTTGACCAACCTCAGCTCGATTTCCCGGAACTTGGCCAATATTTTCCAGTCCGGGGGACTTTAAACTAACTGCTGATGGCCTTGGTTTGCAGTTAAATGCACAAAGCGTAACTTTTTAAAGGTTCACTTTCGAGCTTCTGGGCCGAAATATAGCCCCACTTTACTTTAAGACTGAAAGAGTAGCCGAGACCGTCTTACGCGCATCGTGATTTTGACCAACTTCCGTTGGATTTCCCCGAACTTCGGGGATATATTCCAGTCCCGGGCACTCTAAACTAACTGCTGATGGTCTTGGTTTCCAGTGAAATGGACACAGCACATTTCTTTGAACGCTCACTTTCGAGCTTCTCGTCCGAAATATAGCCCTACTTCACTTTAAGACTGAAAGAGTAGCCGAGACCGCCTTACGCGCATCGTAATTTGGACCAACTTCGGCTCGATTTCCCGGAAGTTGGCGAATATTTTCAATTCCCAGGGCACCTAAACTAACTTCCGATGGCCTTAGTTTGCAGTTAAATGGACACAGCAAAACTTTTTGAACGCTCACTTTCGAGCTTATTGCTCGAAGTATAGCCCCACTTAACTTTAAGACTGAGAGAGTAGCCGAGACAGCCTTACGCGCATCGTGATTGTGGGATACTTCGGCTCGATTTCCCGGAAATAGGGAAATATTTTCCAGTCCTGGGGATTCTAAACTAACTCCTCATGGACTTGGTTTTCAGTGAAATGGACACAGGAACACTTTTTGAACGCACACTTTCGAGCTTGCTGGCCGAAATATAGCCCTACTTCTTTTTAAGACTGAAAGAGTAGGCGGGAGCGCCTTACGCCCATTGTGATTTTGAGGATCTTCGGCTCGATCTGGCGAAACTTGGGAGATATTTTCCAGTCCCAAAGTCTCTAAACTCACTCCTGATTGTCTAAGATGTGAGTGAAATAGACACAAAAATTTTTCAACCCTTACTTTCGAGCTTCTGGAGTTAAATCTAAGCCCACTTCACCTTAAGACTGAAAGAGTAGCCGAGACCCCCTTAAGCGCATGGTGATTTTGACTAACTTCGGGTGGATTTCCCGTAACTTGGGGGATATTTCCAGTTTCTTTGACGCTAAACTAAGTCGTGATGGCCTGTGAAATGGACACAGGAAAACTTTTTAAACACTGAGTTTCGAGCTTCTGGGCCGAAATATTGCCCCAATTCACTTTAAGACTGAGAGAGTAGCCGAGACCGCCCTACGCGCGTCCTGATTTGACCAACTTCGGTTAAATTTCCCGGAAATTGGGGGATATTTTCCAGTCCCGGGGACTCTAAACTGAGCCCCGACATCCTTGGTCTGCAGTAAAATGGACACAGCAGAACTTTTTGAACGCTCACTTTGAGCTTCTGAGCCGAAATATAGCTCCACTTCACTTTAAGAGTGAAAGAGTAGCCGAGACCGCCTTACGCCCATCGTAATTTTGACCAACTTCGGCTCGATTTCCCGGAACTTGGGGGATATTTTCCAGTCCCGCGGACTCTAAAGTAACTCCTGATGGCCTTGCTCTGGAGTGAAATGGACACAGCACAACTTTTTGAACGCTCACTTTCGAGCTTCTGGGGCGAAATATTGCCCCAGTTGACTTTAAGAATGAAAGAGTAACCGGGACCGCCTTACGCGCATCGTGATTTTGACCAACTTTGACTCGATTTCCCGGGGAATGGGGGATATTTTCCGGTACCGCGGACTCTAAACTAACTCCTGATATCCTTGGTTTGCAGTGAAAGGGACACAGCACAACTTTTTGAACGCTCACTTTTGAGCTTCTGGGCCGAAGCATAGCCCTACTTCACTTTAAGACTGAAAGACTAGCCGAGACCGCCTTACGCGCATCGTGATTTTGGGCTACTTGGGCTCGATTTCCCGGAACTTGGGAGATAATTGCCAGTCCCGGGCACTCTAAACTAATTCCTGATGGCCTTGGTTTTCAGTGAAATGGACACAGCCAAACTTTTTGAACGTTCACTTTCGAGCTTCCTGGCCGAAATATAGCCCCACTTCACTTTAACACTGAAAGAGTAGCCGACACCGCCTTACGCGCATGGTAATTTTGTCGAACTTCGGCTTGATTTCCTGGGACTTGGGGGATATTTTTCAATCCCGGAAGCTCTAAACTAACTCCTGAATGCCTTGGTTTTTAGTGAAATGGACACAGGTAAAAGGAGCGCACGCTCGGTTTCCAGGTTGTAGGCCGAAATATAGCCCCACTTTATTTTAAGACTGAAAGTGTACACGAAACCGCCTTAAGCGCAACGAAATTTTTAGCCACTATGGCTCGATATGCCAAAACTTGGGGGATATTTTCCAGTCCCGGGGACTCTAAACTAGCTCCTGATGACTTTGGTTTGCAGTCAAATAAACACAGGGAAACTTTTTGAACGCTCACTTTCAAGCTCCTGGGCAGGAATAAAGCCTCACTTCACTTTAAGACTGAGAGAGTAGCCGAGACCGCCCTACGCGCGTCCTGATTTGACCAACTTCGGTTAAATTTCCCGGAAATTGGGGGATATTTTCCAGTCCCGGGGACTCTAAACTGAGCCCCGACATCCTTGGTCTGCAGTAAAATGGACACAGCAGAACTTTTTGAACGCTCACTTTGAGCTTCTGAGCCGAAATATAGCTCCACTTCACTTTAAGAGTGAAAGAGTAGCCGAGACCGCCTTACGCCCATCGTAATTTTGACCAACTTCGGCTCGATTTCCCGGAACTTGGGGGATATTTTCCAGTCCCGCGGACTCTAAAGTAACTCCTGATGGCCTTGCTCTGGAGTGAAATGGACACAGCACAACTTTTTGAACGCTCACTTTCGAGCTTCTGGGGCGAAATATTGCCCCAGTTGACTTTAAGAATGAAAGAGTAACCGGGACCGCCTTACGCGCATCGTGATTTTGACCAACTTTGACTCGATTTCCCGGGGAATGGGGGATATTTTCCGGTACCGCGGACTCTAAACTAACTCCTGATATCCTTGGTTTGCAGTGAAAGGGACACAGCACAACTTTTTGAACGCTCACTTTTGAGCTTCTGGGCCGAAGCATAGCCCTACTTCACTTTAAGACTGAAAGACTAGCCGAGACCGCCTTACGCGCATCGTGATTTTGGGCTACTTGGGCTCGATTTCCCGGAACTTGGGAGATAATTGCCAGTCCCGGGCACTCTAAACTAATTCCTGATGGCCTTGGTTTTCAGTGAAATGGACACAGCCAAACTTTTTGAACGTTCACTTTCGAGCTTCCTGGCCGAAATATAGCCCCACTTCACTTTAACACTGAAAGAGTAGCCGACACCGCCTTACGCGCATGGTAATTTTGTCGAACTTCGGCTTGATTTCCTGGGACTTGGGGGATATTTTTCAATCCCGGAAGCTCTAAACTAACTCCTGAATGCCTTGGTTTTTAGTGAAATGGACACAGGTAAAAGGAGCGCACGCTCGGTTTCCAGGTTGTAGGCCGAAATATAGCCCCACTTTATTTTAAGACTGAAAGTGTACACGAAACCGCCTTAAGCGCAACGAAATTTTTAGCCACTATGGCTCGATATGCCAAAACTTGGGGGATATTTTCCAGTCCCGGGGACTCTAAACTAGCTCCTGATGACTTTGGTTTGCAGTCAAATAAACACAGGGAAACTTTTTGAACGCTCACTTTCAAGCTCCTGGGCAGGAATAAAGCCTCACTTCACTTTAAGACTGAAACAGTAAGCGAGACCGCCTAACGCGCAACGTGGTTTTGACCAACTTCGGCTAAACTTCCCTGAACTTGGGGGATATTTTCCAGTCCCGAAGACTCTTAAGTAACCCCTGATGGCCTTCGTTTGCATTGAAATGGATACAGCAAAACTTTTTGAAGCTCACTTTTGAGCTTCTGGGCCGAAATATAGCCCCACTTCACTTTAAGACTGAAAGACTAGCCAAGACCGTCTTGCGCGCATCGTGATTTTGGGCAACGTCTTCTCGATTTTCCGGAACTTGGGAAATATATTACAGTCCCGGAGACCCTAAACTAACTCCTGATGGCCTTGGTTTGCAGTGAAATGGACGCAGCAAATTTTTTTGCAGCGCTCACTTTGGAGCTTCTGGCCGAAATAGAGCCCCACTTCACTTTAAGACTGAAAGAGTAGCCGAGGCCGCCCTAGGCGCATCGTGATTTTGACCAACTTCGGCTTGAGTTGCCAGAACTTAAAAGATATTTTCCAGTCCCTGGGACTCTAAACTAACTCCTGATGGCCTTGGTTTGCAGTGAAATGGACACAGCAAATGTTTTGCAGCGCTCACTTTGGAGCTTCTGGGCCGAAATAGAGCCCCACTTCACTTTAAGACTTAAAGAGTAGCCGAGGCCGCCTTAGGCGCATCGTGATTTTGACCAACTTCGGCTTGAGTTGCCAGAACTTAAAAGATATTTTCCAGTCCCGGGGACTCTAAACTAACTCATGATGGCCTTGGTTTTCAGTGAAATTGAGAGAGCAAAACTTTTTGAACGCTCACTTTCGAGCTTCTGGACCGAAATATAGCCCTACTTCACTTTCAGACTGAAAGAGTAGCCGAGACCGCCTTACGCGAATCGTTATTTTGACCAACTTCGTCTCGATTTCGCGGAACTTGGAGGATATTTTCCAGTTCCGGGGACTGTAAACTACTTCCTGAGGGCCTTGCTTTGCAGTGAAATGGGCACAGCATAACTTTTTGAACGCTCACTTTCGAGCTTCTGGGCCAAAATATACAGCCACGTCACTTTAAGACTAAAAGAGTAGCCGAGACTGCTTTACGCGCATCGTGATTTTGACAAACTTCGGCTCGATTTCCCGGAACTTAGGGGATATTTTCACGTCCCGGAGACTGTAAACTATCTCCTGATGTGGCTTGGTTTGCGGTGAAATGGACACAGCAAAACTTTTTGAACTTTCACTTTCGAGCTTCTGGGCCGAAATATAGCCCTACTTCACTTTCAGACTCAAAGAGTAGCCGAGACCGCCTTACGCGAATCGTTATTTTGACCAACTTCGTCTCGATTTCGCGGAACTTGGAGGATATTTTCCAGTTCCGGGGACTGTAAACTACTTCCTGAGGGCCTTGCTTTGCAGTGAAATGGGCACAGCATAACTTTTTGAACGCTCACTTTCGAGCTTCTGGGCCAAAATATACAGCCACGTCACTTTAAGACTAAAAGAGTAGCCGAGACTGCTTTACGCGCATCGTGATTTTGACAAACTTCGGCTCGATTTCCCGGAACTTAGGGGATATTTTCACGTCCCGGAGACTGTAAACTATCTCCTGATGTGGCTTGGTTTGCGGTGAAATGGACACAGCAAAACTTTTTGAACTTTCACTTTCGAGCTTCTTGGCCGAAATATAGCCTCGGTTCACTTTAAGAATCAAAGAGTAGCCGAGACCGCCTTACGCGCATCGTGATTTTGACAAACTTCGGCTCGATTTCCCCGAACTTGGCCGATATTTTCCAGTCCCGAGCAGTCTAAACTAACTCCTGATGGCCTTGGTTTGCAGTGAAATGAACAAGGTAACAGTTTTTGAACGCTTATTTTCGAGCTTCTGGGATGAAATATAGCCCCACTTCACTTTAAGACTGAAAGAGTAGGCGAGACCGCCTTACGCGCATCGTGATTTTGAGCAACTTCCGCTCGATTTTCTAGAATTTTGGCGATATTTTTAAGTCCCGGGGACTCTAAACTAACTGCTGATGGCCTTGGTTTGATGTGAAATGGACGCAGAAAAACTTTTTGAACGCTTAGTTTCGAGCTTCTGGGCCGAAATACAACCGTACTTCACTTTAAGACTGAAATAGAAGCCGAGACCTCCTTGTGAGCATCGTGATTTTGACCCAGATGGCTGATGGCCTTGGTTTGCAGTTAAATGCACAAAGCGTAACTTTTTAAAAGTTCACTTTCGAGCTTCTGGGCCGAAATATAGCCCCACTTTACTTTAAGCCTGAAAGAGTAGCCGAGACCGTCTTATGCGCATCGTGATTTTGACCAACTTCCGTTGGATTTCCCGGAACTTCGGGGATCTATTCCAGTCCCGGGCACTCTAAACTAACTGCTGATAGCCTTGGTTTGCAGTGAAATGGACACAGCACATTTCTTTGAACGCTCACTTTCGAGCTTCTCGACCGAAGTATAGCCCTACTTCACTTTAAGACTGAAAGAGCAGCCGAGACCGCCTTACGGGCATCGTAATTTTGACCAACTTCGGCTCTATTTCCCGGATGTTGGCGATTATTTTCAATTCCCGGGGAAGCTAAACTAACTTCCGATGCCCTTAGTTTGCAGTTAAATGGACACAGCAAACCTTTTTGAACGCTCACTTTCGAGCTTATTGCTCGAAATATAGCCCCACTTAACTTTAAGACTGAAAGAGTAGCCGAGACCGCCTTACGCGCATCGTGATTTTGGGATACTTCGGCTCGATTTCCCGGAAATAGGGAAATATTTTCCAGTCCCGGGGACTCCAAACTAACTCCTGATGGCCTTGGTTTCCAGTGAAATGGACACAGGAACACTTTTGGAACACGCACTTTCGAGCTTGCTGGCCGAAATATAGCCCTAATTCTTTTTAAGACTGAAAGAGTAGGCGGGAGCGCCTTACGCGCATTGTGATTTTGAGGATCTTCGGCTCGATCTGGCGAAACTTGGGAGATATTTTCCAGTCCCAAAGTCTCTAAACTCACTCCTGATTGTCTAAGATGTGAGTGAAATAGACACAAAAATTTTTCAACCCTTACTTTCGAGCTTCTGGAGTTAAATCTAAGCCCACTTTACCTTAAGACTGAAAGAGTAGCCGAGACCCCCTTAAGCGCATGGTGATTTTGACTAACTTCGGGTGGATTTCCCGTAACTTGGGGGATATTTCCAGTTCCTTTGACGCTAAGCTAAGTCGTGATGGCCTTGTTTTGCAGTGAAATGGACACAGCAAAACTTTTTAAACACTGAGTTTCGAGCTTCTGGGCCGAAATATTGCCCCAATTCACTTTAAGAGTGAAAGAGTAGACGAGACCGCCTTACGCCCATCGTAATTGTGACCAACTTCGGCTCGATTTCCCGGAACTTGGGGGATATTTTCCACTCCCGCGGACTCTAAAGTAACTCCTGATCGCCTTGCTCTGGAGTGAAATGGACGCAGCACAACTTTTTGAACGCTCACTTTCGAGCTTCTGGGGCGAAATATTGCCCCAGTTCACTTTAAGAATGAAAGAGTAGCCGGGACCGCCTTACGCGCATCGTGATTTTGACCAACTTTGGCTCGATTTCCCGGGAAATGGGGGATATTTTCCGGTACCAGGGACTCTAAAGTAACTCCTGATTTCCTCGGTTTGCAGTGAAATGGACACAGCACAACTTTTTGAACGCTCACTTTTGAGCTTCTGGGCCGAAGCATAGCCCTACTTCACTTTAAGACTGAAAGACTAGCCGAGACCGCCTTACGCGCATCGTGATTTTGGGCTACTTGGGCTCGATTTCCCGGAACTTGGGAGATAATTGCCAGTCCCGGGCACTCTAAACTAATTCCTGATGGCCTTGGTTTTCAGTGAAATGGACACAGCCAAACTTTTTGAACGTTCACTTTCGAGCTTCTGGGCCGAAATATAGCCCCTTTTCACTTTAAGACTGAAAGAGTAGCCGGGACCGCCTTACGCGCATGGTAATTTTGTCGAACTTCGGCTTGATTTCCTGGGACTTGGGAAATATTTTTCAGTCCCGGAAGCTCTAAACTAACTCCTGAATGCCTTGGTTTTTAGTGAAATGGACACAGGTAAAAGGAGCGCACGCTCGGTTTCCAGGTTGTAGGCCGAAATATAGCCCCACTTTATTTTAAGACTGAAAGTGTACACGAAACCGCCTTAAGCGTATCGAAATTTTTAGCCACTCTGGCTCGATATGCCAAAACTTGGGGGATATTTTCCAGTCCCAAGGACTCTAAACTAACTCCTGATGGCCTAAGATGTCAGTGAAATGGACACAGGTAAAATTAGCGCACGTCCGGTCTCGAGCTTCTAGGTCGAAATATAGCCCCCCTTAATTTTAAGACTGAAAGAGTAGCCGAGACCGCCTTACGCGCATCGTGATTTTGGGCCACTTTTGCTCGATTTCCCGCAAGTTGGCGAATAATTTAAAGTCCCGGGGACGCTAAACTAACTCCCGATGACCTTGGTTTGCAGTTTAATGAACACAGCAAAACATTCTGAACGCTCACCTTCGAGCTTCAGTGCCGCAATATAGCCCTACTTAAATTTAAGACTGAAAGAATAACCGAGAGCCCGTTACGCGCATCGTAATTTTCATCTACTTCGGCGCCATTTCCTGGAGCTTGGAGAATATTTTCCAGTTCCGGGGACTCTAAACTAACTCCTGATTGCCTTGGTTTGCAGTGACATGGACACAGGAAACCTTTTTGAACCCTCACTTTCGAGCTTGTGGGCCTAAATATAGCCACACTTCACTTTAAGACTGAAACAGTAGCCGAGACCGCGTTACGCGCATCGTGATTTTGAGCAACTTCGGCTCGATTTCCCGGAACTTGGGGAATATTTTCCAGTCCCGGGGACTCTAAACTAACTCGTGCTAGTCTTGGTTTGCAGTGAAACGGAAACAGAAAGAGTTTTTGAACGCATACTTTCGAGCTACTGCACCGAAATAGAACCCCACTTCACTTGAAGACTGAAAGAGTAGCCGAGACCGCCTTACGTGCGTCGTGATTTTGAGCAACTTCGGCTCGATTTGCCGGAACTAAGGGGATATATTCCAGTTCTGAGGACTCTAAACTAACTCCTGATGGCCTTGGTTTGCAGTAAAATGAACCCAGCAAAAGTTTTTGAACGCTCAATGTCGAGCTTCTGGGCCAAAATATAGCCCCCCATTACTTTAACACTGAAAGAGTAGCCGAGACCGCCTTACGTGCATCGTGATTTTGACAAACTTCGGGTTGATTTCCCGGAACTTGGGGGATATTTTGCAGTCCCGGGGACTCTCAACTAACTCCTGCTTGTCTTGGCTTGCAGTGAAATGGACACAGCGAAAGTTTTTGAACGCTCACTCTCGAGCTTCTGGGACGAAATAGAGCCCCATTTTACTTTAAGACGGAAAGAGTAGGCGAGACCGTCTTGAGCGAATCGTGATTTTGAGCAATTTCGCGTTTATTTCCCGAAACTTGGGACATATATTCCAGTCAAAGGGACTCTACAGTAACTGCTGATGGCCTTGGTTTTCAGTGAAATGGACAGAGCACAACTTTGGAGCTTCTGGGCAGAAATATAGCCCCACTTTACTTGAAGACTGAAAGAGTAGATGAGACCGCCTTACGCGCATCGTAATTTTGACGAACTTCCAATGGATTTCCCGGAACTTGGGGGATATTTTGCAGTCCCTTGGACGCTAAACTAAGTCCTGATGGCCTTGTTTTGAAGTCAAATGGACACAAGAAAACTTTTTGAACGCTCACTTTCTAGCTTGTGGGCCGAAATATAGCCACACTTGACTTTAGGACGGACACAGTAGCCGAGACCACGTTACGCGCATCATGAATTTGATCAACTTCGGCTGGATTTCCCGGGACTTGGGGGATATTCTCCAGTCCCGGGGACTCTAAACTAACTTCTGATGGCCTTGGTTTGCATTGAAGTGGATACAGATATACTTTTTGAACGCTCACTTTTGAGCTTCTGGGCCGAAATATAGCCCCACTTCACTTTAAGACTGAAAGAGTAGCCGAGACCGTCTTACGCGCATCGTGATTTTGACCAACGTCTTCTCGATTTTCCGGAACTTGGGAAATACATTCCACTCCCGGGGACTCTAAACTAACTACTGATAGCCTTGGTTTGCAGTGAAAGAGACACAGTAATTTTTTTGGAGCTTTGAGCTTGTGGGCCGAAATAGAGCCCCACTTCACTTTAATACTGAAGGAGTAACCGACACCGCCTTAAGCACACCGTGATTTTGACCAACTTCGGCTCGATTTGCCGGAACTTGGGGGATATTTTCCAGTCCCGGGGACTCTAAACTAACTCCTGATTGTCTTGGTTTTCAGTGAAATGGACACAGCGAAACTTTTTGAACGCTCACTCTCGAGCTTCTGGACCGAAATATAGCCCCACTTTACTTTAAGACTGAAAGAGTAGCCGAGACCGTCTTGCGCAAATCGTGATTTTTACCAACTTCGGGTCGGTTTCCCGAAACCTGCGGAATATATTCCATTTCCACGGGCTCTAAACTAACTCCTGATGGCCTTGGTTTTCGGTGAAATAGACAAAGGAAAGCTTTTTGAACACTCTCTTTGTAGCTTCTGGGCCGAAATAGAATCCCACTTCACTTTCAGACTGAAATAGTAGCCGAGACCGCCTCACCCGCATCGTGAGTTAGACCAAGTTCAGCTCGATTTCACGCAACTTTTGGGATATTTTCCAGTCCGAGGGACTCTAAACTAACTCCGGATGGCCTTGGTTAGCACTGAAATGCGCACAGCATAAATTTTTGAGCGCCCACTTTGGAGCTTCTGGGCCGAAATATAGCCCCACTTCACTTTAAGACTGAAAAAGTAGCCGAGAACGCCTTACGCGCATCGTGATTTTGACCATTTTCGGATCGATTTCTCGGAACTTGGGGGATATTTTCCAGTCCCGGGGACTCTAAACTAACTCCTGATCGCCTTGCTTTGCATTGAAATGGACACAGCAAAACTTTTTCAACGCTCACTTTCGAGCTTGTGGGCCGAAATATAGCCACACTTTACTTTAAGACTGAAACAGTAGCCGAGACCGCATTTCGCGCATCGTGATTTTGATCAACTTCGGCTCGATTTCCCGGAACTTAGGGAATATTTTCCAGGCCCGGGGACCCTAAACTAAGTCCTGATGGCCTTGTTTTGAAGTGAAATGCACACAGCAAAACTTTTTGAACGCTCGTTTTCTAGCTTGTGGGCCGAAATATAGGCACACTTGACTTTAAGACTGAAACAGTAGCCGAGACCACGTTACGCGCATCATGAATTTGATCAACTTCGGCTGGATTTCCCGGGACTTAGGGGATATGTTCCAGTCCCGGGGACTCTAAACTAGCTCGTGATGGCTTTGGTTTGCAGTCAAATAAACACAGGGAAACTTTTTGAACGCTCACTTTCAAGCTCCTGGGCAGGAAAAAAGCCTCACTTCACTTTAAGACTGAAACAGTAAGCGAGACCGCCTAACGCGCACCGTGATTTTGACCAACTTCGGCTAAACTTCCCTAAACTCGGGAGGAAATTTTCCAGTCCCGAAGACTGTTAATTAACCCCTGATGGGCTTCGTTTGCATTGAAATGGATACAGCAAACCTTTTTGAAGCTCACTTTTGAGCTTCTGGCCCGAAATATAGCCCCACTTCCCTTTAAGACTGAAAGACTAGCCAAGACCGTCTTGCGCGCATCGTGATTTTGACCAACGTCTTGTCGATTTTCCGGAACTTCGGAAATATATTGCAGTCCCGGGGACTCTAAACTAACTCCGGATGGCCTTGGTTTGCAGTGAAATGAACACAGCAAATTTTCTGCAGCGCTCACTTTGGAGCTTCTGGGCCGAAATATAGCCCCACTTCACTTTAAGACTGAAAGAGTAGCCGAGGCCGCCCTAGGCGCATCGTGATTTTGACCAACTTCGGCTTGAGTTGCCAGAACTTAAAAGATATTTTCCAGTCCCAGGGACTCTAAACTAACTCATGATGGCCTTGGTTTTCAGTGAAATTGAGAGAGCAAAACTTTTTGAACGCTCACTTTCGAGCTTCTGGACCGAAATATAGCCCTACTTCACTTTCAGACTGAAAGAGTAGCCGAGACCGCCTTACGCGAATCGTTATTTTGACCAACTTCGTCTCGATTTCGCGGAACTTGGAGGATATTTTCCAGTTCCGGGGACTGTAAACTACTTCCTGAGGGCCTTGCTTTGCAGTGAAATGGGCACAGCATAACTTTTTGAACGCTCACTTTCGAGCTTCTGGGCCAAAATATACAGCCACGTCACTTTAAGACTAAAAGAGTAGCCGAGACTGCTTTACGCGCATCGTGATTTTTACAAACTTCGGCTCGATTTCCCGGAACTTGGGGGATATTTTCATGTCCCGGAGACTGTAAACTATCTCCTGATGTGGCTTGGTTTGCGGTGAAATGGACACAGGAAAACTTTTTGAACTTTCACTTTCGAGCTTCTGGGCCGAAATATAGCCCGAGTTCACTTTAAGAATGAAAGAATAGCCGAGACCGCCTTACGCGCATCGTGATTTTTACCAACTTCGGCTCGATTTCCCGGAACTTGGGGGATATTTTCATGTCCCGGAGACTGTAAACTATCTCCTGATGTTGCTTGGTTTGCGGTGAAATGGACACAGCAAAACTTTTTGAACTTTCACTTTCGAGCTTCTGGGCCGAAATATAGCCCCAGTTCACTTTAAGAATCAAAGAGTAGCCGAGACCGCCTTACGCGCATCGTGATTTTGACAAACTTCGGCTCGATTTCCCCGAACTTGGGCGATATTTTCCAGTCCTAAGGAGTCTAAACTAACTCCTGATGGCCTTGGTTTGCAGTGAAATGAACACAGCAAAACTTTTTGAACTTTCACTTTCTAGCTTCTCGCCCGAAATATAGCCTCGGTTCACTTTAAGAATCAAAGAGTAGCCGAGACCGCCTTACGCGCATCGTGATTTTGACAAAATTCGGCTCGATTTCCCCGAAGCGATATTTTCCAGTCCCGAGCAGTCTAAACTAACTCCTGATGGCCTTGGTTTGCAGTGAAATGAACAAGGTAACAGTTTTTGAACGCTTATTTTCGAGCTTCTGGGATGAAATATAGCCCCACTTCACTTTAAGACTGAAAGAGTAGCCGAGACCGCCTTACGCGCATCGTAGTTTTGACCAACTTCGGCTCAATTTCCCGGAAGTTGGCGAATATTTTCAATTCCCAGGGAAGCTAAAATAACTTCCGATGGCCTTAGTTTGCAGTTAAATGGACACAGCAAAACTTTTTGAACGCTCACTTTCGAGCTTATTGCTCGAAATATAAACCCACTTAACTTTAAGACTGAAAGAGTAGCCGAGACCGCCTTACGCGCATTGTGATTTTGAGCAACTTTGGGTCGATCTGCCAGAATTTGGGAAATATTTTCCAGTCCTAAGGACTCTAAACTAACTCCTGATGGCCTAAGATGTCAGTGAAATGGACACAGGTAAAATTAGCGCACGCCCAGACTCGAGCTTCTAGGTCGAAATATAGCCCCCCTTAATTTTAAGACTGAAAGAGTAACCGAGACCGCCTTACGCGCATCGTGATTTTGGGCCACTTTTGCTCGATTTCCCGCAAGTTGGCGAATAATTTAAAGTCCCGGGGACGCTAAACTAACTCCCGATGACCTTGGTTTGCAGTTTAATGAACACAGCAAAACATTCTGAACGCTCACCTTCGAGCTTCAGTGCCGCAATATAGCCCTACTTAAATTTAAGACTGAAAGAATAACCGAGAGCCCGTTACGCGCATCGTAATTTTCATCAACTTCGGCGCCATTTCCTGGAACTTAGAGAATATTTTCCAGTTCCGGGGACTCTAAACTAACTCCTGATTGCCTTGGTTTGCAGTGAAATGGACACAGCAAAACTTTTTGAACGCTCACTTTCGAGCTTGTGGGTCGAAATATAGCCACACTTCACTTTAAGACTGAAACAGTAGCCGAGACCGCGTTACGCGCATCGTGATTTTGAGCAACTTCTGCTCGCTTTGGTGGAACTTGGGGAATATTTTCGAGTCCCGGGGACTCTAAACTAACTCCTGATGGCCATGGTTTGCAGTGAAATTCACACAGCACAAGTTTTTGAACGAACACTTTCGAGCTTTTAGGCCAAAATATAGTCCCACATCACTTACGACTTAAAGAGTAGCCGAGACCGGCGTGCGCGCATCGTGATTTTGACCAACGTCGGGTCGATATTCCGGAACTTGGGGGATATTTTCCAGTCCCAGGGACTCTAAACTAACTCTTGATGGCCTTGGTTTGCAGTGAAATGGAGAGAGCAAAACTTTTTGAACGCTCACCTTCAAGTTTCTGGGCCGAAATATAGCCCACTTTACTTTAGTTTTGAAAAAGTAGCCGAGACCGCCTTACGCGCATCGTGATTTTGACAAACTTCGGGTGGATTTCCCGGAGCTTGGGCGATATTTTCCAGTCCCTTGGACGCTAAACTAGGTGCCGATGACCTTGCTTTGCAGTGAAATGGACAGAGCAAAGCTTTTTCAACGTTTACTTTCGAGCTTGTGGGCCGAAATATAGCCATACTTCACTTTAAGACTCAAACAGTAGCCGAGACCACGGTTCGCGCATCGTGATTTTGATCAACTTCCGCTCGATTTCCCGGAACTTGCGAAATATTTTCCAGTCCCGGGGACTCTAAACTAACTCGTGCTCGTCTTGGTTTTGCAGTGAAACGGAAACAGAAAAAGTTTTTGAACGCATACTTTCGAGCTTCTGGACCGAAATAGAACCCCACTTCACTTGAAGACTGAAAGAGTAGCCGAGACCGCCTTACGTGCATGGTGATTTTGAGCAACTTCGGCTCGATTTGCCGGAACTAAGGGGATATATTCCAGTTCTGAGGACTCTAAACTGATTCCTGATGGCCTTGGTTTGCAGTAAAATAGACCCAGCAAAAGTTTTTGAACGCTCAATGTCGAGCTTCTGGGCCAAAATATAGCCCCCCATTACTTTAACACTGAAAGAGTAGCCGAGACCGCCTTACGTGCATCGTGATTTTGACAAACTTCGGGTTGATTTCCCGGAACTTGGGGGATATTTTGCAGTCCCGGAGACTCTCAACTAACTCCTGCTTGTCTGGGTTTGCAGTGAAATGGACACAGCGAAAGTTTTTGAACGCTCACTCTCGAGCTTCTGGGCCGAAATACATTCCCATTTTACTTTAAGACTGAAAGAGTAGGCGAGACCGTCTTGAGCGAATTGTGATTTTGAGCAATTTCGCGTTTATTTCCCGCATCTTGGGGGATATATTCCAGTCAAAGGGACTCGACAGTTACTCCTGATGGCCTTGGTTTTCAGTGAAATGGACAGAGCAAAACTTTGGAGATTCTGGGCCGAAATATAGCCCCACTTTACTTTAAGACTGAAAGAGTAGATGAGACCGCCTTACGCGCATCGTAATTTTGACGAACTTCCAATGGATTTCCCGGAACTTGGGGGATATTTTGCAGTCCCTTGGACGCTAAACTAAGTCCTGATGGCCTTGTTTTGAAGTCAAATGGACAAAACAAAACTTTTTTAACGCTCACTTTCTAGCTTGTGGGCCGAAATATAGCCACACTTGACTTTAGGACTGACACAGTAGCCGAGACCACGTTACGCGCATCATGAATTTGATCAACTTCGGCTGGATTTCCCGGGACTTGGGGGATATCCTCCAGTCCCGGGGACTCTAAACTAACTTCTGATGGCCTTGGTTTGCACTGAAAGTGACAGAGCAAAACTTTTTAAACATTCACTTTCGAGCTTCTTGGCCGAAATATAGCCCCACTTCACTTTAAGACTCAAAGAGTAGCCGAGACCACCTTCCGCACATCGTGATTTTGACCAACTTCGGCTGGATTTACCGGAACTTTGGGGGATATTTTCCAGTCCCTAGGACTCTTAAGTAACCCCTGATGGCCTTGGTTTGCATTGAAATGGACACAGCAAAACTTTTTGAACGCTCACTTTTGAGCTTCTGGGCCGAAATATAGCCCCACTTCACTTTAAGACTGAAAGAGTAGCCGAGACCGTCTTAAGCGCATCGTGATTTTGACCAACGTCTTCTCGATTTTCCGGAACTTGGGAAATACATTCCACTCCCGGGGACTCTAAACTAACTACTGATAGCCTTGGTTTGCAGTGAAATAGACACAGGAATTTTTTTTTGAGCTTTGAGCTTGTGGGCCGAAATAGAGCCCCACTTCACTTTAAGACTGAAAGAGTAGCCGACATCGCCTTAAGCGCACCGTGATTTTGACCAACTTCGGCTCGATTTGCCGGAACTTGGGGGATATTTTCCAGTCCCGGGGACTCTAAACTAACTCCTGATTGTCTTGGTTTTCAGTGAAATGGACACAGCGAAACTTTTTGAACGCTCACTCTCGAGCTTCTGGACCGAAATATAGCCCCACTTTACTTTAAGAACTGAAAGAATAGCCGAGACCGTCTTCGGCAAATCGTGATTTTGCCCAACTTCCGGTCGCTTTCCCGGAACTTGGGGGATATATTCCATTTCCGCGGGCTCTAAACTAACTCCTGATGACCTTGGTTTTCAGTGAAATGGAAAAAGGAAAGCTTTTTGAACACTCTCTTTGTAGCTTCTGGGCCGAAATAGAATCCCACTTCACTTTCAGACTGAAATAGTAGCCGAGACCGCCTCACGCGCATCGTGAGTTAGACCAAATTCAGCTCGATTTCACGCAACTTTTGGGATATTTTCCAGTCCGGAGGACTCTAAACTAACTCCGGAGGGCCTTGGTTTGCACTGAAATGCGCACAGCATAAATTTTTGAGCGCCCACTTTGGAGCTTCTGGGCCGAAATATAGCCCCACTTAACTTTAAGACTGAAAGAGTAGCCGAGATCGCCTCACGCGCATCGTGATTTTGAGCATTTTCGGATCGATTTCTCGGAACTTGGGGGATATTTTCCAGTCCCGGGGACTCTGAACTAGCTCCTGATCGCCTTGCTTTGCATTGAAATGGACAGAGCAAAACTTTTTGAACGCTCACTTTCGAGCTTGTGGGCCGAAATATAGCCACACTTTACTTTAAGACTGAAAGAGTATCCGAGACCGTCTTAAGCGCATCGTTATTTTGACCAACGTCTTCTCGATTTTCCGGAACTTGGGAAATACATTCCACTCCCGGGGACTCTAAACTAACTACTGATAGCCTTGGTTTGCAGTGAAATAGACACAGCAAAACTTTTTGAACGCTCACTTTTGAGCTTCTGGGCCGAAATATAGGCACACTTTACTTTAAGACTGAAACACTAGCCGAGACCACGTTACGCGCATCATGAATTTGATCAACTTCTGCTCGCTTTCCCGGAACTTGGGGAATATTTTCCAGTCCCGGGGACCCTAAACTAACTTTTGATAGCCTTGGTTTGCAGTGAAATGCACACAGCAAAACTTTTTGAACGCTCACTTTCGAGCTTCTGGACAGAAATATAGCCCCACTTCACTTTAAGACTGAAAGGGTAGTCGGGACCGCTTTGGGAGCATCGTGATTTTGACCAACTTCAGCTCGGTTTACCGAAACTTAGGGAATATTTTCCAGTCCCAGGGACGCTAAACTAACTCGTGATGGACTCGTTTTTCAGTCAAAGAACAAAGCAAAACTTTTTGAAGGCTCACTTTCGGGCTTCTGGGCCGAAATATAGCCCCACTTCACTTTAAGACTGAAAGAGTAGCCGATACCGCATTTCGCATCGTGATTTTGATCAACTTCGCCTCGATTCCCGGAACTTGGGCAATATTTTTCAGTCCCGGGGACTCTAAACTAACCCCTGATGGCCTTGGTTTGCAGTGAAATGGACACAGCAAAACTTTTTGAACGCTCACTTTCGGGCTTCTGGCCCGAAATATAGCCCCACTTCACTTTAAGACAGAAAGAGTAGCCGAGACCACTTTAGGGGCATCGTGATCTTCACCAACCTCGGCTCAATTTCCCGGACCTTGGGGCATATTTTCTTGTCCCGGGGACGCTAAACTAACTCCTGATGGCCTTGGTTTTCAGTGAAATGAAGACAGCAAAACTTTTTGAACGCTCACTTTCGGACTTCTCGCCCGAAATATAGCCCCACTTCACTCTAAGACTGAAAGAGTAGCCGACACTACCTTACGCAAATCGTGATTTTGACCAACTTCGGCTCGATTTCGCGGAGGTTGGGGGATATTTTCCAGTCCCGGGGACTCTAAACTAGCTCCTGATGGCTTTGGTTTGCAGTCAAATAAATACAGGGAAACTTTTTGAACGCTCACTTTCAAGCTCCTGGGCATGAATAAAGCCTCACTTCACTTTAAGACTGAAACAGTAAGCGAGACCGCCTAACGCGCACCGTGATTTTGACCAACTTCGGCTAAACTTCCCTGAACTTGGGGGATATTTTCCAGTCCCGAAGACTCTTAAGTAACCCCTGATGGCCTTCGTTTGCATTGAAATGGATACAGCAAAACTTTTTGAAGCTCACTTTTGAGCTTCTGGGCCGAATTATAGCCCCACTTCACTTTAAGACTGAAAGACTAGCCAAGACCGTCTTGCACGCATCGTGATTTTGGGCAACGTCTTCTCGATTTTCCGGAACTTGGGAAATATATCGCAGTCCCGAGGACTCTAAACTAACTCCTGATGGCCTTGGTTTGCAGTGAAATGGACACAGCAAATGTTTTGCAGCGCTCACTTTGGAGCTTCTGGCCGAAATAGAGCCCCACTTCACTTTAAGACTGAAAGAGTAGCCGAGGCCGCCTTAGGCGCATCGTGATTTTGACCAACTTCGGCTTGAGTTGCCAGAACTTAAAAGATATTTTCCACTCTCGGGGACCCTAAACTAACTCAATTTTCAGCTTCTGGGCCGAAATATAGTCCCACTTCATTTTAAGACTGAAAGACTAGCCAAGACCGTCTTGCGCGCATCGTGATTTTGACCAACGTGTTCTCGATTTTCCGCAACTTGGGAAATATATCGCAGTCCCGAGGACTCTAAACTAACTCCTGATGGCCTTGGTTTGCAGTGAAATGGACACAGCAAATTTTTTGCAGCGCTCACTTTGGAGCTTCTGGGCCGAAATAGAGCCCCACTTCACTTTAAGACTGAAAGAGTAGCCGAGGCCGCCTTAGGCGCATCGTGATTTTGACCAACTTCGGCTTGAGTTGCCAGAACTTAAAAGATATTTTCCACTCCCGGGGACCCTAAACTAACTCACTTTTCAGCTTCTGGGCCGAATTATAGTACCACTTCATTTTAAGACTGAAAGACTAGCCAAGACCGTCTTGCGCGCATCGTGATTTTGACCAACGTCTTCTCGATTTTCCGCAACTTGGGAAATATATTGCAGTCCCGGGGACTCTAAACTAACTCCTGATGGCCTTGGTTTTCAGTGAAACGGACACAGCAAATGTTTTGCAGCGCTCACTTTGGAGCTTCTGGGCCGAAATATAGCCCCACTTCACTTTAAGACTGAAAGAGTAGCCGAGGCCGCCTTAGGCGCATCGTGATTTTGACCAACTTCGGCTTGAGTTGCCAGAACTTAAAAGATATTTTCCAGTCCCGGGGACTCTAAACTAACTCATGATGGCCTTGGTTTTCAGTGAAATTGAGAGAGCAAAACTTTTTGAACGCTCACTTTCGAGCTTCTGGACCGAAATATAGCCCTACTTCACTTTCAGACTCAAAGAGTAGCCGAGACCGCCTTACGCGAATCGTTATTTTGACCAACTTCGTCTCGATTTGGCGGAACTTGGAGGATATTTTCCAGTTCCGGGGACTGTAAACTACTTCCTGAGGGCCTTGCTTTGCAGTGAAATGGGCACAGCATATCTTTTTGAACGCTCACTTTCGAGCTTCTGGGCCAAAATATACAGCCACGTCACTTTAAGACTAAAAGAGTAGCCGAGACTGCTTTACGCGCATCGTGATTTTGACAAACTTCGGCTCGATTTTTCGGAACTTGGGGGATATTTTGATCTCCCGGAGACTGTAAACTATCTCCTGATGTGGTTTGGTTCGCGGTGAAATGGACAAAGCAAAACTTTTTGAACTTTCACTTTCCAGCTTTTGGGCCGAAATATAGCCCCAGTTCACTTTAAGAATCAAAGAGTAGCCGAGACCGCCTTACGCGCATCGTGATTTTGACAAAATTCGGCTCGATTTCCCCGAACTTGGCCGATATTGTCCAGTCCCGAGCAGTCTAAACTAACTCCTGATGGCCTTGGTTTGCAGTGAAATGAACAAGGTAACAGTTTTTGAACGCTTATTTTCCAGCTTCTGGGATGAAATATAGCCCGACTTCACTTTAAGACTGAAAGAGTAGGCGAGACCGCCTTACGCGCATCGTGATTTTGAGCAACTTCCGCTCGATTTTCTAGAATTTTGGCGATATTTTTAAGTCCCGGGGACTCTAAAGTAACTCCTGATGGCCTTGGTTTGATGTGAAATGGACGCAGGAAAACTTTTTGAACGCTCAGTTTCGAGCTTCTTGGCCGAAATACAACCGTACTTCACTTTAAGACTGAAATAGAAGCCGAGACCTCCTTACGAGCATCGTGATTTTGACCCAGTTCAGCTCGATTTCCCGGAACTTGGGGGATATTTTCCAGTCCGGGGGACTTTAAACTAACTCCTGATGGCCTTGGTTTGGAGTTAAATGCACAAAGCGTAACTTTTTAAAGGTTCACTTTCGAGCTTCTTGGCCGAAATATAGCCCCACTTTACTTTAAGACTGAAAGAGTAGCCGAGACCGTCTTACGCCCATCGTGATTTTGACCAACTTCCGTTGGATTTCCCGGAACTTCGGGGATATATTCCAGTCCCGCGGACTCTAAACTAACTGCTGATGGCCTTGCTTTGCAGTGAAATGGACACAGCACATTTTTTTGAACGCTCACTTTCGAGCTTCTCGGCCGAAATATAGCCCTACTTTACTTTAAGAATCAAAGAGTAGCCGAGACTGCCTTACGCGCATCGTAATTTTGACCAACTTCGGCTCGATTTCCCGGAAGTTGGCGATTATTTTCAATTCCCGGGGAAGCTAAACTAACCTCCGATGGCCTTAGTTTGCAGTTAAATGAACACAGCAAAACTTTTTGAACGCTCACTTTCGAGCTTATTGCTCGAAATATAGCCCCACTTAACTTTAAGACTGAAAGAGTAGCCGAGACCGCCTTACGCGCATCGTGATTTTGGGATACTTCGGCTTGATTTCCCGGAAATAGGGAAATATTTTCCAGTCCCGGGGACTCTAAACTAACTCCTGATGGCCTTGGTTTCCAGTGAAATGGACACAGGAACACTTTTTGAACGCGCACGTTCGAGCTTGCTGGCCGAAATATAGCCCTACTTCTTTTTAAGACTGAAAGAGTAGGCGGGAGCGCCTTACGCGCATTGTGATTTTGAGGATCTTCGGCTCGATCTGGCGAAACTTGGGAGATATTTTCCAGTCCCAAAGTCTCTAAACTCACTCCTGATTGTCTAAGATGTGAGTGAAATAGACACAAAAATTTTTCAACCCTTACTTTCGAGCTTCTGGAGTTAAATCTAAGCCCACTTTACCGTAAGACTGAAAGAGTAGCCGAGACCCCCTTAAGCGCATGGTGATTTTGACTAACTTCGGGTGGATTTCCCGTAACTTGGGGATATTTCCAGTTCCTTTGACGCTAAACTAAGTCGTGATGGCCTTGTTTTGCAGTGAAATGGACACAGCAAAACTTTTTAAACACTCAGTTTCGAGCTTCTGGGACGAAATATTGCCCCAATTCACTTTAACAGTGAAAGAGTAGCCGAGACCGCTTTACGCCCCTCTTAATTTTGACCAACTTCGGCTCGATTTCCCGGAACTTGGGGGATATTTTCCAGTCCCGCGGACTCTAAAGTAACTCCTGATGGCCTTGCTCTGGAGTGAAATGGACACAGCACAACTTTTTGAACGCTCACTTTCGATCTTCTGGGGGGAAATAATTCCCCAGTTCACCTTAAGAATGAAAGAGTAACCGGGACCGCCTTACGCGCATCGTGATTTTGACCGACTTTGGCTCGATTTCCCGGGAAATGGCGGATATTTTCCGGTACCGGGGACTCTAAACTAACTCCTAATTTCCTCGGTTTGCAGTGAAATGGGCACAGCACAACTTTTTGAACGCTCACTTTTGAGCTTCTGGGCCGAAGCATAGCCCTACTTCACTTTAAGACTGAAAGGCTAGCCGAGACCGCCTTACGCGCATCGTGATTTTGGGCTACTTCGGCTCGATTTCCCGGAACTTGGGAGATAATTGCCAGTCCCGGGCACTCTAAACTAATTCCTGATGGCCTTGGTTTTCAGTGAAATGGACACAGGTAAAAGGAGCGCACGCTCGGTTTCAAGGTTGTAGGCCGAAATATAGCCCCACTTTATTTTAAGACTGAAAGTGTACACGAACCCGCCTTAAGCGCATCGAAATTTTTAGCCACTATGCCTCGATATGCCAAAACTTGGGGGATATTTTACAGTCCCAAGGACTCTAAACTAACTCCTGATGGCCTAAGATGTCAGTGAAATGGACACAGGTAAAATTAGCGCACGCCCGGTCTCGAGCTTCTAGGTCGAAATATAGCCCCCCTTAATTTTAAGACTGAAAGAGTAGCCGAGACAGCCTTACGCGAATCGTGATTTTGGGCCACTTTTGCTCGATTTCCCGGAAGTTGGCGAATAATTTAAAGTCCCAGGGACGCTAAACTAACTCCCGATGACCTTGGTTTGCAGTTTAATGAACACAGCAAAACATTCTGAACGCTCACCTTCGAGCTTCAGTGCCGCAATATAGCCCTACCTAAATTTAAGACGTAAAGAATAACCGAGAGCCCGTTATGCGCATCGTAATTTTCATCAACTTCGGCGCCATTTCCTGGAACTTGGAGAATATTTTCCAGTTCCGGGGACTCTAAACTAACTCCTGCTTGCCTTGGTTTGCAGTGAAATGGACACAGCAAAGCTTTTTGAACGCTCACTTTCGAGCTTGTGGGCCTAAATATAGCCACACTTCACTTTAAGACTGAAACAGTAGCCGAGACCACGTTTCGCGCATCGTGATTTTGAGCAACTTCGGCTCGATTTCCCGGAACTTGGGGAATATTTTCCAGTCCCGGGGACTCTAAACTAACTCGTGCTAGTCTTGGTTTGCAGTGAAACGGAAACAGAAAAAGTTTTTGAACGCATACTTTCGAGCTTCTGGACCGAAATAGAACCCCACTTCACGTGAAGACTGAAAGAGTAGCCGAGACCGCCTTACGTGCATCGTGATTTTGAGCAACTTCGGCTCGATTTGCCGGAACTAAGGGGATATATTCCAGTTCTGAGGACTCTAAACTGATTCCTGGTGGCCTTGGTTTGCAGTAAAATAGACCCAGCAAAACTTTTTGAACGCTCAATGTCGAGCTTCTTGGCCAAAATATAGCCCCCCATTACTTTAACACTGAAAGAGTAGCCGAGACCGCCTTACGTGCATCGTGATTTTGACAAACTTCGGGTTGATTTCCCGGAACTTGGGGGATATTTTCCAGTCCCGGGGACTCTCAACTAACTCCTGCTTGTCTTGGTTTGCAGTGAAATGGACACAGCGAAAGTTTTTGAACGCTCACTCTCGAGCTTCTGGGCCGAAATACAGCCCCATTTTACTTTAAGACTGAAAGAGTAGGCGAGACCGTCTTGAGCGAATCGTGATTTTGAGCAATTTCGCGTTTATTTCCCGAAACTTGGTGGATATATTCCAGTCAAAGGGACTCTACAGTAACTCCTGATGGCCTTGGTTTTCAGTGAAATGGACAGAGCACAACTTAGGAGCTTATGGGCAGAAATATAGCCCCACTTTACTTTAAGACTGAAAGAGTAGATGAGACCGACTTACGCGCATCGTAATTTTGACGAACTTCAAATGGATTTCCCGCAACTTGGGTCATATTTTGCAGTCCCTTGGACGCTAAACTAAGTCCTAATGGCCTTGTTCTGAAGTCAAGTGGACACAACAAAACTTTTTGAACCCTTACTTTCGAGGTTGTGGGCCGAAATATAGCCACACTTCACTTTAGGACTGACACAGTAGCCGAGACCACGTTACGCGCATCATGAATTTGATCAACTTCGGCTGGATTTCCCGGGACTTGGGGCATATTTTCCAGTCCCGGGGACTCTAAACTAACTTCTGATGGCCTTGGTTTGCACTGAAAGTGACAGGGCAAAATTTTTTAAACAGTCACTTTCGAGCTTCTGGGCCGAAATATAGCCCCAGTTCACTTTAAGACGGAAAGAGTAGCCGAGACCACCTTACGCACATCGTGATTTTGACCAACTTCGGCTGGATTTACCGGAACTTGGGCGATATTTTCCACTAACGAGGACTCTTAACTAACCCTTGATGGCCTTGGTTTGCATTGACGTGGATACAGAATACTTTTTGAACGCTCACTTTTGAGCTTGTGGGCCGAAATAGAGCCCCACTTCACTTTAAGACTGAAAGAGTAGCCGAGACCGTCTTACGCGCATCGTAATTTTGACCAACGTCTTCTCGATTTTCCGGAACTTGGGAAATACATTCCACTGCCGGGGACTCTAAACTAACTACTGATAGCCTTGGTTTGCAGTGAAATAGACACAGTAATTTTTTTTGAGCTTTGAGCTTGTGGGCCGAAATAGAGCCCCACTTCACTTTAAGACTGAAGGAGTAACCGACACCGCCTTAAGCGCACCGTGATTTTGACCAACTTCGGCTCGATTTGCCGGAACTTGGGGGATATTTTCCAGTCTCGGGGACTCTAAACTAACTCCTGATTGTCTTGGTTTTCAGTGAAATGGACACAGCGAAACTTTTTGAACGTTCACTCTCGAGCTTCTGGACCGAAATATAGCCCCACTTTACTTTAAGACTGAAAGAGTAGCCGAGACCGTCTTGCACAAATCGTGATTTTGACCAACTTCGGGTCGGTTTCCCGAAACTTGCGGAATATATTCCATTTCCGCGGGCTCTAAACTAACTCCTGATGGCCTTGGTTTTCAGTGAAATGGACAAAGGAAAGCTTTTTGAACACTCTCTTTGTAGCTTCTGGGCCGAAATAGAATCCCACTTCACTTTAAGACTAAAATAGTAGCCGAGACCGCCTCACGCGCATCGTGAGTTAGACCAAATTCAGCTCGATTTCACGCAACTTTTGGGATATGTTCCAGTCCGGGGGACTCTAAACTAACTCCGGATGGCCTTGGTTTGCACTGAAATGCGCACAGCATAAATTTTAAAACGCCCACTTTGGAGCTTCTGGGCCGAAATATAGCCCCACTTCACTTTAAGACTGAAAGAGTAGCCGAGATCGCCTTACGCGCATCGTGATTTTGAGCATTTTCGGATCGATTTCTCGGAAGTTGGGGGATATTTTCCAGTCCCAAGGACTCTAAACTAACTCCTGATCGCCTTGCTTTGCATTGAAATGGACAGAGCAAAACTTTTTGAACGCTCACTTTCGAGCTTGTGGGCAGAAATATAGCCACACTTTACTTTAAGACTGAAACAGTAGCCGACACCACGTTACGCGCATCATCAATATGATCAACTTCGGCTGGATTTCCCGGGACTTGGGGGATATGTTCCAGTCCCGGGAACTCTAAACTAACTCCTGATGGCCTTGGTTTGCATTGAAATACACACAGCACAATTTTTTGAACGCACACTTTGGAGCTTCTGGGCCGAAATAGAGCCCTACTTCACTTTAAGACTGAAAGAGTAGCCGAGGCCGCCCTAGGCGCATCGTGATTTTGACCAACTTCGGCTTGAGTTGCCAGAACTTAAAAGATATTTTCCAGTCCCGGGGACTCTAAACTAACTCATGATGGCCTTGGTTTTCAGTGAAATTGAGAGAGCAAAACTTTTTGAACGCTCACTTTCGAGCTTCTGGACCGAAATATAGCCCTACTTCACTTTCAGACTCAAAGAGTAGCCGAGACCGCCTTACGCGAATCGTTATTTTGACCAACTTCGTCTCGATTTGGCGGAACTTGGAGGATATTTTCCAGTTCCGGGGACTGTAAACTACTTCCTGAGGGCCTTGCTTTGCAGTGAAATGGGCACAGCATAACTTTTTGAACGCTCACTTTCGAGCTTCTGGGCCAAAATATACAGCCACGTCACTTTAAGACTAAAAGAGTAGCCGAGACTGCTTTACGCGCATCGTGATTTTTACAAACTTCGGCTCGATTTCCCGGAACTTGGGGGATATTTTCATGTCCCGGAGACTGTAAACTATCTCCTGATGTGGCTTGGTTTGCGGTGAAATGGACACAGCAAAACTTTTTGAACTTTCACTTTCGAGCTTCTGGGCCGAAATATAGCCCGAGTTCACTTTAAGAATGAAAGAATAGCCGAGACCGCCTTACGCGCATCGTGATTTTTACCAACTTTGGCTAGATTTTCCAGGAAATGTGGAATATTTTCCGGTACCGGGGACTCTAAAGTAACTCCTGCTTGCTTTGGTTTGCGTTGAAATGGAGAGAGCAAAACTTTTTCAACGCTCCCCTTCGGGCTTCTGAGCCGAAATATAGCCCCACTTCAGTTTAAGACTGAAAGAGTAGCCGAGACCGTCTTACGCGCATCGTGATTTTGACCAACTTCGGCTGGACTTCCCGAAACTTCGGGGATATATTCAAGTTCCAAGGACTCTAAACTAACCCCTGATGGCCTTGGTCTGCAGTGAAATGGACACAGCAAATTTTTTTGAACGCTTACTTTCGAAATTCTGGGCCGAAATATAGCCCCACTTCACTTTAAGACTGAAATAGTAGCCGAGACCACCTTAGACGCATCGTGATTTTGACCAACTTCGGCTTGAGTTGCCAGAACTTAAGGGATATTTTTTAGTCCCGCGGACTCTAAGCTAACTCATGATAGCCTTGGTTTTCAGTTCAATTGAGAGAGCAAAACATTTTGAACGCTCACTTTCGAGCTTCTGGGCCGAAATATACAGCCACGTCACTTTAAGACTAAAAGAGTAGCCGAGACTGCTTTACGCGCATCGTGATTTTGACAAACTTCGGCTCGATTTCCAGGGACTTGGGGGATATTTTGATGTCCCGGACACTGTAAACAATCTGCTGATGTGGCTTGGTTTGCGGTGAAATGGACACAGCAAAACTTTTTGAACTTTCACTTTCGAGCTTCTGGGCCGAAATATAGCCCCAGTTCACTTTAAGAATCAAAGAGTAGCCGAGACCGCCTTACGCACATCGTGATTTTGACAAAATTCGGCTCGATTTCCCCGAACTTGGGCGATATTTTCCAGTCCTAAGGAGTCTAAACTAACTCCTGATGGCCTTGGTTTGCAGTGAAATGAACACAGCAAAACTTTTTGAACTTTCACTTTCTAGCTTCTCGCCCGAAATATAGCCTCGGTTCACTTTAAGAATCAAAGAGTAGCCGAGACCGCCTTACGCGCATCGTGATTTTGACAAAATTCGTCTCGATTTCCCCGAACTTGGGCGATATTTTCCAGTCCCGAGCAGTCTAAACTAACTCCTGATGGCCTTGGTTTGCAGTGAAATGAACAAGGTAACAGTTTTTGAACGCTTATTTTCGAGCTTCTGGGATGAAATATAGCCCCACTTCACTTTAAGACTGAAAGAGTAGGCGAGACCGCCTTACGCGCATCGTGATTTTGAGCAACTTTCGCTCGATTTTCTAGAATTTTGGCGATATTTTCAAGTCCCGGATACTCTAAAGTAACTCCTGATGGCCTTGGTTTGATGTGAAATGGACGCAGGAAAACTTTTTGAACGCTCAGTTTCGAGCTTCTGGGCCGAAATACAACCGTACTTCACTTTAAGACTGAAATAGTAGCCGAGACCTTCTTACGAGCATCGTGATTTTGACCCAGTTCAGCTCGATTTCCCGGAACTTGGGGGATATTTTCCAGTCCGGGGGACTTTAAACTAACTCCTGATGGCCTTGGTTTGTAGTTAAATGCACAAAGCGTAAGTTTTTAAAGGTTCACTTTCGAGCTTCTGGGCCGAAATATAGCCCCACTTTACTTTAAGACTGAAAGAGTAGCCGAGACCGTCTTACGCCCATCGTGATTTTGACCAACTTCCGTTGGATTTCCCGGAACTTCGGGGATATATTCCAGTCCCGGGGACTCTAAACTAACTGCTGATGGCCTTGGTTTGCCGTGAGATGGACACAGCACATTTTTTTGAACGCTCACTTTCGAACTTCTCGGCCGAAATATAGCCCTACTTCACTTTAAGACTGAAAGAGTAGCCGAGACTGCCTTACGCGCATCGTAATTTTGACCAACTTCGGCTCGATTTCCCGGAAGTTGGCGAATATTTTCAACTCCCGGGGAAGCTAAACTAACTTCCGATGGCCTTAGTTTGCAGTTAAATGGACACAGCAAAACTTTTTGAACGCTCACCTTCGAGCTTATGGCTCGAAATATAGCCCCACCTAATTTTAAGAGTGAAAGAGTAGCCGAGACCGCCTTACGCCCATCGTAATTTTGACCAACTTCGGCTCGATTTCCCGGAACTTGGGGGATATTTTCCAGTCCCGCGGACTCTAAAGTAACTCCTGATGGCCTTGCTCTGGAGTGAAATGGACACAGCACAACTTTTTGAACGCTCACTTTCGAGCTTCTGGGGGGAAATATTGCCTCAGTTGACTTTAAGAATGAAAGAGTAACTGGTACCGCCGTACGCGCATCGTGATTTTGATCAACTTTGCCTCGGTTTCCCGGGCAATGGGGGATATTTTCTGGTACCGGGGACTCTAAACTAACTCCTGATTTCCTCGGTTTGCAGTGAAATGGACACAGCACAACTTTTTGAACGCTCACTTTTGAGCTTCTGGGCCGAAGCATAGCCCTACTTCACCTTAAGACTGAAAGACCAGCCGAGACCGCCTTACGCGCATCGTGATTTTGGGCTACTTCGGCTCGATTTCCCGGAACTTGGGAGATAATTGCCAGTCCTGGGCACTCTAAACTAATTCCTGATGGCCTTGGTTTTATGTGAAATGGACACAGCCAAACTTTTTGAACGTTTACTTTCGAGCTTCTGGGCCGAAATATAGCCCCACTTCACTTTAAGACTGAAAGAGTAGCCGGGACCGCCTTACGCGCATGGTAATTTTGTCGAACTTCGGCTTGATTTCCTGGGACTTGGGGGATATTTTCCAGTCCCGGAAGCTCTAAACTAACTCCTGAATGCCTTGGTTTTTAGTCAAATGGACACAGGTAAAAGGAGCGCACGCTCGGTTTCCAGGTTGTAGGCCGAAATATAGCCCCACTTTATTTTAAGACTGAAAGTGTACACGAAACCGCCTTAAGCGCATCGAAATTTTTAGCCACTATGGCTCGATATGCCAAAACTTGGGGGATATTTTCCAGTCCCGGGGACTCTACCCTAACTCTTGATGGCCTTAGTTTTCAGTAAAATGGTCACAGGTAACAGGAGCGCACGCTCGGTGTCGAGCTTCTAGGCCGAAATGTAGCCCCAGTTCATTTTAAGACTGAAAGAGTAAACGAAACTGCCGTACGCCTATCGTAATTTTAAGAAAGTATGGCTCAATTTGCCGAAACTTGGAGGATAGCTTCCAGTCTCGAGGATTCTAAACTATCTCCTGATGGACATAGTTCTTAGTGAAACGGACACAGGTAAAAGGAGAGCACGCTCGGTGTCGAGCTTGTAGAACCGAAATATAGCCCCACTTCATTTTCGGAGTAAACGAATAGCCGAGACCGCCTTAGGCGCATCGTGATTTTGAGCATCTTTGGCTCGATTTGCCGGAATTCGGGGAATATTTTCCAGTCCCGAGGACTCTATGTTAACTCCTGATGAACTTAGTTTTCAGTGATATGTACACAGGCAAAAGGAGCGCACGCTCGGTGTTGAGCTTGTCGGCCGAAATATAGCCCCACTTCATTTTAAGACTGAAAGAGTAGCCGAGACCGCCTTACGCGCATCGTTATTTTGAGCAACTTTGGCTCGATCTGCCAGAATTTCGGAAATATTTTCCAGTCCCAAGGACTCTAAACTACCTCCTGATGGCCTAAGATGTCAGTGAAATGGACACAGGTAAAATTAGCGCACGCCCGGTCTCGAGCTTCTAGGTCGAAATATAGCCCCCCTTAATTTTAAGACTGAAAGAGTAGCCGAGACCGCCTTACGCGCATCGTGATTTTGGGCCACTTTTGCTAAATTTCCCGCAAGTTGGCGAATAATTTAAAGTCCCGGGGACGCTAAACTAACTCCCGATGACCTTGGTTTGCAGTTTAATGAACACAGCAAAACATTCTGAACGCTCACCTTCGAGCTTCAGTGCCGCAATATAGCCCTACTTAAATTTAAGACTGAAAGAATAACCGAGAGCCCGTTACGCGCATCGTAATTTTCATCAACTTCGGCGCCATTTCCTGGAACTTGGAGAATATTTTCCAGTTCCGGGGAATCTAAACTAACTCCTGCTTGCCTTGGTTTGCAGTGAAATGGACACAGGAAAACTTTTTGAACGCTCACTTTCGAGCTTGTGGGCCTAAATATAGCCACACTTCACTTTAAGACTGAAACAGTAGCCGAGACTGCGTTACGCGCATCGTGATTTTGAGCACCTTCTACGCGCTTTCCTGAAACTTGGGGAATATTTTCCAGTCCCGGGGACTCTAAACGAACTCCTGATGGCCATGATTTGCAGTGAAATTCACACAGCACAAGTTTTTGAACGAACACTTTCGAGCTTTTAGGCCAAAATATAGTCCCACATCACTTACGACTTAAAGAGTAGCCGAGACCGCCATGCGCGCATCGTGATTTTGACCAACGTCGGGTCGATATTCCGGAACTTGGGGGATATTTTTCAGTCCCAGGGCCTCTAAACTAACGCTTGATGGCCTTGGTTTGCAGTGAAATGGAGACAGCAAAACTTTTTGAACGCTCACCTTCAAGCCTCTGGGCCGAAATATAGCCCACTTTACTTTAATACAGAAAAAGTAGCCGAGACCGCCTTACGCGGATCGTGATTTTGACAAACCTCGGGTGGATTTCCCGGAACTTGGGGGATATTTTCCAGTCCCTTGGACGCTAAACTAGGTGCCGATGGCCTTGTTTTGCAGTGAAATGGACACAGCAAAGCTTTTTTAACGCTCACTCTCGAGCTTGTGGGCCGAAATAGAGCCCCATTTTACTTTAAGACTGAAAGAGTAGGCGAGACCGTCTTGAGCGAATCGTGATTTTGAGCAATTTCGCGTTTATTTCCCGAAACGTGGGGGATATATTCCAGTCAAAGGGACTCTACAATCACTCCTGATGGCCTTGGTTTTCACTGAAATGGACAGAGCACAACTTAGGAGCTTCTGGGCAGAAATATAGCCCCACTTTACTTTAAGACTAAAAGAGTAGATGAGACCGACTTACGCGCATCGTAATTTTGACGAACTTCGAGTGGATTTCCCGGAACTTGGGGGATATTTTGCAGTCCCTTGGACGGTAAACTGAGTCCTGATGGCCTTGTTTTGTAGCCAAATGGACACAACAAAACTTTTTGAACGCTCACTTTCTAGCTTGTGGGCCGAAATATAGCTACACTTCACTTTAGGACTGACACAGTAGCCGAGACCACGTTACGCGCATCATGAATTTGATCAACTTCGGCTGGATATCCCGGGACTTGGGGGATATTCTCCAGTCCCGGGGACTCTAAACTAACTTCTGATCGCCTTGGTTTGCACTGAAAGTGACAGAGCAAAACTTTTTAAACATTCACTTTCGAGCTTCTGGGCCGAAATATAGCCCCAGTTCACTTTAAGACAAATATTAGCCGAGACCACCTTACGCACATCGTGATTTTGACCAACTTCGGCTGGATTTACCGGAACTTGGGGGATATTTTCCAGTCCCTAGGACTCTTAAGTAACCCCTGATGGCCTTGTTTTGCATTGAAATGGATACAGCAAAACTTTTTGAACGCTCACTTTTGAGCTTCTGGGCCGAAATATAGCCCCACTTCACTTTAAGACTGAAAGAGTAGCCGAGACCGTCTTAAGCGCATCGTTATTTTGACCAACGTCTTCTCGATTTTCCGGAACTTGGGAAATACATTCCACTCCCGGGGACTCTAAACTAACTACTGATAGCCTTGGTTTGCAGTGAAATAGACACAGTAATTTTTTTTGAGCTTTGAGCTTGTGGGCCGAAATAGAGCCCCACTTCACTTTAAGACTGAAGGAGTAGCCGACACCGCCTTAAGCGCACCGTGATTTTGACCAACTTCGGCTCGATTTGCCGGAACTTGGGGGATATTTTCAAGTCCGGGGGACTTTAAACTAAGTCCGGATTGTCTTGGTTTTCAGTGAAATGGACACAGCGAAACTTTTTGAACGCTCACTCTCGAGCTTCTGGACCGAAATATAGCCCCACTTTACTTTAAGAACTGAAAGAGTAGCCGAGACCGTCTTGCGCAAATCGTGATTTTGACAAACTTCGAGCCGGTTTCCCGAAACTTGGGGGATATATTCCATTTCCGCGGGCTCTAAACTAACTCCTGATGGCCTTGGTTTTCAGTGAAATGGACAAAGGAAAGCTTTTTGAACACTCTCTTTGTAGCTTCTGGGCCGAAATAGAATCCCACTTCACTTTCAGACTGAAATAGTAGCCGAGACCGCCTCACGCGCATCGTGAGTTAGACCAAAATTCAGCTCGATTTCACGCAACTTTTGGGATATTTTCCAGTCCCGGGGACTCTAAACTAACTCCGGATGGCCTTGGTTTGCACTGAAATGCGCACAACATAAATTTTTGAACGCCCACTTTGGAGCTTCTGGGCCGAAATATAGCCCCACTTCACTTTAAGACTGAAAGAGTAGCCGAGATCGCCTTACGCGCATCGTGATTTTGACCATTTTCGGATCGATTTCTCGGAAGTTGGGGGATATTTTCCAGTCCCGGGGACTCTAAACTAACTCCTGATCGCCTTGCTTTGCATTGAAATGGACAGAGCAGAACTTTTTGAACGCTCACTTTCGAGCTTGTGGGCCGAAATATAGCCACACTTTACTTTAAGACTGACACAGTAGCCGAGACCGCATTTCGCGCATCGTGATTTTCATCAACTTGGGCTCGCTTTCCCGGAACTTGGGGAATGTTTTCCAGTCCCGGGGACCCTAAACTAAGTCCTGATAGCCTTGTTTTGAAGTGAAATGGACACAGCAAAACTTTTTGAACGCTCACTTTCTAGCTTGTGGGCCGAAATATAGGCACACTTGACTTTAAGACTGAAACAGTAGCCGAGACCGCGTTACGCGCATCATGAATTTGATCAACTTCGGCTCCAATTCCCGGGACTTGGGGGATATGTTCCAGTCCCGGGGACTCTAAACTAACTCCTGATGGCCTTGGTTTGCATTGAAATGGACACAGCACAATTTTTTGAACGCACACTTTCGAGATTCTGGGCCGAAATATAGCCCCACTTCACTTAAGACTGAAAGAGTAGCCGAGACCGCCTTGCTCGCATCGTGAGTTTGACAAACTTCTGGTCGATATTCCGGAACTTGGGGGATATTTTCCAGTCCCAGGAACTCTAAACTAACTCCTCATGGCCTTGGTTTGCAGTGAAATGGACAGAGCAAAACTTTTTGAACGCTCACCTTCGAGCTTCCTGGCCGAAATAAAGCCCCACTTTACTTTAAGACTTAAAGAGTAACCGAGACCACCTTACGCGCATTGTGATTTTGACAAACTTCGGGTGGATCTCCCGGAACTTGGGGAACATTTTCCAGTCCCTTGGACGCTAAACTAAGTCCTGATGGCCTTGTTTTGCAGTGAAATGGACACAGTAAAACTTTTTGAACGCTCACTTTCGAACTTGTGGGCCGAAATATAGCCACACTTTACTTTAAGACTGAAACAGTAGCCGAGACCGCATTTCGCGCATCGTGATTTTGATCAACTTGGGCTCGCTTTCCCGGAACTTGGGGAATATTTTCCAGTCCCGGGGACCCTAAACTAACTTTTGATAGCTTTGGTTTGCAGTGAAATGCACACAGCAAAACTTTTTGAACGCTCACTTTCGGGCTTCTGGACAGAAATATAGCCCCACTTCACTTTAAGACTGAAAGGGTAGTCGAGACCGCTTTGGGAGCATCGTGATTTTGACCAACTTCAGCTCGATTTACGGGAACTTGGGGAATATTTTCCAGTCCCAGGGACGCTAAACTAACTGGTGATGGCCTTGTTTTTCAGTCAAAGAACACAGCAAAACTTTTTGAAGGCTCACTTTCGGGCTTCTGGGCCGAAATATAGCCCCACTTCACTTTAAGACTGAAAGAGTAGCCGATACCGCTTTTCGCGCATCGTGATTTTGATCAACTTCGGTTGGATTCCCCGGAGCTTGGGCAATATTTTCCAGTCCCGGGGACTCTAAACTAACCCGTGATGGCCTTGGTTTGCAGTGAAATGGACACAGCAAAACTTTTTGAACGCTCACTTTCGGGCTTCTGGCCCGAAATATAGCCCCACTTCACTTTAAGACAGAAAGAGTAGCCGAGACCACTTTAGGGGCATCGTGATTTTGACCAACGTCGGCTCAATTTCCCGGAAGCTGGGGCATATTTTCTTGTCCCAGGGACGCTAAACTAACTCCTGGTGGCCATGGTTTGCAGTGAAATGAACACAGCAAAACTTTTTGAACTTTCACTTTCTAGCTTCTGGGCCAAAATATAGCCCCAGTTCACTTTAAGAATCAAAGAGTAGCCGAGACCGCCTTACGCGCATCGTGATTTTGACAAAATTCGGCTCCATTTCCCCGAACTTGGCCGATATTTTCCAGTCCCGAGCAGTCTAAACTAACTCCTGATGGCCTTGCTTTGCAGTGAAATGAACAAGGTAACACTTTTTCAACGCTTATTTTCGAGCTTCTGGGATGAAATATAGCCCCACTTCACTTTAAGACTGAAAGAGTAGGCGAGACCGCCTTACGCGCATCGTGATTTTGAGCAACTTCTGCTCGATTTTCTAGAATTTTGGCGATATTTTCAAGTCCCGGATACTCTAAAGTAACTCCTGATGGCCTTGGTTTGATGTGAAATGGACGCAGGAAAACTTTTTGAACGCTCAGTTTCGAGCTTCTGGGCCGAAATACAACCGTACTTCACTTTCAGACTGAAATAGTAGCCGAGACCTTCTTACGAGCATCGTGATTTTGACCCAGTTCAGCTCGATTTCCCGGAACTTGGGGGATATTTTCCAGTCCGGGGGACTTTAAACTAACTCCTGATGGCCTTGGTTTCCAGTGAAATGGACACAGGAACACTTTTTGAACGCACACTTTCGAGCTTGCTGGCAAAAATATAGCCCTACTTCTTTTTAAGACTGAAAGAGTAGGTGGGAGCGCCTTACGCGCATTGTGATTTTGAGGATCTTCGGCTCGATCTGGCGAAACTTGGGAGATATTTTCCAGTCCCAAAGTCTCTAAACTCACTCCTGATTGTCTAAGATGTGAGTGAAATAGACACAAAAATTTTCAACCCTTACTTTCGAGCTTCTGGAGTTAAATCTAAGCCCACTTTACCTTAAGACTGAAAGAGTAGCCGAGACCCCCTTAAGCGCATGGTGATTTTGACTAACTTCGAGTGGATTTCCCGTAACTTGGGGGATATTTCCAGTTCCTTTGACGCTAAACTAAGTCGTGATGGCCTTGTTTTGCAGTGAAATGGACACAGCAAAACTTTTTAAACACTCAGTTTCGAGCTTCTGGGCCGAAATATTGCCCCAATTCACTTTAAGACTGAAAGAGTAGCCGAGACTGCCGTACGCGCGTCGTGATTTGACCAACTTCGGTTAAATTTCCCGGAACTTGGGGGATATTTTCCAGTCCCGGGGACTCTAAACTGAGCCCCGACGTCCTTGGTCTGCAGTGAATTGGACACAGCAAAACTTTTTGAACGCTCACTTTGAGCTTCTGAGCCGAAATAAAGCTCCACTTCACTTTAAGAGTGAAAGACTAGCCGAGACCGCCTTACGCCCATCGTAATTTTGACCAACTTCGGCTCGATTTCCCGGAACTTGGGGGATATTTTCCAGTCCCGCGGACTCTAAAGTAACTCCTGATGGCCTTGCTCTGGAGTGAAATGGACACAGCACAACTTTTTGAACGCTCACTTTCGAGCTTCTGGGGCGAAATAATACCCCAGTTCACTTTAAGAATGAAAGAGTAACCGGGACCGCCTTACGCGCATCGTGATTTTGACCAACTTTGGCTCGATTTTCCGGTACCGGGGACTCTAAACTAACTCCTGATTTCCTCGGTTTGCAGTGAAATGGACGCAGCACAACTTTTTGAACGCTCACTTTTGAGCTTCTGGGCCGAAGCATAGCCCTACTTCACCTTAAGACTGAAAGACTAGCCGAGACCGCCTTACGCGCATCGTGATTTCGGGCTACTTCGGCCCGATTTCCCGGAACTTGGGAGATAATTGCCAGTCCCGGGCACTCTAAACTAATTCCTGATGGCCTTGGTTTTCAGTGAAATGGACACAGCCAAACTTTTTGAACGTTCACTTTCGAGCTTCTGGGCCGAAATATAGCCCCTTTTCACTTTAAGACTGAAAGAGTAGCCGGCACCGCCTTACGCGCATGGTAATTTTGTCGAACTTCGGCTTGATTTCCTGGGACTTGGGGGATATTTTTCAGTCCCGGAAGCTCTAAACTAACTCCTGAATGCCTTGGTTTTTAGTCAAATGGACACAGGTAAAAGGAGCGCACGCTCGGTTTCCAGGTTGTAGGCCGAAATATAGCCCCACTTTATTTTAAGACTGAAACTGTACACGAAACCGCCTTAAGCGCATCGAAATTTTTAGCCACTATGGCTCGATATGCCAAAACTTGGGGAATATTTTCCAGTCCCGGGGACTCTACCCTAACTCTTGATGGCCTTAGTTTTCAGTAAAATGGTCACAGGTAACAGGAGCGCACGCTCGGTGTCGAGCTTCTAGGCCGAAATGTAGCCCCAGTTCATTTTAAGACTGAAAGAGTAAACGAAACTGCCGTACGCCTATCGTAATTTTAAGAAAGTATGGCTCAATTTGCCGAAACTTGGAGGATAGCTTCCAGTCTCGAGGATTCTAAACTATCTCCTGATGGACTTAGTTCTTAGTGAAATGGACACAGGTAAAAGGAGAGCACGCTCGGTGTCGAGCTTGTAGAACCGAAATATAGCCCCACTTCATTTTCGGAGTAAACGAGTAGCCGAGACCGCCTTAGGCGCATCGTGATTTTGAGCATCTTTGGCTCGATTTGCCGGAATTCGGGCAATATTTTCCAGTCCCGAGGACTCTATGTTAACTCCTGATGAACTTAGTTTTCAGTGATATGTACACAGGCAAAAGGAGCGCACGCTCGGTGTTGAGCTTGTCGGCCGAAATATAGCCCCACTTCATTTTAAGACTGAAAGAGTAGCCGAGACCGCCTTACGCGCATCGTGATTTTGAGCAACTTTGGCTCGATCTGCCAGAATTTGGGAAATATTTTCCAGTCCCAAGGACTCTAAACTAACTCCTGATGGCCTAAGATGTCAGTGAAATGGACACAGGTAAAATTAGCGCACGCCCGGTCTCGAGCTTCTAGGTCGAAATATAGCCCCCCTTAATTTTACTGAAAGAGTAGGCGAGACCGCGTTACGCGCATGGTGATTTTGGGCCACTTTTGCTCGATTTCCCGGGAAAATTTAAAGAAATTTAAAGTCCCGGGGACGCTAAACTAACTCCCGATGACCTTGGTTTGCAGTTTAATGAACACAGCAAAACATTCTGAACGCTCACCTTCGAGCATCAGTGCCGCAATATAGCCCTACTTAAATTTAAGACTGAAAGAATAACCGAGAGCCCGTTACGCGCATCGTAATTTTCATCAACTTCGGCGCCATTTCCTGGAACTTGGAGAATATTTTCCAGTTCCGGGGACTCTAAACTAACTCCTGATTGCCTTGGTTTACAGTCAAATGGACACAGCAAAACTTTTTGAACGCTCACTTTCGAGCTTGTGGGCCTAAATATAGCCACACTTCACTTTAAGACTGAAACAGTAGCCGAGACCGCGTTACGCGCATCGTGATTTTGAGCAACTTCTGCTCGCTTTCCTGGAACTTGGGGAATATTTTCCAGTCCCGGGGACTGTAAACTAACTGCTGATGGCCATGGTTTGCAGTGAAATTCACACAGCACAAGTTTTTGAACGAACACTTTCGAGCTTTTAGTTCAAAATATAGTCCCACATCACTTACGACTTAAAGAGTAGCCGAGACCGGCGTGCGCGCATCGTCATTTTGACCAACTTCGGGTCGATATTCCGGAACTTGGGGGATATTTTCCAGTCCCAGGGACTCTAACCTAACTCTTGATAGCCTTGGTTTGTAGTGAAATGGAGACAGCAAAACTTTTTGAACGCTCACCTTCAAGCTTCTGGGCCGAAATATAGCCCACTTTACTTTAATACTGAAAAAGTAGCCGAGACCGCCTTACGCGCATGGTGATTTTGACAAACTTCGGGTGGATTTCCCGGAACTTGGGGGATATTTTCCAGTCCCTTGGACGTTAAACTAGGTGCCGATGGCCTTGTTTTGCAGTGAAATGGACACAGCAAAACTTTTTAAACACTCAGTTTCGAGCTTCTGGGCCGAAATATTGCCCCAATTCACTTTAAGACTGAAAGAGTAGCCGAGACTGCCGTACGCGCGTCGTGATTTGACCAACTTCGGTTAAATTTCCCGGAACTTGGGGGATATTTTCCAGTCCCGGGGACTCTAAACTGAGCCCCGACGTCCTTGGTCTGCAGTAAAATGGACACAGCAAAACTTTTTGAGCGCTCACTTTGAGCTTCTGAGCCGAAATATAGCTCCACTTCACTTTAAGAGTGAAAGACTAGCCGAGACCGCCTTACGCCCATCGTAATTTTGACCAACTTCGGCTCGATTTCCCGGAACTTGGGGGATATTTTCCTGTCCCGCGGACTCTAAAGTAACTCCTGATGGCTTTGCTCTGGAGTGAAATGGACACAGCACAACTTTTTGAACGCTCACTTTCGAGCTTCTGGGGGAAAATAATACCCCAGTTCACTTTAAGAATGAAAGAGTAGCCGGGACCGCCTTACGCGCATCGTGATTTTGACCAACTTTGGCTCGATTTCCCGGGAAATGGCGGATATTTTCCGGTACCGGGGACTCTAAACTTACTCCTGATTTCCTCGGTTTGCAGTGAAATGGACGCAGCACAACTTTTTGAACGCTCACTTTTGAGCTTCTGGGCCGAAGCATAGCCCTATTTCACCTTAAGACTGAAAGACTAGCCGAGACCGCCTTACGCGCATCGTGATTTCGGGCTACTTCGGCCCGATTTCCCGGAACTTGGGAGATAATTGCCAGTCCTGGGCACTCTAAACTAATTCCTGATGGCCTTGGTTTTCAGTGAAATGGACACAGCCAAACTTTTTGAACGTTCACTTTCGAGCTTCTGGGCCGAAATATAGCCCCACTTCACTTTAAGACTGAAAGAGTAGCCGGCACCGCCTTACGCGCATGGTAATTTTGTCGAACTTCGGCTTGATTTCCTGGGACTTGGGGGATATTTTTCAGTCCCGGAAGCTCTAAACTAACTCCTGAATGCCTTGGTTTTTAGTCAAATGGACACAGGTAAAAGGAGCGCACGCTCGGTTTCCAGGTTGTAGGCCGAAATATAGCCCCACTTTATTTTAAGACTGAAAGTGAACACGAAACCGCCTTAAGCGCATCGAAATTTTTAGCCACTATGGCTCGGTATGCCAAAACTTGGGGAATATTTTCCAGTCCCGGGGACTCTACCCTAACTCTTGATGGCCTTAGTTTTCAGTAAAATGGTCACAGGTAACAGGAGCGCACGCTCGGTGTCGAGCTTCTAGGCCGAAATGTAGCCCCAGTTCATTTTAAGACTGAAAGAGTAAACGAAACTGCCGTACGCCTATCGTAATTTTAAGAAAGTATGGCTCAATTTGCCGAAACTTGGAGGATAGCTTCCAGTCTCGAGGATTCTAAACTATCTCCTGATGGACTTAGTTCTTAGTGAAATGGACACAGGTAAAAGGAGAGCACGCTCGGTGTCGAGCTTGTAGAACCGAAATATAGCCCCACTTCATTTTCGGAGTAAACGAGTAGCCGAGACCGCCTTAGGCGCATCGTGATTTTGAGCATCTTTGGCTCGACTTGCCGGAATTCGGGGAATATTTTCCAGTCCCGAGGACTCTATGTTAACTCCTGATGAACTTAGTTTTCAGTGATATGTACACAGGCAAAAGGAGCGCACGCTCGGTGTTGAGCTTGTCGGCCGAAATATAGCCCCACTTCATTTTAAGACTGAAAGAGTAGCCGAGACCGCCTTACGCGCATCGTGATTTTGAGCAACTTTGGCTCGATCTGCCAGAATTTGGGAAATATTTTCCAGTCCCAAGGACTCTAAACTACCTCCTGATGGCCTAAGATGTCAGTGAAATGGACACAGGTAAAATTAGCGCACGCCCGGTCTCGAGCTTCTAGGTCGAAATATAGCCCCCCTTAATTTTACTGAAAGAGTAGCCGAGACCGCGTTACGCGCATGGTGATTTTGGGCCACTTTTGCTCGATTTCCCGGGAAAATTTAAAGAAATTTAAAGTCCCGGGGACGCTAAACTAACTCCCGATGACCTTGGTTTGCAGTTTAATGAACACAGCAAAACATTCTGAACGCTCACCTTCGAGCTTCAGTGCCGCAATATAGCCCTACTTAAATTTAAGACTGAAAGAATAACCGAGAGCCCGTTACGCGCATCGTAATTTTCATCAACTTCGGCGCCATTTCCTGGAACTTGGAGAATATTTTCCAGTTCCGGGGACTCTAAACTAACTCCTGATTGCCTTGGTTTGCAGTCAAATGGACACAGCAAAACTTTTTGAACGCTCACTTTCGAGCTTGTGGGCCTAAATATAGCCACACTTCACTTTAAGACTGAAACAGTAGCCGAGACCGCGTTACGCGCATCGTGATTTTGAGCAACTTCTGCTCGCTTTCCTGGAACTTGGGGAATATTTTCCAGTCCCGGGGACTGTAAACTAACTGCTGATGGCCATGGTTTGCAGTGAAATTCACACAGCACAAGTTTTTGAACGAACACTTTCGAGCTTTTAGTTCAAAATATAGTCCCACATCACTTACGACTTAAAGAGTAGCCGAGACCGGCGTGCGCGCATCGTCATTTTGACCAACTTCGGGTCGATATTCCGGAACTTGGGGGATATTTTCCAGTCCCAGGGACTCTAACCTAACTCTTGATAGCCTTGGTTTATAGTGAAATGGAGACAGCAAAACTTTTTGAACGTTCACCTTCAAGCTTCTGGGCCGAAATATAGCCCACTTTACTTTAATACTGAAAAAGTAGCCGAAACCGCCTTACGCGCATCGTGATTTTGAAAAACTTCGGGTGGATTTCCGGGAACTTGGGGGATATTTTCCAGTCCCTTGGACGCTAAACTAGGTGCCGATGGCCTTGTTTTGCAGTGAAATGGACACAGCAAAGCTTTTTGAACGCTCACTTTCGAGCTTGTGGGCCGAAATATAGCCATACTTCACTTTAAGACTCAAACAGTAGCCAAGACCACGTTTCGCGCATCGTGATTTTGATCAACTTCGGCTCGATTTCCCGGAACTTGCGAAATATTTTGCAGTCCCGGGGACTCTAAACTAACTCGTGCTGGTCTTGGTTTGTAGTGAAACGGAAACAGAAAAAGTTTTTGAACGCATACTTTCGAGCTTCTGGACCGAAATAGAACCCCACTTCACTTGAAGACTGAAAGAGTAGCCGAGACCGCCTTACGTGCATGGTGATTTTGAGCAACTTCGGCTGGATTTGCCGGAACTAAGGGGATATATTCCAGTTCTGAGGACTCTAAACTAATTCCTGGTGGCCTTGGTTTGCAGTAAAATGGACCCAGCAAAAGTTTTTGAACGCTCAATGTCGAGCTTCTGGGCCAAAATATAGCGCCCCATTACTTTAACACTGAAAGAGTAGCCGAGACCGCCTTACGTGCATCGTGATGTTGACAAACTTCGGGTTGATTTCCCGGAACTTGGGGGATATTTTGCAGTCCCGGGGACTCTCAACTAACTCTTGCTTGTCTTGGTTTGCAGTGAAATGGACACAGCGAAAGTTTTTGAACGCTCACTCTCGAGCTTCTGGGCCGAAATACAGCCCCATTTTACTTTAAGACTGAAAGAGTAGGCGAGACCGTCTTGAGCGAATCGTGGTTTTGAGCAATTTCGCGTTTATTTCCCGAAACGTGGGGGATATATTCCAGTCAAAGGGACTCTACAGTCACTCCTGATGGCCTTGGTTTTCAGTGAAATGGACAGAGCACAACTTTGGAGCTTCTGGGCAGAAATATAGCCCCACTTTACTTTAAGACTGAAAGAGTAGATGAGACCGCCTTACGCGCATCGTAATTTTGACGAACTTCCAATGGATTTCCCGGAACTTGGGGGATATTTTGCAGTCCCTTTGACGCTAAACTAAGTCCTGATGGCCTTGTTTTGAAGTCAAATGGACACAACAAAACTTTTTGAACGCTCACTTTCTAGCTTGTTGGCCGAAATATAGCTACACTTCACTTTAGGACTGACACAGTAGCCGAGACCACGTTACGCGCATCATGAATTTGATCAACTTCGGCTGGATTTCCCGGGACTTGGGGGATATTCTCCAGTCCCGGGGACTCTAAACTAACTTCTGATGGCCTTGGTTTGCACTGAAAGTGACAGAGCAAAACTTTTTAAACATTCACTTTCGAGCTTCTGGGCCGAAATATAGCCCCAGTTCACTTTAAGACAAATATTAGCCGAGACCACCTTACGCACATCGTGATTTTGACCAACTTCGGCTGGATTTACCGGAACTTGGGGGATATTTTCCAGTCCCTAGGACTCTTAAGTCACCCCTGATGGCCTTGGTTTGCATTGAAATGGACACAGCAAAACTTTTTGAACGCTCACTTTTGAGCTTCTAGGCCGAAATATAACCCCACTTCACTTTAAGACTGAAAGAGTAGCCGAGACCGTCTTACGCGCATCGTTATTTTGACCAACGTCTTCTCGATTTTCCGGAACTTGGGAAATACATTCCACTACCGGGGACTGTAAACTAACTACTGATAGCCTTGGTTTGCAGTGAAATAGACACAGTAATTTTTTTTTGAGCTTTGAGCTTGTGGGCCGAAATAGAGCCCCACTTCACTTTAAGACTGAAGGAGTAGTCGAGACCGCCTTAAGCGCACCGTGATTTTGACCAACTTCGGCTCGATTTGCCGGAACTTGGGGGATATTTTCCAGTCCCGGGGACTCTAAACTAACTCCTGATTGTCTTGGTTTTCAGTGAAATGGACACAGCGAAACTTTTTGAACGCTCACTCTGGAGCTTCTGGACCGAAATATAGCCCCACTTTACTTTAAGAACTGAAAGAGTAGCCGAGACCGTCTTGCGCAAATTGTGATTTTGACAAACTTCGAGCCGGTTTCCCGAAACTTGGGGGATATATTCCATTTCCGCGGGCTCTAAACTAACTCCTGATGGCCTTGGTTTTCAGTGAAATGGACAAAGGAAAGCTTTTTGAACACTCTCTTTGTAGCTTCTGGGCCGAAATAGAATCCCACTTCACTTTCAGACTGAAATAGTAGCCGAGACCGCCTCACGCGCATCGTGAGTTAGACCAAGTTCAGCTCGATTTCACGCAACTTTTGGGATATTTTCCAGTCCCGGGGACTCTAAACTCACTCCGGATGGCCTTGGTTTGCACTGAAATGCGCACAACATAAATTTTTGAACGCCCACTTTGGAGCTTCTGGGCCGAAATATAGCCCCACTTTACTTTAAGACTGAAAGAGTAGCCGAGATCGCCTTACGCGCATCGTGATTTTGACCATTTTCGGATCGATTTCTCGGAAGTTGGGGGATATTTTCCAGTCCCGGGGACTCTAAACTAACTCCTGATCGCCTTGCTTGGCATTGATATGGACAGAGCAGAACTTTTTGAACGCTCACTTTCGAGCTTGTGGGCCGAAATATAGCCACACTTTACTTTAAGACTGAAACAGTAGCCGAGACCGCGTTTCGCGCATCGTGATTTTCATCAACTTCGGCTCGCTTTCCCGGAACTTGGGGAATGTTTTCCAGTCCCGGGGACCCTAAACTAAGTCCTGATGGCATTGTTTTGAAGTGAAATGGACACAGCAAAACTTTTTGAACACTCAGTTTCGAGCTTCTGGACCGAAATATTGCCCCAATTCACTTTAAGACTAAAAGAGTAGCCGAGACTGCCGTACGCGCGTCGTGATTTGACCAACTTCGGTTAAATTTCCCGGAACTTGGGGGATATTTTCCAGTCCCGGGGACTCTAAACTGAGCCCCGACGTCCTTGGTCTGCAGTAAAATGGACACAGCAAAACTTTTTGAGCGCTCACTTTGAGCTTCTGAGCCGAAATATAGCTCCACTTCACTTTAAGAGTGAAAGACTAGCCGAGACCGCCTTACGCCCATCGTAATTTTGACCAACTTCGGCTCGATTTCCCGGAACTTGGGGGATATTTTCCAGTCCCGCGGACTCTAAAGTAACTCCTGATGGCCTTGCTCTGGAGTGAAATGGACACAGCACAACTTTTTGAACGCTCACTTTCGAGCTTCTGGGGGAAAATAATACCCCAGTTCACTTTAAGAATGAAAGAGTAGCCGGGACCGCCTTACGCGCATCGTGATTTTGACCAACTTTGGCTCGATTTCCCGGGAAATGGCGGATATTTTCCGGTACCGGGGACTCTAAACTTACTCCTGATTTCCTCGGTTTGCAGTGAAATGGACGCAGCACAACTTTTTGAACGCTCACTTTTGAGCTTCTGGGCCGAAGCATAGCCCTATTTCACCTTAAGACTGAAAGACTAGCCGAGACCGCCTTACGCGCATCGTGATTTCGGGCTACTTCGGCCCGATTTCCCGGAACTTGGGAGATAATTGCCAGTCCTGGGCACTCTAAACTAATTCCTGATGGCCTTGGTTTTCAGTGAAATGGACACAGCCAAACTTTTTGAACGTTCACTTTCGAGCTTCTGGGCCGAAATATAGCCCCACTTCACTTTAAGACTGAAAGAGTAGCCGGCACCGCCTTACGCGCATGGTAATTTTGTCGAACTTCGGCTTGATTTCTTGGCACTTGGGGGATATTTTCCAGTCCCGGAAGCTATAAACTAACTCCTGAATGCCTTGGTTTTTAGTCAAATGGACACAGGTAAAAGGAGCGCACGCTCGGTTTCCAGGTTGTAGGCCGATATATAGCCCCACTTTATTTTAAGACTGAAAGTGAACACGAAACCGCCTTAAGCGCATCGAAATTTTTAGCCACTATGGCTCGATATGCCAAAACTTGGGGGATATTTTCCAGTCCCGGGGACTCTACCCTAACTCTTGATGGCCTTAGTTTTCAGTAAAATGGTCACAGGTAACAGGAGCGCACGCTCGGTGTCGAGCTTCTAGGCCGAAATGTAGCCCCAGTTCATTTTAAGACTGAAAGAGTAAACGAAACTGCCGTACGCCTATCGTAATTTTAAGAAAGTATGGCTCAATTTGCCGAAACTTGGAGGATAGCTTCCAGTCTCGAGGATTCTAAACTATCTCCTGATGGACTTAGTTCTTAGTGAAATGGACACAGGTAAAAGGAGAGCACGCTCGGTGTCGAGCTTGTAGAACCGAAATATAGCCCCACTTCATTTTCGGAGTAAACGACTAGCCGAGACCGCCTTAGGCGCATCGTGATTTTGAGCATCTTTGGCTCGATTTGCCGGAATTCGGGCAATATTTTCCAGTCCCGAGGACTCTAAACTAACTCCTGATGGCCTAAGATGTCAGTGAAATGGACACAGGTAAAATTAGCCCACGTCCGGTCTCGACCTTCTAAGTCGAAATATAGCCCCCCTTAATTTTAAGACTGAAAGAGTAGCCGAGACCGCCTTACGCGCATCGTGATTTTGGGCCACTTTTGCTCGATTTCCCGCAAGTTGGCGAATAATTTAAAGTCCCGGGGACGCTAAACTAACTCCCGATGACCTTGGTTTGCAGTTTAATGAACACAGCAAAACATTCTGAACGCTCACCTTCGAGCTTCAGTGCCGCAATATAGCCCTACTTAAATTTAAGACTGAAAGAATAACCGAGAGCCCGTTACGCGCATCGTAATTTTCATCAACTTCAGCGCCATTTCCTGGAACTTGGAGAATATTTTCCAGTTCCGGGGACTCTAAACTAACTCCTGATTGCCTTGGTTTGCAGTGAAATGGACACAGCAAAACTTTTTGAACGCTCACTTTCGAGCTTGTGGGCCTAAATATAGCCACACTTCACTTTAAGACTGAAACAGTAGCCGAGACCGCGTTACGCGCATCGTGATTTTGAGCAACTTCTGCTCGCTTTCCTGGAACTTGGGGAATATTTTCCAGTCCCGGGGACTGTAAACTAACTGCTGATGGCCATGGTTTGCAGTGAAATTCACACAGCACAAGTTTTTGAACGAACACTTTCGAGCTTTTAGTTCAAAATATAGTCCCACATCACTTACGACTTAAAGAGTAGCCGAGACCGGCGTGCGCGCATCGTGATTTTGAGCAACTTCGGGTCGATATTCCGGAACTTGGGGGATATTTTTCAGTCCCAGGGACTCTAACCTACCTCTTGATAGCCTTGGTTTGTAGTGAAATGGAGACAGCAAAACTTTTTGAACGCTCACCTTCAAGCTTCTGGGCCGAAATATAGCCCACTTTACTTTAATACTGAAAAAGTAGCCGAAACCGCCTTACGCGCATCGTGATTTTGAAAAACTTCGTGTGGATTTCCCGGAACTTGGGGGATATTTTCCAGTCCCTTGGACGCTAAACTAGGTGCCGATGGCCTTCTTTTGCAGTGAAATGGACACAGCAAAGCTTTTTGAACGCTCACTTTCGAGCTTGTGGGCCGAAATATAGCCATACTTCACTTTAAGACTCAAACAGTAGCCGAGACCACGTTTCGCGCATCGTGATTTTGATCAACTTCGGCTCGATTTCCCGGAACTTGCGAAATATTTTGCAGTCCCGGGGACTCTAAAATAACTCGTGCTGGTCTTGGTTTGCAGTGAAACGGAAACAGAAAAAGTTTTTGAACGCATACTTTCGAGCTTCTGGACCGAAATAGAACCCCACTTCACTTGAAGACTGAAAGAGTAGCCGAGACCGCCTTACGTGCATCGTGATTTTGAGCAACTTCGGCTGGATTTGCCGGAACTAAGGGGATATATTCCAGTTCTGAGGACTCTAAACTAATTCCTGGTGGCCTTGGTTTGCAGTAAAATAGACTCAGCAAAAGTTTTTGAACGCTCAATGTCGAGCTTCTGGGCCAAAATATAGCCCCCCATTACTTTAACACTGAAAGAGTAGCCGAGACCGCCTTACGTGCATCGTGATGTTGACAAACTTCGGGTTGATTTCCCGGAACTTGGGGGATATTTTGCAGTCCCGGGGACTCTCAACTAACTCCTGCTTGTCTTGGTTTGCAGTGAAATTGACACAGCGAAAGTTTTTGAACGCTCACTCTCGAGCTTCTGGGACGAAATAGAGCCCCATTTTACTTTAAGACTGAAAGAGTAGGCGAGACCGTCTTGAGCGAATCGTGATTTTGAGAAATTTCGCGTTTATTTCCCGAAACTTGGGGGATATATTCCAGTCAAAGGGACTCTACAGTCACTCCTGATGGCCTTGGTTTTCAGTGAAATGGACAGAGCACAACTTTGGAGCTTCTGGGCAGAAATATAGCCCCACTTTACTTTAAGACTGAAAGAGTAGATGAGACCGCCTTAGGCGCACCGTGATTTTGACGAACTTCGAATGGATATCCCGGAACTTGGGGGATATTTTCCAGTCCCTTGGACGCTAAACTAGGTGCCGATGGACTTGTTTTGCAGTGAAATGGACACAGCAAAGCTTTTTGAAAGCTCACTTTCGAGCTTGTGGGCCGAAATATAGCCACACTTCACTTTAAGACTGAAACAGTAGCCGAGACCACTTTTCGCGCATCGTGATTTTGATCAACTTCGGCTCGATTTCCCGGAACTTGCGAAATATTTTGCAGTCCCGGGGACTCTAAACTAACTCGTGCTGGTCTTGGTTTGCAGTGAAACGGAAACAGAAAAAGTTTTTGAACGCATACTTTCGAGCTTCTGGACCGAAATAGAACCCCACTTCACTTGAAGACTGAAAGAGTAGCCGAGACCGCCTTACGTGCATGGTGATTTTGAGCAACTTCGGCTGGATTTGCCGGAACTAAGGGGATATATTCCAGTTGTGAGGACTCTAAACTAATTCCTGGTGGCCTTGGTTTGCAGTAAAATAGACCCAGCAAAAGTTTTTGAACGCTCAATGTCGAGCTTCTGGGCCAAAATATAGGGCCCCATTACTTTAACACTGAAAGAGTAGCCGAGACCGCCTTACGTGCATCGTGATTTTGACAAACTTCGGGTTGATTTCTCGGAACTTGGGGGATATTTTCCAGTCCCGGGGACTCTCAACTAACTCCTGCTTGTCTTGGTTTGCAGTGAAATGGACACAGCGAAAGATTTTGAACGCTCACTCTCGAGCTTCTGGGCCGAAATACAGCCCCATTTTACTTTAAGACTGAAAGAGTAGGCGAGACCGTCTTGAGCGAATCGTGGTTTTGAGCAATTTCGCGTTTATTTCCCGAAACGTGGGGGATATATTCCAGTCAAAGGGACTCTACAGTCACTCCTGATGGCCTTGGTTTTCAGTGAAATGGACAGAGCACAACTTAGGAGCTTCTGGGCAGAAATATAGCCCCACTTTACTGTAAGACTGAAAGAGTAGATGAGACCGCCTTACGCGCATCGTAATTTTGACGAACTTCCAATGGATTTCCCGGAACTTGGGGGATATTTTGCAGTCCCTTTGACGCTAAACTAAGTCCTGATGGCCTTGTTTTGAAGTCAAATGGACACAACAAAACTTTTTGAACGCTCACTTTCTAGCTTGTTGGCCGAAATATAGCCACACTTGACTTTAGGACTGACACAGTAGCCGAGACCACGTTACGCGCATCATGAATTTGATCAACTTCGGCTGGATTTCCCGGGACTGGGGGGATATCCTCCAGTCCCGGGGACTCTAAACTAACTTCTGATGGCCTTGGTTTGCACTGAAAGTGACAGAGCAAAACTTTTTAAACATTCACTTTCGAGCTTCTGGGCCGAAATATAGCCCCAGTTCACTTTAAGACTGAAAGAGTAGCCGAGACCACCTTACGCACATCGTGATTTTGACCAACTTCGGCTGGATTTACCGGAACTTGGGGGATATTTTCCAGTCCCTAGGACTCTTAAGTCACCCCTGATGGCCTTGGTTTGCATTGAAATGGACACAGCAAAACTTTTTGAACGCTCACTTTTGAGCTTCTGGGCCGAAATATAGCCCCACTTCACTTTAAGACTGAAAGAGTAGCCGAGACCGTCTTACGCGCATCGTGATTTTGACCACCGTCTTCTCGATTTTCCGGAACTTGGGAAATACATTCCACTCCCGGGGACTCTAAACTAACTACTGATAGCCTTGGTTTGCAGTGAAATAGACACAGTAATTTTTTTTGAGCTTTGAGCTTGTGGGCCGAAATAGAGCCCCACTTCACTTTAAGACTGAAGGAGTAGTCGAGACCGCCTTAAGCGCACCGTGATTTTGACCAACTTCGGCTCGATTTGGCGGAACTTGGGGGATATTTTCCAGTCCCGGGGACTCTAAACTAACTCCTGATTGTCTTGGTTTTCAGTGAAATGGACACAGCGAAACTTTTTCAACGCTCACTCTCGAGCTTCTGGACCGAAATATAGCCCCACTTTACTTTAAGACTGAAAGAGTAGCCGAGACCGTCTTGCACAAATCGTGATTTTGACCAACTTCGGGTCGGTTTCCCGAAACTTGCGGAATATATTCCATTTCCGCGGGCTCTAAACTAACTCCTGATGGCCTTGGTTTTCAGTGAAATGGACAAAGGAAAGCTTTTTGAACACTCTCTTTGTAGCTTCTGGGCCGAAATAGAATCCCACTTTACTTTCAGACTGAAATAGTAGCCGAGACCGCCTCACGCGCATCGTGAGTTAGACCAAGTTCAGCTCGATTTCACGCAACTTTTGGGATATTTTCCAGTCCGGGGGACTCTAACTAACTCCGGATGGCCTTGGTTTTCACGGAAATGCGCACAACATAAATTTTTGAACGCCCACTTTGGAGCTTCTGGGCCGAAATATAGCCCCACTTCACTTTAAGACTGAAAGAGTAGCCGAGATCTCCTTACGCGCATCGTGATTTTAACCATTTTCGGATCGATTACTCGGAACTTGGGGGATATTTTCCAGTCCCGGGGACTCTAAACTAACTCCTGATCGTCTTCCTTTGCATTGAAATGGACAGAGCAGAACTTTTTGAACCCTCACTTTCGAGCTTGTGGGTCGAAATATAGCCACACTTTACTTTAAGACTGAAACAGTAGCCAAGACCGCATTTCGCGCATCGTGATTCTCATCAACTTCAGCTCGCTTTCCCGGAACTTGGGGAATGTTTTCCAGTCCCGGGGACCCTAAACTAAGTCCTGATGGCCTTGTTTTGAAGTGAAATGGACACAGCAAAACTTTTTGAAAGCTCACTTTCTAGCTTGTGGGCCGAAATATAGGCACACTTGACTTTAAGACTGAAACAGTAGCCGAGACCACGTTACGCGCATCATGAATTTGATCAACTTCGGCTCCAATTCCCGGGACTTGGGGGATATGTTCCAGTCCCGGGGACGCTAAACTAACTCCTGATGGCCTTGGTTTGGATTGAAATGGACACAGCACAATTTTTTGAACGCACACTTTCGAGATTCTGGGCCGAAATATAGCCCCACTTCACTTAAGACTGAAAGAGTAGCCGAGACCGCCTTGCTCGCATCGTGAGTTTGACAAACTTCCGGTCGATATTCCGGAACTTGGGGGATATTTTCCAGTCCCAAGAGCTCTAAACTAACTCCTCATGGCGTTGGTTTGCAGTGAAATGGACAGAGCAAAACTTTTTGAACGCTCACCTTCGAGCTTCCTGGCCGAAATAAAGCCCCACTTTACTTTAAGACTTAAAGAGTAACCGAGACCACCTTACGCGCATTGTGATTTTGACAAACCTCGGGTGGATCTCCCGGAACTTGGGGAACATTTTCCAGTCCCTTGGACGCTAAACTAAGTCCTGATGGCCTTGTTTTGCAGTGAAATGGACACAGCAAAACTTTTTGAACGCTCACTTTCGAGCTTGTGGGCCGAAATATAGCCACACTTGACTTTAAGACTGAAACAGTAGCCGAGACCGCATTTCGCGCATCGTGATTTTGATCAACTTGGGCTCGCTTTCCCGGAACTTGGGGAATATTTTCCAGTCCCGGGGACCCTAAACTAACTTTTGATAGCTTTGGTTTGCAGTGAAATGCACACAGCAAAACTTTTTGAACGCTCACTTTCGAGCTTCTGGACAGAAATATAGCCCCACTTCACTTTAAGACTGAAAGGGTAGCCGAGACCGCTTTGGGAGCATCGTGATTTTGACCAACTTCAGCTCGATTTACCGGAACTTGGGGAATATTTTCCAGTCCCAGGGACGCTAAACTAACTGGTGATGGCCTTGTTTTTCAGTCAGAGAACACAGAAAAATTTTTTTGAAAGCTCACTTTCGGGCTTCTGGGCCGAAATATAGCCCCACTTCACTTTAAGACTGAAAGAGTAGCCGATACCGCATTTCGCGCATCGTGATTTTGATCAACTTTGGTTGGATTCCCCGGAACTTGGGCAATATTTTCCAGTCCCAGGGACGCAAAACTAACTGGTGATGGCCTTGTTTTTCAGTCAGAGAACACAGAAAATTTAGAAAATATAGCCCCACTTCACTTTAAGACAGAAAGACTAGCCGAGACCACTTTAGGGGCATCGTGATTTTGACCAACCTCGGCTCAATTTCCCGGACCTTGGGGCATATTTTCTTGTCCCGGGGACGCTAAACTAACTCCTGATGGCCTTGGTTTGCAGTGAAATGAACACATCAAAACTTTTTGAACTTTCACTTTCTAGCTTCTCGGCCGAAATATAGCTCCAGTTCACTTTAAGAATCAAAGAGTAGCCGAGACCGCCTTACGCGCATCGTGATTTTGGGATACTTCGGCTCGATTTCCCGGAAATAGGGGGATATTTTCCAGTCCCGGGGACTCTAAACTAACTCCTGATGGCTTTGGTTTCCAGTGAAATGGACACAGGAACACTTTTTGAACGCACACTTTCGAGCTTTCTGGCCGAAATATAGCCCTACTTCTTTTTAAGACTGAAAGAGTAGGCGGGAGCGCCTTACGCGCATTGTGATTTTGAGGATCTTCGGCTCGATCTGGCGAAACTTGGGAGATATTTTCCAGTCCCAAAGTCTCTAAACTCACTCCTGATTGTCTAAGATGTGAGTAAAATAGACACAAAAATTTTTCAACCCTTACTTTCGAGCTTCTGGAGTTAAATCTAAGCCCACTTTACCTTAAGACTGAAAGAGTAGCCGAGACCCCCTTAAGCGCATGGTGATTTTGACTAACTTCGGGTGGATTTCCCGTAACTTGGGGGATATTTCCAGTTCCTTTGACGCTAAACTAAGTCGTGATGGCCTTGTTTTGCAGTGAAATGGACACAGCAAAACTTTTTAAACACTCAGTTTCGAGCTTCTGGACCGAAATATTGCCCCAATTCACTTTAAGAGTGAAAGACTAGCCGAGACCGCCTTACGCCCATCGTAATTTTGACCAACTTCGGCTCGATTTCCCGGAACTTGGGAGATAATTCCCAGTCCCGGGCACTCTAAACTAATTCCTGATGGCCTTGGTTTTCAGTGAAATGGACACAGCCAAACTTTTTGAACGTTCACTTTCGAGCTTCTGGGCCGAAATATAGCCCCACTTCACTTTAAGACTGAAAGAGTAGCCGGCACCGCCTTACGTGCATGGTAATTTTGTCGAACTTCGGCTTGATTTCCTGGGACTTGGGGGATATTTTTCAGTCCCGGAAGCTCTAAACTAACTCCTGAATGCCTTGGTTTTTAGTCAAATGGACACAGGTAAAAGGAGCGCACGCTCGGTTTCCAGGTTGTAGGCCGATATATAGCCCCACTTTATTTTAAGACTGAAAGTGAACACGAAACCGCCTTAAGCGCATCGAAATTTTTAGCCACTATGGCTCGATATGCCAAAACTTGGGGGATATTTTCCAGTCCCGGGGACTCTACCCTAACTCTTGATCGCCTTAGTTTTCAGTAAAATGGTCACAGGTAACAGGAGCGCACGCTCGGTGTCGAGCTTCTAGGCCGAAATGTAGCCCCAGTTCATTTTAAGACTGAAAGAGTAAACGAAACTGCCGTACGCCTATCGTAATTTTAAGAAAGTATGGCTCAATTTGCCGAAACTTGGAGGATAGCTTCCAGTCTCGAGGATTCTGAACTATCTCCTGATGGACTTAGTTCTTAGTGAAATGGACACAGGTAAAAGGAGAGCACGCTCGGTGTCGAGCTTGTAGAACCGAAATATAGCCCCACTTCATTTTCGGAGTAAACGAGTAGCCGAGACCGCCTTAGGCGCATCGTGATTTTGAGCATCTTTGGCTCGATTTGCCGGAATTCGGGGAATATTTTCCAGTCCCGAGGACTCTATGTTAACTCCTGATGAACTTAATTTTCAGTGATATGTACACAGGCAAAAGGAGCGCACGCTCGGTGTTGAGCTTGTCGGCCGAAATATAGCCCCACTTCATTTTAAGACTGAAAGAGTAGCCGAGACCGCCTTACGCGCATCGTGATTTTGAGCAACTTTGGCTCGATCTGCCAGAATTTGGGAAATATTTTCCAGTCCTATGGACTCTAAACTAACTCCTGATGGCCTAAGATGTCAGTGAAATGGACACAGGTAAAATTAGCCCACGTCCGGTCTTGACCTTCCAAGTCGAAATATAGCCCCCCTTAATTTTAAGACTGAAAGAGTAGCCGAGACCGCCTTACGCGCATCGTGATTTTGGGCCACTTTTGCTCGATTTCCCGCAAGTTGGCGAATAATTTAAAGTCCCGGGGACGCTAAACTAACTCCCGATGACCTTGGTTTGCAATTTAATGAACACAGCAAAACATTCTGAACGCTCACCTTCGAGCTTCAGTGCCGCAATATAGCCCTACTTAAATTTAAGACTGAAAGAATAACCGAGAGCCCGTTACGCGCATCGTAATTTTCATCAACTTCGGCGCCATTTCCTGGAGCTTGGGGAATATTTTCCAGTTCCAGGGACTCTAAACTAACTCCTGATTGCCTTGGTTTGCAGTGAAATGGACACAGCAAAACTTTTTGAACGCTCACTTTCGAGCTTGTGGGCCTAAATATAGCCACACTTCACTTTAAGACTGAAACAGTAGCCGAGACCGCGTTACGCGCATCGTGATTTTGAGCAACTTTTGCTCGCTTTCCTGGAACTTGGGGAATATTTTCCAGTCCCGGGGACTCTAAACTAACTGCTGATGGCCATGGTTTGCAGTGAAATTCACACAGCACAAGTTTTTGAACGAACACTTTCGAGCTCTTAGGCCAAAATATAGTCCCACATCACTTACGACTTAAAGAGTAGCCGAGACCGGCGTGCGCGCATCGTGATTTTGACCAACTTCGGGTCGATATTCCGGAACTTGGGGGATATTTTCCAGTCCCAGGGACTCTAAACTAGCTCTTGATGGCCTTGATTTGCAGTGAAATGGAGACAGCAAAACTTTCTGAACGCTCACCTTCAAGCTTCTGGGCCGAAATATAGCCCACTTTACTTTAATACTGAAAAAGTAGTGCCACATAACTTACGACTTAAAGAGTAGCTGAGACCGCCTTACGCGCATCGTGATTTTGACGAACTTCGGGTGGATTTCCCGGAGGTTGGGGGATATTTTCCAGTCCCTTGGACGCTAAACTAGGTGCCGATGGCCTTGTTTTGCAGTGAAATGGACACAGCAAAACTTTTTGAACGCTCACTTTCGAGCTTGTGGGCCGAAATATAGCCATACTTCACTTTAAGACTCAAACAGTAGCCGAGACTACGTTTCGCGCATCGTGATTTTGATCAACTTCGGCTCGATTTCCCGGAACTTGCGAAACATTTTCCAGTCCCGGGGACTCTAAACTAACTCGTGCTGGTCTTGGTTTGCAGTGAAACGGAAACAGAAAAAGTTTTTGAACGCATACTTTCGAGCTTCTGGACCGAAATAGAACCCCACTTCACTTGAAGACTGAAAGAGTAGCCGAGACCGCCTTACGTGCATCGTAATTTTGAGCAACTTCGGCTCGATTTGCCGGAACTAAGGGGATATATTCCAGTTGTGAGGACTCTAAACTAACTCCTGATGACCTTGGTTAGCAGTAAAATGGACCCAGCAAAAGTTTTTGAACGCTCAATGTCGAGCTTCTGGGCCAAAATATAGCCCCTCATTACTTTAACACTGAAAAAGTAGCCGAGACCGGCTTACGTGTATCGTGATTTTGACAAACTTCGGGTTGATTTCCCGGAACTTGGGGGATATTTTCCAGTTCCGGGGACTCTCAACTAACTCCTGCTTGTCTTGGTTTGCAGTGAAATTGACACAGCGAAAGTTTTTGAACGTTCACTCTCGAGCTTCTAGGCCGAAATACAGCCCCATTTTACTTTAAGACTGAAAGAGTAGGCGAGACCGTCTTGAGCGAATCGTGATTTTGAGAAATTTCGCGTTTATTTCCCGAAACTTGGGGGATATATTCCAGTCAAAGGGACTCTACAGTCACTCCTGATGGCCTTGGTTTTCAGTGAAATGGACAGAGCACAACTTTGGAGCTTCTGGGCAGAAATATAGCCCCACTTTACTTTAAGACTGAAAGAGTAGATGAGACCGCCTTAAGCGCATCGTGATTTAGACGAACTTCTAATGGATTTCCCGGAACTTGGGGGATATTTTGCAGTCCCTTGGACGCTAAACTAGGTGCCGATGGCCTTGCTTTGCAGTGAAATGGACACAGCAAAGCTTTTTGAACGCTCACTTTCGAGCTTGTGGGCCGAAATATAGCCATACTTCACTTTAAGACTCAAACAGTAGCCGAGAACAAGTTTCGCGCATCGTGATTTTGATCAACTTCGGGTCGATTTCCCGGAACTTGCGAAATATTTTGCAGTCCCGGGGACTCTAAACTAACACGTGCTGGTCTTGTTTTGCAGTGAAACGGAAACAGAAAAAGTTTTTGAACGCATACTTTCGAGCTTCTGGACCGAAATAGAACCCCACTTCACTTGAAGACTGAAAGAGTAGCCGAGACCGCCTTACGTGCATCGTGATTTTGAGCAACTTCGGCTCGATTTGCCGGAACTAAGGGGATATATTCCAGTTCTGAGGACTCTAAACTAATTCCTGATGGCCTTGGTTTGCAGTAAAATAGACCCAGCAAAACTTTTTGAACGTTCACTTTCGGGCTTCTCGCGCGAAATATAGCCCCACTTCACTGTAAGACTGAAAGAGTAGCCGACACTACCTTACGCAAATCGTGATATTGACCAACTTCGGCTCGATTTCCCGGAAGTTGGGGGATATTTTCCAGTCCCGGGGACTCTAAACTAGCTTCTGATGGCTTTGGTTTGCAGTCAAATAAACACACGGAAACTTTTTGAACGCTCACTTTCAAGCTCCTGGCCAGGAATAAAGCCTCACTTCACTTTAAGACTGAAACAGTAAGCGAGACAGCCTAACGCGCACCGTGATTTTGACCAACTTCGGCTAAATTTCCCTGAACTTGGGGGGATATTTTCCAGTCCCAAAGACTCTTAAGTAACCCCTGATGGCCTTCGTTTGCATTGAAATGGATACAGCAAAACTTTTTGAAGCTCACTTTTGAGCTTCTGGGCCGAAATATAGCCCCACTTCACTTTAAGACTGAAAGACTAGCCAAGACCGTCTTGCGCGCATCGTGATTTTGACCAACGTCTTCTCGATTTTCCGGAACTTGGGAAATATATTGCAGTCCCGGGGACTCTAAACTAACTCCTGATGGCCTTGGTTTGCAGTGAAATGTACACAGCAAATGTTTTGCAGCGCTCACTTTGGAGCTTCTGGGCCGAAATAGAGCCCCACTTCACTTTAAGACTGAAAGAGTAGCCGAGGCCGCCTTAGGCGCATCGTGATTTTGACCAACTTCGGCTTGAGTTGCCAGATTTTAAAAGATATTTTCCACTCCCGGGGACTCTAAACTAACTCATGACGGTCTTGGTTTTCAGTGAAATTGAGAGAGCAAAACTTTTTGAACGCTCACTTTCGAGCTTCTGGACCGAAATATAGCCCTACTTCACTTTCAGACTCAAAGAGTAGCCGAGACCGCCTTACGCGAATCGTTATTTTGACCAACTTCGTCTCGATTTCGTGGAACTTGGAGGATATTTTCCAGTTCCGGGGACTGTAAACTACTTCCTGAGGGCCTTGCTTTGCAGTGAAATGGGCACAGCATAACTTTTTGAACGCTCACTTTCGAGCTTCTGGGCCAAAATATACAGCCACGTCACTTTAAGACTAAAAGAGTAGCCGAGACTGCTTTACACGCATCGTGATTTTGACAAACTTCGGCTCGATTTCCCGGAATTTGGGGGATATTTTAATCTCCCGGAGACTGTAAACTATCTCCTGATGTGGCTTGGTTCGCGGTGAAATGGACGCAGCAAAACTTTTTGAACTTTCACTTTCGAGCTTCTGGGCCGAAATATAGTTCGAGTTGAAAATACAGTAAAGAATAGCCGAGACCGCCTTACGTGCATAGTGATTTTGACCAACTTTGGCTCTATTTCCCAGGAAATGGCGAATATTTACCGGTACCGGGGACTCTAAAGTAACTCCTGATTGCCTTGGTTTGCATTGAAATGGAGAGAGCAAAACTTTTTCAACGCTCCCCTTCGGGCTTCTGAGCCGAAATATAGCCCCACTTCAGTTTAAGACTGAAAGAGTAGCCGAGACCGTCTTACGCGCATCGTGATTTTGACCAACTTCGGCTGGATTTCCCGAAACTTCGGGGATATATTCAAGTTCCAAGGACTCTAAACTAACCGCTGATGGCCTTGGTCTGCAGTGAAATGGACACAGCCAATTTTTTTGAACGCATACTTTCGAAATTCTGGGCCGAAATATAGCCCCACTTCACTTTAAGACTGAAATAGTAGCCGAGACCGCCTTAGACGCATCGTGATTTTGACCAACTTCGGCTTGAGTTGCCACAACTTAAGGGATATTTTTTCGTCCCGCAAACTCTAAACTAACTCATGATGGCCTTGGTTTTCAGTTAAATTGAGAGAGCAAAACTGTTTCAACGCTCACTTTCGAGCTTCTGGGCCGAAATATACAGCCACGTCACTTTAAGACTAAAAGAGTAGCCGAGACTGCCTTACGCGCATCGTGATTTTCACAAACTTCGGCTGGATTTCCCGGGACTTCGGGGATATTTTGATGTCCCGGACACTGTAAACAATCTGCTGATGTGGCTTGGTTTGCGGTGAAATGGACACAGCAAAACTTTTTGAACTTTCACTTTCTAGCTTCTGGACCGAAATATAGCCCCAGTTCACTTTAAGAATGAAAGAGTAGCCGAGACCACTTTAGGGGCATCGTGATTTTGACCAACCTCGGCTCACTTTCCCGGACCTTGGGGCATATTTTCTTGTCCCAGGGACGCTAAACTAACTCCTGATGGCCTTGGTTTGCAGTGAAATGAACACAGCAAAACTTTTTGAATTTTCACTTTCTAGCTTCTGGGCCGAAATATAGCCCCAGTTCACTTTAAGAATCAAAGAGTAGCCGAGACCGCCTTACGCGCATCGTGATTTTGACAAAATTCGGCTCGATTTCCCCGAACTTGGGCGATATTTTCCAGTCCCGAGGAGTCTAAAGTAACTCCCGATGGCCTTGGTTTGCAGTGAAATGAACACAGCAAAACTTTTTGAACTTTCACTTTCTAGCTTCTCGGCCGAAATATAGCCCCAGTTCACTTTAAGAATCAAAGAGTAGGCGAGACCGCCTTACGCGCATCGTGATTTTGACAAAATTCGGCTCGATTTCCCCGAACTTGGCCGATATTTTCCAGTCCCCAGCAGTCTAAACTAACTCCTGATGGCCTTGGTTTGCAGTGAAATGAACAAGGTAACACTTTTTCAACGCTTATTTTCGAGCTTCTGGGATGAAATATAGCCTCACTTCACTTTAAGACTGAAAGAGTAGGCGAGACCGCCTTACACGCATCGAGATTTTGAGCCACTTCCGCTCGATTTTCTAGAATTTTGGCGATATTTTCAAGTCCCTGGGACTCTAAACTAACTCCTGATGGCCTTGGTTTGCTGTGAAATGGACGCAGGAAAACTTTTTGAACGCTCAGTTTCGAGCTTCTGGGCCGAAATACAACCGTACTTCACTTTAAGACTGAAATAGTAGCCGAGACCTCCTTACGAGCATCGTGATTTTGACCCAGTTCAGCTCGATTTCCCGGAACTTGGGGGATATTTTCCATCCGGGGGACTTTAAACTAACTCCTGATGGCCTTGGTTTGCAGTTAAATGCACAAAGCGTAACCTTTTAAAGGTTCACTTTCGAGCTTCTGGGCCGAAATATAGCCCCACTTTACTTTAAGACTGAAACAGTAGCCGAGACCGTCTTACGCGCATCGTGATTTTGACCAACTTCCGTTGGAATTCCCGGAACTTCATGGATATATTGCAGTCCCGCGGACTCTAAACTAACTGCTGATGGCCTTGGTTTGCAGTGAAATGGACACAGCACATTTCTTTGAACGCTCACTTTCGAGCTTCTCGGCCGAAATATAGCCCTACTTCACTTTAAGACTGAAAGAGTAGCCGAGACCGCCTTACGTCATCGTAATTTGGACCAACTTCGGCTCGATTTCCCGGAAGTTGGCGAATATTTTCAATTCCCAGGGAAGCTAAACTAACTTCCGACGGCCTTAGTTTGCAGTTAAATGGACACATCAAAACTTTTTGAACGCTCACTTTCGAGCTTATAGCTCGAAATATAGCCCGACTTAACTTTAAGACTGAAAGAGTAGCCGAGACCGCCTTACGCGCATCGTGATTTTGGGATACTTCGGCTCGATTTGCCGGAAATAGGGGGATATTTTCCAGTCCCGGGGACTCTAAACTAACTCGTGATGGCCTTGATTTCCAGTGAAATGGACACAGGAACAATTTTTGAACGTGCACTTTCGAGCTTCCTGGCCGAAATATAGCCCTACTTCTTTTTGAGACTGAAAGGGTAGGCGGGAGCGCCTTACCCGCATTGTGATTTTGAGGATCTTCGGCTCGATCTGGCGAAACTTGGGAGATATTTTCCAGTCCCAAAGTCTCTAAACTCACTCCTGATTGTCTAAGATGTGAGTGAAATAGACACAAAAATTTTTCAACCCTTACTTTTGAGCTTCTGGAGTTAAATCTAAGCCCACTTTACCTTAAGACTGAAAGAGTAGCCGAGACCCCCTTAAGCGCATGGTGATTTTGACTAACTTCGAGTGGATTTCCCGTAACTTGGGGGATATTTCCAGTTCCTTTGACGCTAAACTAAGTCGTGATGGCCTTGTTTTGCAGTGAAATGGACACAGCAAAACTTTTTAAACACTCAGTTTCGAGCTTCTGGGCCGAAATATTGCCCCAATTAACTTTAAGACTGAAAGAGTAGCCGAGACCGCCGTACGCGCGTCGTGATTTTGACCAACTTCGGTTAAATTTCCCGGAACTTGGGGGATATTTTCCAGTCCCAGGGACTCTAAACTGAGCCCCGACGTCGTTGGTCTGCAGTAAAATGGACACAGCAAGACTTTTTGAACGCTCACTTTTGAGCTTCTGGGCCGAAATATAGCTCCACTTCACTTTAAGAGTGAAAGAGTAGCCGAGACCGCCTTACGCCCACCGTAATTTTGACCAACTTCGGCTCGATTTCCCGGAACTTGGGGGATATTTTCCAGTCCCGCGGACTCTAAAGTAACTCCTGATGGCCTTGCTCTGGAGTGAAATGGACACAGCACAACTTTTTGAAAGTTGACATTCGAGCTTCTGGAGCGAAAATTGCCCCAGTTCACTTTAAGAATGAAAGAGTAACCGGGACCGCCGTACGCGCATCGTGATTTTGAGCAACTTTGGCTCGATTTCCCGGGAAATGGTGGATATTTTTTGGTACCGGGGACTCTAAACTAACTCCTGATTTCCTCGGTTTGCAGTGAAATGGACACAGCACAACTTTTTGAACGCTCACGTTTGAGCTTGTAGGCCGAAGCATAGCCCTACTTCACCTAAAGACTGAAAGACTAGCCGAGACCGCCTTACGCGCATCGTGATTTTGGGCTCCTTCGGCTCGATTTCCAGAACTTGGAAGATAATTGCCAATCCCGGGCACTCTAAACTAATTCCTGATGGCCTTGGTTTTCAGTGAAATGGACACAGCCAAACTTTTTGAACGTTCACTTTCGAGCTTCTGGGCCGAAATATAGCCCCACTTCACTTTAAGACTGAAAGAGTAGCCGGCACCGCCTTACGCGCATGGTAATTTTGTCGAACTTCGGCTTGATTTCCTGGGACTTGGGGGATATTTTCCAGTCCCGGAAGCTCTAAACTAACTCCTGAATGCCTTGGTTTTTAGTGAAATGGACACAGGTAAAAGGAGCGCACGCTCGGTTTCCAGGTTGTAGGCCGAAATATAGCCCCACTTTATTTTAAGACTGAAAGTGTACACGAAACCGCCTTAAGCGCATCGAAATTTTTAGCCACTATGGCTCGATATGCCAAAACTTGGGGGATATTTTCCAGTCCCGGGGACTCTACCCTAACTCTTGATCGCCTTAGTTTTCAGTAAAATGGTCACAGGTAACAGGAGCGCACGCTCGGTGTCGAGCTTCTAGGCCGAAATGTAGCCCCAGTTCATTTTAAGACTGAAAGAGTAAACGAAACTGCCGTACGCCTATCGTAATTTTAAGAAAGTATGGCTCAATTTGCCGAAACTTGGAGGATAGCTTCCAGTCTCGAGGATTCTAAACTATCTCCTGATGGACTTAGTTCTTAGTGAAATGGACACAGGTAAAAGGAGAGCACGCTCGGTGTCGAGCTTGTAGAACCGAAATATAGCCCCACTTCATTTTAAGACTGAAAGAGTAGCCGAGACCGCCTTACGCGAATCGTGATTTTGAGCAACTTTGGCTCGATCTGCCAGAATTTGGGAAATTTTTTCCAGTCCCAAGGACTCTAAACTAACTCCTGATGGCCTAAGATGTCAGTGAAATGGACACAGGTAAAATTAGCCCACGTCCGGTCTCGACCTTCTAAGTCGAAATATAGCCCCCCTTAATTTTAAGACTGAAAGAGTAGCCGAGACCGCCTTACGCGCATCGTGATTTTGGGCCACTTTTGCTCGATTTCCCGGAAGTTGGCGAATAATTTAAAGTCCCGGGGACGCTAAACTAACTCCCGATGACCTTGGTTTGCAGTTTAATGAACACAGCAAAACATTCTGAACGCTCACCTTCGAGCTTCAGTGCCGCAATATAGCCCTACTTAAATTTAAGACTGAAAGAATAACCGAGAGCCCGTTACGCGCATCGTGATTTTCATCAACTACGGCGCCATTTCCTGGAGCTTGGAGAATATTTTCCAGTTCCGGGGACTCTAAACTAACTCCTGATTGCCTTGGTTTGCAGTGAAATGGACACAGCGAAACTTTTTGAACGCTCACTTTCGAGCTTGTGGGCCTAAATATAGCCACACTTCACTTTAAGACTGAAACAGTAGCCGAGACCGCGTTACGCGCATCGTGATTTTGAGCAACTTCTGCTCCCTTTCCTGGAACTTGGGGAATATTTTCCAGTCCCGGGGACTGTAAACTAACTGCTGATGGCCATGGTTTGCAGTGAAATTCACACAGCACAAGTTTTTGAACGAACACTTTCGAGCTTTTAGGCCAAAATATAGTCCCACATCACTTACGACTTAAAGAGTAGCCGAGACCGGCGTGCGCGCATCGTGATTTTGACCAACTTCGGGTCGATATTCCGAAACTTGGGGGATATTTTTTAGTCCCAGAGACTCTAACCTAACTCTTGATAGCCTTGGTTTGGAGTGAAATGGAGACAGCAAAACTTTTTGAACGCTCACCTTCAAGCTTCTGGGCCGAAATATAGCCCACTTTACTTTAATACTGAAAAAGTAGCCGAGACCGCCCTACGCGCATGGTCATTTTGACAAACTTCGGGTGGATTTCCCGGAGCTTGGGGGATATTTTCCAGTCCCTTGGACGCTAAACTAGGTGCCGATGGCCTTGTTTTGCAGTGAAATGGACACAGCAAAGCTTTTTGAACGCTCACTTTCGAGCTTGTGGGCCGAAATATAGCCATACTTCACTTTAAGACTCAAACAGTAGCCGAGACCACGTTTCGCGCATCGTGATTTTGATCAACTTCGGCTCGATTTCCCGGAACTTGCGAAATATTTTGCAGTCCCGGGGACTCTAAACTAACTCGTGCTGGTCTTGGTTTGCAGTGAAACGGAAACAGAAAAAGTTTTTGAACGCATACTTTCGAGCTTCTGGACCGAAATAGAACCCCACTTCACTTGAAGACTGAAAGAGTAGCCGAGACCGCCTTACGTGCATGGTGATTTTGAGCAACTTCGGCTGGATTTGCCGGAACTAAGGGGATATATTCCAGTTGTGAGGACTCTAAACTAATTCCTGATGGCCTTGGTTTGCAGTAAAATAGACCCAGCAAAACTTTTTGAACGCTCAATGTCGAGCTTCTTGGCCAAAATATAGCCACCCATTACTTTAACATTGAAAGAGTAGCCGAGACCGCCTTACGTGCATCGTGATTTTGACAAACTTCGGGTTGATTTCCCGGAACTTGGGGCATATTTTCCAGTCCCGGGGACTCTCAACTAACTCCTGCTTGTCTTGGTTTGCAGTGAAATTGACACAGCGAAAGTTTTTGAACGCTCACTCTCGAGCTTCTGGGTCGAAATACAGCCCCATTTTACTTTAAGACTGAAAGAGTAGGCGAGACCGCCTTGAGCGAATCGTGGTTTTGAGCAATTTCGCGTTTATTTCCCGAAACGTGGGGGATATATTCCAGTCAAAGGGACTCTACAGTCACTCCTGATGGCCTTGGTTTTCAGTGAAATGGACAGAGCACAACTTAGGAGCTTCTGGGCAGAAATATAGCCCCACTTTACTTTAAGACTGAAAGAGTAGATGAGACCGCCTTACGCGCATCGTAATTTTGACGAACTTCCAATGGATTTCCCGGAACTTGGGGGATATTTTGCAGTCCCTTTGACGCTAAACTAAGTCCTGATGGCCTTGTTTTGAAGTCAAATGGACACAACAAAACTTTTTGAACGCTCACTTTCGAGCTTGTGGGCCGAAATATAGCCACACTTCACTTTAGGACTGACACAGTAGCCGAGACCACGTTACGCGCATCATGAATTTGATCAACTTCGGCTGGATTTCCCGGGACTTGGGGGATATTTTCCAGTCCCGGGGACTCTAAACTAACTTCTGATGGCCTTGGTTTGCACTGAAAGTGACAAAGCAAAACTTTTTAAACATTCACTTTCGAGCTTCTGGGCCGAAATATAGCCCCACTTCACTTTAAGACTGAAAGAGTAGCCGAGACCGTCTTACGCGCATCGTGATTTTGACCACCGTCTTCTCGATTTTCCGAAACTTGAGAAATACATTCCACTCCCGGGGACTCTAAACTAACTACTGATAGCCTTGGTTTGCAGTGAAATAGACACAGTAATTTTTTTGAGCTTTGAGCTTGTGGGCCGAAATAGAGCCCCGCTTCACTTTAAGACTGAAGGAGTAGTCGAGACCGCCTTAAGCGCACCGTGATTTTGACCAACTTCGGCTCGATTTGCCGGGACTTGGGGGATATTTTCCAGTCCCGGGGACTCTAAACTAACTCCTGATTGTCTTGGTTTTCAGTGAAATGGACACAGCGAAACTTTTTCAACGCTCACTCTCGAGCTTCTGGACCGAAATATAGCCCCACTTTACTTTAAGACTGAAAGAGTAGCCGAGACCGTCTTGCGCAAATCGTGATTTTGACCAACTTCGGGCCGGTTTCCCGAAACTTGAGGGATATATTCCATTTCCGCGGGCTCTAAACTAACTCCTGATGGCCTTGGTTTTCAGTGAAATGGACAAAGGAAAGCTTTTTGAACACTCTCTTTGTAGCTTCTGGGCCGAAATAGAATCCCACTTTACTTTCAGACTGAAATAGTAGCCGAGACCGCCTCACGCGCATCGTGAGTTAGACCAAGTTCAGCTCGATTTCACGCAACTTTTGGGATATTTTCCAGTCCGGGGGACTCTAACTAACTCCGGATGGCCTTGGTTTTCACGGAAATGCGCACAACATAAATTTTTGAACGCCCACTTTGGAGCTTCTGGGCCGAAATATAGCCCCACTTCACTTTAAGACTGAAAGAGTAGCCGAGATCTCCTTACGCGCATCGTGATTTTAACCATTTTCGGATCGATTACTCGGAACTTGGGGGATATTTTCCAGTCCCGGGGACTCTAAACTAACTCCTGATCGTCTTCCTTTGCATTGAAATGGACAGAGCAAAACTTTTTGAACCCTCACTTTCGAGCTTGTGGGTCGAAATATAGCCACACTTTACTTTAAGACTGAAACAGTAGCCAAGACCGCATTTCGCGCATCGTGATTTTCATCAACTTCGGCTCGCTTTCCCGGAACTTGGGGAATGTTTTCCAGTCCCGGGGACCCTAAACTAAGTCCTGATGGCCTTGTTTTGAAGTGAAATGGACACAGCAAAACCTTTTGAACGCTCACTTTCTAGTTTGTGGGCCGAAATATAGGCACACTTGACTTTCAGACTGAAACAGTAGCCGAGACCACGTTACGCGCATCATGAATTTGATCAACTTCGGCTCAAATTTCCGGGACTTGGGGGATATTGTCCAGTCCCGGGGACTCTAAACTAACTCCTGATGGCCTTGGTTTGCATTGAAATGGACACAGCACAATTTTTTGAATGCACACTTTCGAGCTTCTGGGCCGAAATATAGCCCCACTTCACTTAAGACTGAAAGACTAGCCGAGACCGCCCTGCTCGCATCGTGAGTTTGACAAACTTCCGGTCGATATTCCGGAACTTGGGGGGTATTTTCCAGTCCCAGGAACTCTAAACTAACTCCTCATGGCCTTGGTTTGCAGTGAAATGGACAGAGCAAAACTTTTTGAACGCTCACCTTCGAGCTTCCTGGCCGAAATAAAGCCCCACTTTACTTTAAGACTTAAAGAGTAACCGAGACCACCTTACGCGCATTGTGATTTTGACAAACTTCGGGTGGATCTCCCGGAACTTGGGGAACATTTTCCAGTCCCTTGGATGCTAAACTAAGTCCTGATGGCCTTGTTTTGCAGTGAAATGGACACAGCAAAGCTTTTTGAACGCTTACTTTCGAGCTTGTGGGCCGAAATATAGCCACACTTTACTTTAAGACTGAAACAGTAGCCGAGACCGCATTTCGCTCATCGCGATTTTGATCAACTTGGGCTCGCTTTCCCGGAACTTGGGGAATATTTTCCAGTCCCGGGGACCCTAAAGTAACTTTTGATAGCTTTGGTTTGCAGTGAAATGCACACAGCAAAACTTTTTGAACGCTCACTTTCGAGCTTCTGGACAGAAATATAGCCCCACTTCACTTTAAGACTGAAAGGGTAGCCGAGACCGCTTTGGGAGCATCGTGATTTTGACCAACTTCAGCTCGATTTACCGGAACTTGGGGAATATTTTCCAGTCCCAGGGACGCTAAACTAACTGGTGATGGCCTTGTTTTTCAGTCAGAGAACACAGAAAAATTTTTTTGAAGGCTCACTTTCGGGCTTCTGGGGCGAAATATAGCCCCACTTCACTTTAAGACTGAAAGAGTAGCCGATACCGCATTTCGCGCATCGTGATTTTGATCAACTTCGGTTGGATTCCCCGGAACTTGGGCAATATTTTCCAGTCCCGGGGACTCTAAACTAACCCGTGATGGCCTTGGTTTTCAGTGAAATGGACACAGCAAAACTTTTCGAACGCTCACTTTAGGGCTTCTGGCCCGAAATATAGCCCCACTTCACTTTAAGACAGAAAGAGTAGCCGAGACCACTTTAGGGGCATCGTGATTATGACCAACCTCGGCTCAATTTCCCGGACCTTGGGGCATATTTTCTTGTCCCGGGGACGCTAAACTAACTCCTGATGGCCTTGGTTTGCAGTGAAATGAACACAGCAAAACTTTTTGAACTTTCACTTTCTAGCTTCTCGGCCGAAATATAGCCCCAGTTCACTTTAAGAATCAAAGAGTAGCCGAGACCGCCTTACGCGCATCGTGATTTTGACAAACTTCGGCTCGATTTCTCGGAAGTTGGGCGATATTTTCCAGTCCCAAGCAGTCTAAACTAACTCCTGATGGCCTTGGTTTGCAGTGAAATGAAAGAGATTACACTTTTTGAACGCTTATTTTCGAGCTTCTGGGATGAAATATAGCCCCACTTCACTTTAAGACTGAAAGAGTAGGCGAGACCGCCTTACGCGCATCATGATTTTGAGGAACTTCCGCTCGATTTTCTAGAATTTTGGCGATATTTAAGTCCCGGATACTCTAAAGTAACTCCTGATGGCCTTGGTTTGATGTGAAATGGACGCAGGAAAACTTTTTGAACGTTCAGTTTCGAGCTTCTGGGCCGAAATACAACCGTACTTCACTTTAAGACTGAAATAGTAGCCGAGGCCTCCCTAAGAATATCGTGATTTTGACTCAGTTCAGCTCGATTTCCCGGAACTTGGGGGATATTTTCCAGTCCGGGGGACTTTAAACTAACTCCTGATGGCCTTGGTTTGCAGTTAAATGCACAAAGCGTAACTTTTTAAAGGTTCACTTTCGAGCTTCTGGGCCGAAATATAGTCCCACTTTACTTTAAGACTGAAAGAGTAGCCGAGACCGTCTTACGCGCACCGTGATTTTGACCAACTTCCGTTGGAATTCCCGGAACTTGGGGGATATATTCCAGTCCCGGGGACTCGAAACTAGCTGCTGATGGCCTTGGTTTGCAGTGAAATGGACACAGCACATTTTTTTGAACGCTCACTTTCGAGCTTCTTGGCCGAAATATAGCCCTACTTCACTTTAAGACTGAAAGAGTAGCCGAGACCGCCTTACGCGCATCGTAATTTGGACCAACTTCGGCTCGATTTCCCGGAAGTTGGCGAATATTTTCAATTCCCAGGGAAGCTAAACTAACTTCCGATGGCCTTAGTTTGCAGTTAAATGGACACAGCAAAACTTTTTGAACGCTCACTTTCGAGCTTATTGCTCGAAATATAGCCCGACTTAACTTTAAGACTGAAAGAGTAGCCGAGACCGCCTTACGCGCATCGTGATTTTGGAATACTTCGGCTCGATTTCCCGGAAATAGGGAAATATTTTCCAGTCCCGGGGACTCTAAACTAACTCCTGATGGCCTTGATTTCCAGTGAAATGGACACAGGAACACTTTTTGAACGCACACTTTCGAGCTTGCTGGCCGAAATATAGCGCCCTACGCGCCTTGTGATTTTGAGGATCTTCGGCTCGATCTGGCGAAACTTGGGAGATATTTTCCAGTCCCAAAGTCTCTAAACTCACTCCTGATTGTCTAAGATGTGAGTGAAATAGACACAAAAATTTTTCAAGCCCACTTTACCTTAAGACTGAAAGAGTAGCCGAGACCCCCTTAAGCGCATGGTGATTTTGAGTAACTTCGGGTGGATTTCCCGTAACTTGGGGGATATTTCCAGTTCCTTTGACGCTAAACTAAGTCGTGATGGCCTTGTTTTGCAGTGAAATGGACACAGCAAAACTTTTTAAACACTCAGTTTCGAGCTTCTGGGCCGAAATATTGCCCCAATTCACTTTAAGAGTGAAAGAGTAGCCGAGACTGCCGTACGCGCGTCGTGATTTGACCAACTTCGGTTAAATTTCCCGGAACTTGGGGGATATTTTCCAGTCCCGCGGACTCTAAACTGAGCCCCGACGTCCTTGGTCTGCAGTAAAATGGACACAGCAAAACTTTTTGAACGCTCACTTTGAACTTCTGAGCCGAAATATAGCTCCACTTCACTTTAAGAGTGAAAGAGTAGCCGAGACCGCCTTACGCCCACCGTAATTTTGACCAACTTCGGCTCGATTTCCCGGAACTTGGGGGATATTTTCCAGTCCCGCGGACTCTAAAGTAACTCCTGATGGCCTTGCTCTGGAGTGAAATGGACACAGCACAACTTTTTGAACGCTCACTTTCGAGCTTCTGGGGCGAAATAATGCCCCAGTTCACTTTAAGAATGAAAGAGTAACCGGGACCGCCTTATGTGCATCGTGATTTTGACCAACTTTGGCTCGATTTCCCGGGAAATGGCGGATATTTTCCGGTACCGGGGACTCTAAACTAACTCCTGATTTCCTCGGTTTGCAGTGAAATGGACGCAGCCAAACTTTTTGAACGTTCACTTTCGAGCTTCTGGGCCGAAATATAGCCCTACTTCACTTTAAGACTAAAAGAGTAGCCGGCACCGCCTTACGCGCATGGTAATTTTGTCGAACTTCGGCTTGATTTCCTGGGACTTGGGGGATATTTTCCAGTCCCGGAAGCTATAAACTAACTCCTGAATGCCTTGGTTTTTAGTGAAATGGACACAGGTAAAAGGAGCGCACGCTCGGTTTCCAGATTGTAGCCCGAAATATAGCCCCACTTTATTTTAAGACTGAAAGTGTACACGAAACCGCCTTAAGCGCATCGAAATTTTTAGCCACTATGGCTCGATATATCAAAACTTGGGGGATATTTTCCAGTCCCGGGGACTCTACCCTAACTCTTGATGGCCTTAGTTTTCAGTAAAAAGGTCACAGGTAACAGGAGCGCACGCTCGGTGTCAAGCTTCTACGCCGAAATGTAGCCCCAGTTCATTTTAAGACTGAAAGAGTAAACGAAACTGCCGTACGCCTATCGTAATTTTAAGAAAGTATGGCTCAATTTGCCGAAACTTGGAGGATAGCTTCCAGTCTCGAGGATTCTAAACTATCTCCTGATGGACTTAGTTCTTAGTGAAACGGACACAGGTAAAAGGAGAGCACGCTCGGTGTCGAGCTTGTAGAACCGAAATATAGCCCCACTTCATTTTCGGAGTAAACGAGTAGCCGAGACCACCTTAGGCGCATCGTGATTTTGAGCATCTTTGGCTCGATTTGCCGGAATTCGGGGAGTATTTTCCAGTCCCGAGGACTCTATGTTAACTCCTGATGAACTTAGTTTTCAGTGATATGTACGCAGGCGAAAGGAGCGCACGCTCGGTGTTGAGCTCCTCGGCCGAAATATAGCCCCACTTCATTTTAAGACTGAAAGAGTAGCCAAGACCGCCTTACGCGCATCGTGATTTTGAGCAACTTTGGCTCGATCTGCCAGAATTTGGGAAATATTTTCCAGTCCCAAGGACTCTAAACTAACTCCTGATGGCCTAGGATGTCAGTGAAATGGACACAGGTAAAATTAGCGCACGTCCGGTCTCGAGCTTCTAGGTCGAAATATAGCCCCCCTGAATTTTAAGACTGAAAGAGTAGCCGAGACCGCCTTACGCGCATCGTGATTTTGGGCCACTTTTGCTCGATTTCCCGCAAGTTGGCGAATAATTTAAAGTCCCGGGGACGCTAAACTAACTCCCGATGACCTTGGTTTGCAGTTCAATGAACACAGCAAAACATTCTGAACGCTCACCTTCGAGCTTCAGTGCCGCAATATAGCCCTACTTAAATTTAAGACTGAAAGAATAACCGAGAGCCCGTTACGCGCAACGTGATTTTCATCAACTTCGGCGCCATTTCCTGGAACTTGGAGAAAATTTTCCAGTTCCGGGGACTCTAAACTAACTCCTGATTGCCTTTGTTTGCAGTGAAATGGACACAGCAAAAACTTTTTGAACGCTCACTTTGGAGCTTGTGGGCCTAAATATAGCCACACTTCACTTTAAGACTGAAACAGTAGCCGAGACCGCGTTACGCGCATCGTGATTTTGAGCAACTTCTGCTCGCTTTCCATGAACTTGGGGAATATTTTCGAGTCCCGGGGACTCTAAACTAACCCCTGATGACCATGGTTTGCAGTGAAATTCACACAGCACAAGTTTTTGAACGAACACTTTCGAGCTCTTAGGCCGAAATATAGTCCCACATCACTTACGACTTAAAGAGTAGCCGAGACCGGCGTGCGCGCATCGTGATTTTGACCAACTTCGGGTCGATATTCCGGAACTTGGGGGATATTTTGCAGTCCCAGGGACTCTAAACTAACTCTTGATGGCCTTGGTTTGCAGTGAAATGGAGACAGCAAAACTTTTTGAACGCTCACCTTCAAGCTTCTGGGCCGAAATATAGCCCACTTTACTTTAATACTGAAAAAGTAGCCGAGACCGCCTTACGCGCATCGTGATTTTGACAAACTTCGGGTGGATTTCACGGTACTTGGGGGATATTTTCCAGTCCCTTGGACGCTAAACTAGGTGCCGATGCCGTTTGCCGATGCCAGTGCCGTTTTGCAGTGAAATGGACACAGCAAAGCTTTTATAACGCTCACTTTCGAGCTTGTGGGCCGAAATATAGCCATACTTCACTTTAAGACTCAAACAGTAGCCGAGACCACGTTTCGCGCATCGTGATTTTGATCAACTTCGGCTCGATTTCCCGGAACTTGCGAAATATTTTGCAGTCCCGGGGACTCTGAACTAACTCGTGCTGGTCTTGGTTTGCAGTGAAACGGAAACAGAAAAAGTTTTTGAACGCATACTTTCGAGCTTCTGGACCGAAATAGAACCCCACTTCACTTGAAGACTGAAAGAGTAGCCGAGACCGCCTTACGTGCATCGTGATTTTGAGCAACTTCGGCTCGATTTGCCGAGACTAAGGGGATATATTCCAGTTCTGAGGACTCTAAACTAATTCCTGATGGTCTTGGTTTGCAGTAAAATAGACACAGCAAAACGTTTTGAACGCTCAATGTCGAGGTTCTGGGCCAAAATATAGCCCCCCATTACTTTAACACTGAAAGAGTAGCCGAGACCGCCTTACGTGCATCGTGATTTTGACAAACTTTGGGTTGATTTCCCGGAACTTGGAGGATATTTTGCAGTCCCGGAGACTCTCAACTAACTCCTGCTTTTCTTAGTTTGCAGTGAAATGGACACAGCGAAAGTTTTTGAACGCTCACTCTCGAGCTTCTGGGCCGAAATACAGCCCCATTTTACTTTAAGACTGAAAGAGTAGGCGAGACCGTCTTGAGCGAATCGTGATTTTGAGAAATTTCGCGTTTATTTCCCGAAACTTGGGGGATATATTCCAGTCAAAGGGACTCTACAGTCACTCCTGATGGCCTTGGTTTTCAGTGAAATGGACAGAGCACAACTTTGGAGCTTCTGGGCAGAAATATAGGCCCACTTTACTTTAAGACTGAAAGAGTAGATGAGACCGCCTTACGCGCATCGTAATTTTGACGAACTTCGAATGGATTTCCCGGAACTTGGGGGATATTTTGCAGTCCCTTGGACGCTAAACTAAGTCCTGATGGCCTTGTTTTGAAGTGAAACGGACACAGCAAAACTTTTTGAACGCTCACTTTCTAGCTTGTGGGCCGAAATATAGGCACACTTGACTTTAAGACTGAAACAATAGCCGACACCACGTTACGCGCATCATGAATTTGATCAACTTCGGCTCCAATTCCCGGGACTTGGGGGATATGTTCCAGTCCCGGGGAGTCTAAACTAACTCCTGATGGGCTTGGTTTGCATTGAAATGGACACAGCACAATTTTTTGAACGCACACTTTCGAGCTTCTGGGCCGAAATATAGCCCGAGTTCACTTTAAGAATGAAAGAATAGCAGAGACCGCCTTACGCGCATCCTGATTTTGACCAACTTGGCTCGATTTCCCAGGAAATGGGGAATATTTTCCGGTACCGGGGACTCTAAAGTAACTCCTGATTGCCTTGATTTCCGTTGAAATGGAGAGAGCAAAACTTTTTCAACGCTCCCCTTCGGGCTTCTGAGCCGAAATATAGCCCCACTTCAGTTTAAGACTGAAAGAGTAGCCGAGACCGCCTTACGCGCATCGTGATTTTGACCAAGTTCGGCTCGATTTCCCGAAACGTCGGGGATATATTCAAGTTCCAAGGACTCTAAACTAACCCCTACTGGCCTTGGTCTGCAGTGAAATGCACACAGCAAATTATTTTGAACGCTTACTCTCGAAATTCTGGGCCGAAATATAGCCCCACTTCACTTTACGACTGAAATAGTAGCCGAGACCGCCTTAGACGCATCGTGATTTTGACCAACTTCGGCTTGAGTTGCCAGGACTTAAAAGATATTTTCCACTCTCGGGGACTCTAAACTAACTCATGATGGCCTTGGTTTTCAGTGAAATTGAGAGAGCAAAACTTTTTGAACGCTCACTTTGGAGCTTCTGGACCGAAATATAGCCCTACTTCACTTTCAGACTGAAAGAGTAGCCGAGACGGCCTTACGCGAATCGTTATTTTGACCAACTTCGTCTCGATTTGGCGGAACTTGGAGGATATTTTCCAGTTCCGGGGACTGTAAACTACTTCCTGAGGGCCTTGCTTTGCAGTGAAATGGGCACAGCATAACTTTTTGAACGCTCACTTTCGAGCTTCTGGGCCAAAATATACAGCCACGTCACTTTAAGACTAAAAGAGTAGCCGAGACTGCTTTACGCGAATCGTGATTTTCACAAACTTCGGCTCGATTTCCCGGAATTTGGGGGATATTTTAATCTCCCGGAGACTGTAAACTATCTCCTGATGTGGCTTGGTTCGCGGTGAAATGGACACAGCAAAACTTTTTGAACTTTCACTTTCGAGCTTCTGGGCCGAAATATAGCCCCAGTTCACTTTAAGAATCAAAGAGTAGCCGAGACCGCCTTACGCGCATCGTGATTTTGACAAACTTCGGCTCGATTTCCCCGAACTTGGGCGATATTTTCCAGTCCCAAGCAGTCTAAACTAACTCCTGATGGCCTTGGTTTGCAGTGAAATGAAAGAGATTACACTTTTTGAACGCTTATTTTCGAGCTTCTGGGATGAAATATAGCCCCACTTCACTTTAAGACTGAAAGAGTAGGCGAGACCGCCTTACGCGCATCATGATTTTGAGGAACTTCCGCTCGATTTTCTAGAATTTTGGCGATATTTAAGTCCCGGATACTCTAAAGTAACTCCTGATGGCCTTGGTTTGATGTGAAATGGACGCAGGAAAACTTTTTGAACGTTCAGTTTCGAGCTTCTGGGCCGAAATACAACCGTACTTCACTTTAAGACTGAAATAGTAGCCGAGACCTCCTTACGAGCATCGTGATTTTGACCCAGTTCAGCTCGATTTCCCGGAACTTGGGGGATATTTTCCAGTCTGGGGGACTTTAAACTAACTCCTGATGGCCTTGGTTTGCAGTTAAATGCACAAAGCGTAATTTTTTAAAGGTTCACTTTCGAGCTTCTGGGCCGAAATATAGCCCCACTTTACTTTAAGACTGAAACAGTAGCCGAGATCGTCTTACGCGCATCCTCATTTTGACCAACTTCGATTAAATTTCCCGGAACTTCGGGGATATTTTCCAGTCCCGGGGATTCTAAACTCAGCCCCGACGTCCTTGGTCTGCAGTAAAATGGACACAGCAAAACTTTTTGAACGCTCACTTTTGAGCTTCTGGGCCAAAATATAGCTCCACTTCACTTTAAGAGTGAAAGAGTAGCCGAGACCGCCTTACGCCCATCGTAATTTTGACCAACTTCGGCTCGATTTCCCGGAACTTGGGGGATATTTTCCAGTCCCGCGGACTCTAAAGTAACTCCTGATGGCCTTGCTCTGGAGTGAAATGGACACAGCACAACTTTTTGAAGGCTCACTTTCGAGCTTCTGGGGCGAAATATTGCCCCAGTTCACTTTACGAATGAAAGAGTAACCGGGACCGCCTTACGCGCATCGTGATTTTGAGCAACTTTGGCTCGATTTCCCGGGTAATGGGGAATATTTTCCGGTACCGGGGACTCTAAACTAACTCCTGATTTCCTCGGTTTCAGGTGAAATGGACGCTGCACAACGTTTTGAACGCTCACTTTTGAGCTTCTGGGCCAAAGCATAGCCCTACTTCACTTTAAGACTGAAAGACTAGCCGAGACCGCCTTACGCGCATCGTGATTTTGTGCTACTTCGGCTCGATTTCCCGGAACTTGGGAGATAATTGCCAGTCCCGGGCACTCTAAACTAATTCCTGATGGCCTTGGTTTTCAGTGAAATGGACACAGCCAAACTGTTTGAACGTTCACTTTCGAGCTTCTGGGCCGAAATATAGCCCCACTTCACTTTAAGACTGAAAGAGTAGCCGGCACCGCCTTACGCGCATGGTAATTTTGTCGAACTTCGGCTTGATTTCCTGGGACTTGGGGGATATTTTTCAGTCCCGGAAGCTCTAAACTAACTCCTGAATGCCTTGGTTTTTAGTGAAATGGACACAGGTAAAAGGAGCGCACGCTCGGTTTCCAGGTTGTAGGCCGAAATGTAGCCCCACTTTATTTTAAGACTGAAAGTGTACACGAAACCGCCTTAAGCGCATCGAAATTTTTAGCCACTATGGCTCGATATGCCAAAACTTGGGGGATATTTTCCAGTCCCGGGGACTCTACCCTAACTTTTGATGGCCTTAGTTTTCAGTAAAATGGTCACAGGTAACAGGAGCGCACGCTCGGTGTCGAGCTTCTAGGCCGAAATGTAGCCCCAGTTCAATTTTAAGACTGAAAGAGTAAACGAAACTGCCGTACGCCTATCGTAATTTTAAGAAAGTATGGCTCAATTTGCCGAAACTTGGAGGATAGCTTCCAGTCTCGAGGATTCTAAACTATCTCCTGATGGACTTAGTTCTTAGTGGAACGGACACAGGTAAAAGGAGACCACGCTCGGTGTCGAGCTTGTAGAACCGAAATATAGCCCCACTTCATTTTCGGAGTAAACGAGTAGCCGAGACCGCCTTACGCGCATCGTGATTTTGAGCAACTTTGGCTCGATTTGCCGGAATTCGGGGAATATTTTCCAGTCCCAACAACTCTAAACTAACTCCTGATGGCCTAAGATGTTAGTGAAATGGACACAGGTAAAATTAGCGCACGCCCGGTCTCGAGCTTCTAGGTCGAAATTTAGGCCCCCTTAATTTTAAGACTGAAAGAGTAGCCGAGACCGCCTTACGCGCATCGTGATTTTGGGCCACTTTTTCTCGATTTCCTGGAAGTTGGCGAATAATTTAAAGTCCCGGGGACGCTAAACTAACTCCCGATGACCTTGGTTTGCAGTTTAATGAACACAGCAAAACATTCTGAACGCTCACCTTCGAGCTTCAGTGCCGCAATATAGCCCTACTTAAATTTAAGACTGAAAGAATAACCGAGAGCCCGTTACGCGCATCGTAACTTTCATCAACTTCGGCGCCATTTCCTGGAACTTGGAGAATATTTTCCAGTTCCGGGGACTCTAAACTAACTCCTGATTGCCTTGGTTTGCAGTCAAATGGACACAGCAAAGCTTTTTGAACGTTCACTTTCGAGTTTGTTGGCCTAAATATAGCCACACTTCACTTTAAGACTGAAACAGTAGCCGAGACCGCGTTACGCGCATCGTGCTTTTGAGCAACTTCTGCGCGCTTTCCTGGAACTTGGGGAATATTTTCCAGTCCCGGGGACTCTAAACTAACTCCTGATGGCCATGGTTTTCAGTGAAATTCACACAGCACAAGTTTTTGAACGAACGCTTTCGAGCTTTTAGGCCGAAATCTAGTCCCACATCACTTACGACTTAAAGAGTAGCCGAGACCGGCGTGCGCGCATCGTGATTTTGACCAACTTGGGGTCGATATTCCTTAACTTGGGGGATATTTTGCAGTCCCAGGGACTCTAAACTAACTCTTGATGGCCTTGGTTTGCAGTGAAATGGAGACAGCAAAACTTTTTGAACGCTCACCTTCAAGCTTCTGGGCCGAAATATAGCCGACCGTACTTTAATACTCAAAAGATAGCCGAGACCGCCTTACGCGCATCGTGATATTGACAAACTTCAGGTGGATTTCCAGGAACTTGGGGGATATTTTCCAGTCCCTTGGACGCTAAACTAGGTGCCGATGGCCTTGTTTTGCAGTGAAATGGACACAGCAAAGCTTTTTGAACGCTCACTTTCGAGCTTGTGGGCCGAAATATAGCCATACTTCACTTTAAGACTCAAACAGTAGCCGAGACCACGTTTCGCGCATCGTGATTTCGATCAACTTCGGCTCGATTTCCCGGAACTTGCGAAATATTTTCCAGTCCCGGGGACTCTAAACTAACTCGTGCTGGTCTTGGTTTGCAGTGAAACGGAAACAGAAAGAGTTTTTGAACGCATACTTTCGAGCTTCTGGACCGAAATAGAACCCCACTTCACTTGAAGACTGAAAGAGTAGCCGAGACCGCCTTACGTGCATCGTGATTTTGAGCAACTTCGGCTCGATTTGCCGGAACTAAGGAGATATATTCCAGTTCTGAGGACTCTAAACTAATTCCTGGTGGCCTTGGTTTGCAGTAAAATAGACCCAGCAAAACTTTTTGAACGCTCAATGTCGAGCTTCTGGGCCAAAATATAGCCACCCATTACTTTAACACTGAAAGAGTAGCCGAGACCGCCTTACGTGCATCGTGATTTTGACAAACTTTGGGTTGATTTCCCGGAACTTGGGGGATATTTTGCAGTCCCGGGGACTCCCAACTAACTCCTGCTTGTCTTGGTTTGCAGTGAAATGGACACAGCGAAAGTTTTTGAACGCTCACTCTCGAGCTTCTGGGCCGAAATACAGCCCCATTTTACTTTAAGACTGAAAGAGTAGGCGAGACCGTCTTGAGCGAATCGTGATTTTGAGCAATTTCGCGTTTATTTCCCGAAACTTGGGGGATATATTCCAGTCAAAGGGACTCTACAGAACTGCTGATGGCCTTGGTTTTCAGTGAAATGGACAGAGCACAACTTTGGAGCTTCTGGGCAGAAATATAGCCCCACTTTACTTTAAGACTGAAAGAGTAGATGAGACCGACTTACGCGCATCGTAATTTTGACGAACTTCCAATGGATTTCCCGGAACTTGGGGGATATTTTGCAGTCCCTTGGACGCTAAACTAAGTCCTGATGGCCTTGTTTTGCAGTGAAATGGACACAACAAAACTTTTTGAACGCTCACTTTCTAGCTTGTGGGCCGAAATATAGCCACACTTCACTTTAGGACTGACACAGTAGCAGAGACCACGTTACGCGCATCATGAATTTGATCAACTTCGGCTGGATTTCCCGGGACTTGGGGGACATTCTCCAGTCCCCGGAACTCTAAACTAACTTCTGATGGCCTTGGTTTGCACTGAAAGTGAGAGAGCAAAACTTTTTAAACATTCACTTTCGAGCTTCTGGGCCGAAATATAGCCCCACTTCACTTTAAGACTGAAAGAGTAGCCGAGACCACCTTACGCACATCGTGATTTTGACCAACTTCGGCTGGATTTACCGGAACTTGGGGGATATTTTCCAGTCCCTAGGACTCTTAAGTAACCCCTGATGGCCTTGGTTTGCATTGAAATGGATACAGCAAAACTTTTTGAATGCTCACTTTTGAGCTTCTGGGCCGAAAGAAAGCCCCACTTCACTTTAAGACTGAAAGAGTAGCCGAGACCGTCTTACGCGCATCGTGATTTTGACCAACGTCTTCTCGATTTTCCGGAACTTGGGAAATACATTCCACTCCCAGGGACTCTAAACTAACTACTGATAGCCTTGGTTTGCAGTGAAGTAGACACAGTAATTTTTTTTGAGCTTTGAGCTTGTGGGCCTAAATAGAGCCCCACTTCACTTTAAGACTGAAAAAGTAGCCGATACCGCATTTCGCGCATCGTGATTTTGATCAACTTCTGTTCGAATCAGCGGAACTTGGGCAATATTTTTCAGTCCCGGGGACTCTAAACTAACCCGTGATGGCCTTGGTTTGCAGGGAAATGGACACAGCAAAACTTTTTGAACGCTCCCTTTCGGGCTTCTGGCCCGAAATATAGCCCCACTTCACTTTAAGACAGAAAGAGTAGCCGAGACCACTTTAGGGGCATCGTGATCTTGACCAACCTCGGCTCAATTTCCCGGACCTTGGGGGATATTTTCTTGGCCCGGGGTCGCTAAACTAACTCCTGATGGCCTTGGTTTGCGGTGAAATGAACACAGGAAAACTTTTTGAACTTTCGCTTTCTAGCTTCTCGGCCGAAATATAGCCCCAGTTCACTTTAAGAATCAAAGAGTAGCCGAGACCGTCGTACGCGCATTGTGATTTTGACAAAATTCGGCTCGATTTCCCCGCACTTGGGCGATATTTTCCAGGCCCGAGCAGTCTACACTAACTCCTGATGGCCTTGGTTTGCAGTGAAATGAACAAGGTAACAGTTTTTGAACGCTTATTTTCGAGCTTCTGGGATGAAATATAGCCCCACTTCACTTTAAGACTGAAAGAGTAGGCGAGACCGCCTTACGCGCATCATGATTTTGAGCAACTTCCGCTCGATTTTCTAGCATTTTGGCGATATTTTCAAGTCCCGGGGACTCTAAAGTAACCCCTGATGGCCTTGGTTTGATGTGAAATGGACGCATGAAAACGTTTTTAACGCTCAGTTTCGAGCTTCTGGGCCGAAATACAACCGTGCTTCACTTTAAGACTGAAATAGTAGCCGAGTCCTCCCTAGGAGCATCGTGATTTTGACCCAGTTCAACTCGATTTCCCGGAACTTGGGGGATATTTTCCAGTCCGGGGGACTTTAAACTAACTCCTGATGGCCTTGGTTTGCAGTTAAATGCACAAAGCGTAACTTTTTAAAGGTTCACTTTCGAGCTTCTGGGCCGAAATATAGCCCCACTTTACTTTAAGACTAAAAGAGTAGCCGAGATCGTCTTACGCGCATCGTGATTTTGACCAACTTCCGTTGGATTTCCCGGAACTTCGGGGATCTATTCCAGTCCCGGGCACTCTAAACTAACTGCTGATGGTCTTGGTTTCCAGTGAAATGGACACAGCACATTTCTTTGAACGCTCACTTTCGAGCTTCTCGTCCGAAATATAGCCCTAGTTCACTTTAAGACTGAAAGAGTAGCCGAGAGCGCCTTACGCGCATCGTAATTTGGACCAACTTCGGCTCGATTTCCCGGAAGTTGGCGAATATTTTCAATTCCCAGGGAACCTAAACTAACTTCCGATGGCCTTAGTTTGCAGTTAAATGGACACAGCAAAACTTTTTGAACGCTCACTTTCGAGCTTATTGCTCGAAGTATAGCCCCACTTAACTTTAAGACTGAGAGAGTAGCCGAGACAGCCTTACGCGCATCGTGATTTTGGGATACTTCGGCTCGATTTCCCGGAAATAGGGGGATATTTTCCAGTCCTGGGGACTCTAAACTAACTCCTCATGGCCTTGGTTTTCAGTGAAATGGACACAGGAACACTTTTTGAACGCACACTTTCGAGCTTGCTGGCCGAAATATAGCCCTACTTCTTTTTAAGACTGAAAGAGTAGGCGGGAGCGCCTTACGCGCATTGTGATTTTGAGGATCTTCGGCTCGATCTGGCGAAACTTGGGAGATATTTTCCAGTCCCAAAGTCTCTAAACTCACTCCTGATTGTCTAAGATGTGAGTGAAATAGACACAAAAATTTTTGAACCCTTACTTTCGAGCTTCTGGAGTTAAATCTAAGCCCACTTCACCTTAAGACTGAAAGAGTAGCCGAGACCCCCTTAAGCGCATGGTGATTTTGACTAACTTCGGGTGGATTTCCAGTAACTTGGGGGATATTTCCAGTTTCTTTGACGCTAAGCTAAGTCGTGATGGCCTTGTTTTGCAGTGAAATGGACACAGGAAAACTTTTTAAACACTCAGTTTCGAGCTTCTGGGCCGAAATATTGCCCCAATTCACTTTAAGACTGAGAGAGTAGCCGAGACCGCCCTACGCGCGTCCTGATTTGACCAACTTCGGTTAAATTTCCCGGAACTTGGGGGATATTTTCCAGTCCCGGGGACTCTAAACTGAGCCCCGACATCCTTGGTCTGCAGTAAAATGGACACAGCAAAACTTTTTGAACGCTCACTTTGAGCTTCTGAGCCGAAATATAGCTCCACTTCACTTTAAGAGTGAAAGACTAGCCGAGACCGCCTTACGCCCATCGTAATTTTGACCAACTTCGGCTCGATTTCCCGGAACTTGGGGGATATTTTCCAGTCCCGCGGACTCTAAAGTAACTCCTGATGGCCTTGCTCTGGAGTGAAATGGACACAGCACAACTTTTTGAAGGCTCAATTTCGAGCTTCTGGGGCGAAATATTGCCCCAGTTGACTTTAAGAATGAAAGAGTAACCGGGACCGCCTTACGCGCATCGTGATTTTGAGCAACTTTGGCTCGATTTCCCGGGGAATGGGGGATATTTTCCGGTACCGGGGACTCTAAACTAACTCCTGATATCCTTGGTTTGCAGTGAAAGGGACACAGCACAACTTTTTGAACGCTCACTTTTGAGCTTCTGGGCCGAAGCATAGCCCTACTTCACTTTAAGACTGAAAGACTAGCCGAGACCGCCTTACGCGCATAGTGATTTTGGGCTACTTCGGCTCGATTTCCCGGAACTTGGGAGATAATTGCCAGTCCCGGGCACTCTAAACTAATTCCTGATGGCCTTGGTTTTCAGTGAAATGGACACAGCCAAACTTTTTGAACGTTCACTTTCGAGCTTCCTGGCCGAAATATAGCCCCACTTCACTTTAAGACTGAAAGAGTAGCCGACACCGCCTTACGCGCATGGTAATTTTGTCGAACTTCGGCTTGATTTCCTGGGACTTGGGGGATATTTTTCAGTCCCGGAAGCTCTAAACTAACTCCTGAATGCCTTGGTTTTTAGTGAAATGGACACAGGTAAAAGGAGCGCACGCTCGGTTTCCAGGTTGTAGGCCGAAATATAGCCCCACTTTATTTTAAGACTGAAAGTGTACACAAAACCGCCTTAAGCGCAACGAAATTTTTAGCCACTATGGCTCGATATGCCAAAACTTGGGGGATATTTTCCAGTCCCGGGGACTCTACCCTAACTCTTGATGGCCTTAGTTTTCAGTAAAATGGTCACAGGTAACAGGAGCGCACGCTCGGTGTCGAGCTTCTAGGCCGAAATGTAGCCCCAGTTCATTTTAAGACTGAAAGAGTAAACGAAACTGCCGTACGCCTATCGTAATTTTAAGAAAGTATGGCTCAATTTGCCGAGACTTGGAGGATAGCTTCCAGTCTCGAGGATTCTAAACTATCTCCTGATGGACTTAGTTCTTAGTGAAACGGACACAGGTAAAAGGAGAGCACGCTCGGTGTCGAGCTTGTAGAACCGAAATATAGCCCCACTTCATTTTCGGAGTAAACGAGTAGCCGAGACCGCCTTAGGCGCATCGTGATTTTGAGCATCTTTGGCTCGATTTGCCAGAATTCCGGGAATATTTTCCCGTCCCGAGGACTCTATGTTAACTGCTGATGAACTTAGTTTTCAGTGATATGTACACAGGCAAAAGGAGCGCACGCTCGGTGTTCAGCTTGTCGGCCGAAATATAGCCCCACTTCATTTTAAGACTGAAAGAGTAGCCGAGACCGCCTTACGCGCATCGTGATTTTGAGCAACTTTGGCTCGATCTGCCAGAATTTGGGAAATATTTTCCAGTCCCAAGGACTCTAAACTAACTCCTGATGGCCTAAGATGTCAGTGAAATGGACACAGGTAAAATTAGCGCACGCCCGGTCTCGAGCTGCTAGGTCGAAATATAGCCCCCCTTAATTTTAGGACTGAAAGAGTAGCCGAGACCGCCTTACGCGCATCGTGATTTTGGGCCACTTTTGCTCGATTTCCCGCAAGTTGGCGAATAATTTAAAGTCCCGGGGACGCTAAACTAACTCCCGATGACCTTGGTTTGCAGTTTAATGAACACAGCAAAACATTCTGAACGCTCACCTTCGAGCTTCAGTGCCGCAATATAGCCCTACTTAAATTTAAGACTGAAAGAATAACCGAGAGCCCGTTACGCGCATCGTAACTTTCATCAACTTCGGCGCCATTTCCTGGAACTTGGAGAATATTTTCCAGTTCCGGGGACTCTAAACTAACTCCTGATTGCCTTGGTTTGCAGTGAAATGGACACAGCAAAACTTTTTGAACGCTCACTTTCGAGCTTGTGGGCCGAAATATAGCCACACTTTACTTTAAGACTGAAACAGTAGCCGAGACCGCATTTCGCGCATCGTGATTTTGATCAACTTGGGCTCGCTTTCCCGGAACTTGGGGAATGTTTTCCAGTCCCGGGGACCCTAAACTAAGTCCTGATTGCCTTGTTTTGCAGTGAAATGGACACAGCAAAACTTTTTGAACGCTCACTTTCGAGCTTGTGGGCCGAAATATAGCCACACTTTACTTTAAGACTGAAACAGTAGCCGAGACCGCATTTTGCGCATCGTGATTTTCATCAACTTGGGCTCGCTTTCCCGGAACTTGGGGAATATTTTCCAGTCCCGGGGACCCTAAACTAGCTTTTGATAGCTTTGGTTTGCAGTGAAATGCACACAGCAAAACTTTTTGAACGCTCACTTTCGAGCTTCTGGACAGAAATATAGCCCCACTTCACTTTAAGACTGAAAGGGTATTCGAGACCGCTTTGGGAGCATCGTGATTTTGACCAACTTCAGCTCGATTTACGGGAACTTGGGGAATATTTTCCAGTCCCAGGGACGCTAAACTAACTCGTGATGGCCTCGTTTTTCAGTCAAAGAACACAGCAAAACTTTCTGAAGGCTCACTTTCGGGCTTCTGGGCCGAAATATAGCCCCACTTCACTTTAAGACTGAAAGAGTAGCCGATACCGCATTTCGCGCATCGTGATTTTGATTAACTTCGGTTCGATTCCCCGGAACTTGGGCAATATTTTTCAGTCCCGGGGACTCTAAACTAACCCCTGATGGCGTTGGTTTGCAGTGAAAAGGACACAGCAAAACTTTTTGAACGCTCACCTTCGGGCTTCTGGCCCGAAATATAGCCCAACTTCACTTTAAGACAGAAAGAGTAGCCGAGACCACTTTAGGGGCATCGTGATCTTGACCAACCTCGGCTCAATTTCCCGGACCTTGGGGCATATTTTCTTGTCCCGGGGGCGCTAAACTAACTCCTGATGGCCTTGGTTTGCAGTGAAATGAAGACAGCAAAACTTTTTGAACGCTCACTTTCGGGCTTCTCGCCCGAAATATAGCCCCACTTCACTCTAAGACTGAAAGAGTAGCCGACACTACCTTACGCAAATCGTAATTTTGACCAACTTCGGCTCGATTTCCCGGAAGTTGAGGGATATTTTCCAGTCCCGGGGACTCTAAACTAGCTCCTGATGACTTTGGTTTGCAGTCAAATAAACACAGGGAAACTTTTTGAACGCTCACTTTCAAGCTCCTGGCCAGGAATAAAGCCTCACTTCACTTTAAGACTGAAACAGTAAGCGAGACCGCCTAACGCGCACCGTGATTTTGACCAACTTCGGCTAAACTTCCCTGAACTTGGGGGATATTTTCCAGTCCCGAAGACTCTTAAGTAACCCCTGATGGCCTTCGTTTGCATTGAAATGAATACAGCAAAACTTTTTGAAGCTCACTTTTGAGCTTCTGGGCCGAAATATAGCCCCACTTCACTTTAAGACTGAAAGACTAGCCAAGACCGTCTTGCGCGCATCGTGATTTTGGAGAACGTCTTCTCGATTTTCCGCAACTTGGGAAATATATTGCAGTCCCGGAGACTCTAAACTAACTCCTGATGGCCTTGGTTTGCAGTGAAATGGACGCAGCAAATTTTTTTGCAGCGCTCACTTTGGAGCTTCTGGCCGAAATAGAGCCCAACTTCACTTTAAGACTGAAAGAGTAGCCGAGGCCGCCCTAGGCGCATCGTGATTTTGACCAACTTCGGCTTGAGTTGCCAGAACTTAAAAGATATTTTCCACTCCCGGGGACCCTAAACTAACTCACTTTTGAGCTTTTGGGCCGAGATATAGTCCAACTTCACTTTAAGACTGAAAGACTAGCCAAGACCGTCTTGCGCGCATCGTGATTTTGGGCAACGTCTTCTCGATTTTCCGCAACTTGGGAAATATATTGCAGTCCCGGAGACTCTAAACTAACTCCTGATGGCCTTGGTTTGCAGTGAAATGGACGCAGCAAATTTTTTTGCAGCGCTCACTTTGGAGCTTCTGGCCGAAATAGAGCCCAACTTCACTTTAAGACTGAAAGAGTAGCCGAGGCCGCCCTAGGCGCATCGTGATTTTGACCAACTTCGGCTTGAGTTGCCAGAACTTAAAAGATATTTTCCACTCCCGGGGACCCTAAACTAACTCACTTTTGAGCTTTTGGGCCGAGATATAGTCCAACTTCACTTTAAGACTGAAAGACTAGCCAAGACCGTCTTGCGCGCATCGTGATTTTGACCAACGTCTTCTCGATTTTCCGGAACTGGGGAAATATATTGCAGTCCCGGGGACTCTAAACTAACTCCTGATAGCCTTGGTTTGCAGTAAAATGAACACAGCAAATGTTTTGCAGCGCTCACGTTGGAGCTTCTGGGCCGAAATAGAGCCCCACGTCACTTTAAGACTTAAAGAGTAGCCGAGACCGCCTTAGGCGCATCGTGATTTTGACCAACTTCGGCTTGAGTTGCCAGAACTTAAAAGATATTTTCCACTCCCGGGGACTCTAAACTAACTCATGATGGCCTTGGTTTTCAGTGAAATTGAGAGAGCAAAACTTTTTGAACGCTCACTTTCGAGCTTCTGGACCGAAATATAGCCCTACTTCACTTTCAGACTGAAAGAGTAGCCGAGACCGCCTTACGCGAATCGTTATTTTGACCAACTTCGTCTCGATTTGGCGGAACTTGGAGGATATTTTCCAGTTCCGGGGACTGTAAACTACTTCCTGAGGGCCTTGCTTTGCAGTGAAATGGGCACAGCATAACTTTTTGAACGCTCACTTTCGAGCTTCTGGGCCAAAATATACAGCCACGTCACTTTAAGACTAAAAGAGTAGCCGAGACTGTCTTACGCGCATCGTGATTTTGACAAACTTCGGCTCGATTTCCCGGAACTTGGGGGATATTTTCACGTCCCGGAGACTGTAAACTATCTCCTGATGTGGCTTGGTTTGCGGTGAAATGGACACAGCAAAACTTTTTGAACTTTCACTTTCGAGCTTCTGGGCCGAAATATAGCCCCAGTTCACTTTAAGAATCAAAGAGTAGCCGAGACCGCCTTACGCGCATCGTGATTTTGACAAAATTCGGCTCGATTTCCCCGAACTTGGCCGATATTTTCCAGTCCCGAGCAGTCTAAACTAACTCCTGATGGCCTTGGTTTGCAGTGAAATGAACAAGGTAACAGTTTTTGAACGCTTATTTTCGAGCTTCTGGGATGAAATATAGCCCCACTTCACTTTAAGACTGAAAGAGTAGGCGAGACCACCGTACGCGCATCGTGATTTTGAGCAACTTCCGCTCGATTTTCTAGAATTTTGGCGATATTTTTAAGTCCCGGGGACTCTAAACTAACTGCTGATGGCCTTGGTTTGATGTGAAATGGACGCAGAAAAACTTTTTGAACGCTTAGTTTCGAGCTTCTGAGCCGAAATACAACCTGTCACTTTAAGACTGAAATAGAAGCCGAGACCTCCTTATGAGCATCGTGATTTTGACCCAGTTCAACTCGATTTCCCGGAACTTGGGGGATATTTTCCAGTCCGGGGGACTTTAAACTAACTCCTGATGGCCTTGGTTTGCAGTTAAATGCACAAAGCGTAACTTTTTAAAGGTTCACTTTCGAGCTTCTGGGCCGAAATATAGCCCCACTTTACTTTAAGACTGAAAGAGTAGCCGAGACCGTCTTACGCGCATCGTGATTTTGACCAACTTCCGTTGGATTTCCCGGAACTTCGGGGATCTATTCCATTACCGGGCACTCTAAACTAACTGCTGATAGCCTTGGTTTGCAGTGAAATGGACACAGCACATTTCTTTCAACGCTCACTTTCGAGATTCTCGGCCGAAGTATAGCCCTACTTCACTTTAAGACTAAAAGAGCAGCCGAGACCGCCTTACGGGCATCGTAACTTTGACCAACTTCGGCTCTATTTCCCGGAAGTTGGCGATTATTTTCAATTCCCGGGGAAGCTAAACTAACTTCCGATGGCCTTAGTTTGCAGTTAAATGGACACAGCAAACCTTTTTGAACGCTCACTTTCGAGCTTATTGCTCGAAATATAGCCCCACTTAACTTTAAGACTGAAAGAGTAGCCGAGACCGCCTTACGCGCATCGTGATTTTGCGATACTTCGGCTCGATTTCCCGGAAATAGGGAAATATTTTCCAGTCCCGGGGACTCCAAACTAACTCCTGATGGCCTTGGTTTCCAGTGAAATGGACACAGGAACACTTTTGGAACACGCACTTTCGAGCTTGCTGGCCGAAATATAGCCCTAATTCTTTTTAAGACTGAAAGAGTAGGCGGGAGCGCCTTACACGCATTGTGATTTTGAGGATCTTCGGCTCGATCTGGCGAAACTTGGGAGATATTTTCCAGTCCCGAAGTCTCTAAACTCACTCCTGATTGTCTAAGATGTGAGTGAAATAGACACAAAAATTTTTGAACCCTTACTTTCGAGCTTCTGGAGTTAAATCTAAGCCCACTTTACCTTAAGACTGAAAGAGTAGCCGAGACCCCCTTAAGCGCATGGTGATTTTGAGTAACTTCGGGTGGATTTCCAGTAACTTGGGGGATATTTCCAGTTCCTTTGACGCTAAGCTAAGTCGTGATGGCCTTGTTTTGCGGTGAAATGGACACAGCAAAACTTTTTAAACACTGAGTTTCGAGCTTCTGGGCCGAAATATTGCCCCAATTCACTTTAAGAGTGAAAGAGTAGCCGAGACCGCCTTACGCCCATCGTAACTGTGACCAACTTCGGCTCGATTTCCCGGAACTTGGGGGATATTTTCCAGTCCCGCGGACTCTAAAGTAACTCCTGATCGCCTTGCTCTGGAGTGAAATGGACGCAGCACAACTTTTTGAACGCTCACTTTCGAGCTTCTGGGGGGAAATATTGCCCCAGTTCACTTTAAGAATGAAAGAGTAGCCGGGACCGCCTTACGCGCATCGTGATTTTGACCTACTTTGGCTCGATTTCCCGGGAATTGGGGGATATTTTCCAGTCCCGCGGACTCTAAAGTAACTCCTGATCGCCTTGCTCTGGAGTGAAATGGACACAGCACCACTTTTTGAACGCTCACTTTTGAGCTTCTGGGCCGAAGCATAGCCCTACTTCACTTTAAGACTGAAAGACTAGCCGAGACCGCCTTACGCGCATCGTGATTTTGGGCTACTTGGGCTCGATTTCCCGGAACTTGGGAGATAATTGCCAGTCCAGGGCACTCTAAACTAATTCCTGATGGCCTTGGTTTTCAGTGAAATGGACACAGCCAAACTTTTTGAACGTTCACTTTCGAGCTTCTGGGCCGAAATATAGCCCCTTTTCACTTTAAGACTGAAAGAGTAGCCGGGACCGCCTTACGCGCATGGTAATTTTGTCGAACTTCGGCTTGATTTCCTGGGACTTGGGAAATATTTTTCAGTCCCGGAAGCTCTAAACTAACTCCTGCATGCCTTGGTTTTTAGTGAAATGGACACAGGTAAAAGGAGCGCACGCTCGGTTTCCAGGTTGTAGGCCGAAATATAGCCCCACTTTATTTTAAGACTGAAACTGTACACGAAACCGCCTTAAGCGTATCGAAATTTTTAGCCACTCTGGCTCGATATGCCAAAACTTGGGGGATATTTTCCAGTCCCAAGGACTCTAAACTAACTCCTGATGGCCTAAGATGTCAGTGAAATGGACACAGGTAAAATTAGCGCACGTCCGGTCTCGAGCTTCTAGGTCGAAATATAGCCCCCCTTAATTTTAAGACTGAAAGAGTAGCCGAGACCGCCTTACGCGCATCGTGATTTTGGGCCACTTTTGCTCGATTTCCCGCAAGTTGGCGAATAATTTAAAGTCCCGGGGACGCTAAACTAACTCCCGATGACCTTGGTTTGCAGTTTAATGAACACAGCAAAACATTCTGAACGCTCACCTTCGAGCTTCAGTGCCGCAATATAGCCCTACTTAAATTTAAGACTGAAAGAATAACCGAGAGCCCGTTACGCGCATCGTAATTTTCATCAACTTCGGCGCCATTTCCTGGAGCTTGGAGAATATTTTCCAGTTCCGGGGACTCTAAACTAACTCCTGATTGCCTTGGTTTGCAGTGACATGGACACAGGAAAGCTTTTTGAACCCTCACTTTCGAGCTTGTGGGCCTAAATATAGCCACACTTCACTTTAAGACTGAAACAGTAGCCGAGACCGCGTTACGCGCATCGTGATTTTGAGCAACTTCTGCTCGCTTTCCTGGAACTTGGGGAATATTTTCCAGTCCCGGGGACTTTAAACTAACTCCTGATGACCATGGTTTGCAGTGAAATTCACACAGCACAAGTTTTTGAACGAACACTTTCGAGCTTTTAGGCCAAAATATAGTCCCACATAACTTACGACTTAATGAGTAGCCGAGACCGGCGTGCGCGCATCGTGATTTTGACCAACTTTGGGTCGATATTCCGGAACTTGGGGATTATTTTCCAGTCCCAGGGACTCTAAACTAACTCTCTATGGCCTTGGTTTGCAGTGAAATGGAGACAGCAAAACCTTTTTGAACGCTCACCTTCAAGCTTCTGGGCCGAAATATAGCCCACTTTACTTTAATACTGAAAAAGTAGCCGAGACCGCCTTACGCGCATCGTGATTTTGGGCTACTTGGGCTCGATTTCCCGGAACTTGGGAGATAATTGCCAGTCCAGGGCACTCTAAACTAATTCCTGATGGCCTTGGTTTTCAGTGAAATGGACACAGCCAAACTTTTTGAACGTTCACTTTCGAGCTTCTGGGCCGAAATATAGCCCCTTTTCACTTTAAGACTGAAAGAGTAGCCGGGACCGCCTTACGCGCATGGTAATTTTGTCGAACTTCGGCTTGATTTCCTGGGACTTGGGAAATATTTTTCAGTCCCGGAAGCTCTAAACTAACTCCTGCATGCCTTGGTTTTTAGTGAAATGGACACAGGTAAAAGGAGCGCACGCTCGGTTTCCAGGTTGTAGGCCGAAATATAGCCCCACTTTATTTTAAGACTGAAACTGTACACGAAACCGCCTTAAGCGTATCGAAATTTTTAGCCACTCTGGCTCGATATGCCAAAACTTGGGGGATATTTTCCAGTCCCAAGGACTCTAAACTAACTCCTGATGGCCTAAGATGTCAGTGAAATGGACACAGGTAAAATTAGCGCACGTCCGGTCTCGAGCTTCTAGGTCGAAATATAGCCCCCCTTAATTTTAAGACTGAAAGAGTAGCCGAGACCGCCTTACGCGCATCGTGATTTTGGGCCACTTTTGCTCGATTTCCCGCAAGTTGGCGAATAATTTAAAGTCCCGGGGACGCTAAACTAACTCCCGATGACCTTGGTTTGCAGTTTAATGAACACAGCAAAACATTCTGAACGCTCACCTTCGAGCTTCAGTGCCGCAATATAGCCCTACTTAAATTTAAGACTGAAAGAATAACCGAGAGCCCGTTACGCGCATCGTAATTTTCATCAACTTCGGCGCCATTTCCTGGAGCTTGGAGAATATTTTCCAGTTCCGGGGACTCTAAACTAACTCCTGATTGCCTTGGTTTGCAGTGACATGGACACAGGAAAGCTTTTTGAACCCTCACTTTCGAGCTTGTGGGCCTAAATATAGCCACACTTCACTTTAAGACTGAAACAGTAGCCGAGACCGCGTTACGCGCATCGTGATTTTGAGCAACTTCTGCTCGCTTTCCTGGAACTTGGGGAATATTTTCCAGTCCCGGGGACTTTAAACTAACTCCTGATGACCATGGTTTGCAGTGAAATTCACACAGCACAAGTTTTTGAACGAACACTTTCGAGCTTTTAGGCCAAAATATAGTCCCACATAACTTACGACTTAATGAGTAGCCGAGACCGGCGTGCGCGCATCGTGATTTTGACCAACTTTGGGTCGATATTCCGGAACTTGGGGATTATTTTCCAGTCCCAGGGACTCTAAACTAACTCTCTATGGCCTTGGTTTGCAGTGAAATGGAGACAGCAAAACCTTTTTGAACGCTCACCTTCAAGCTTCTGGGCCGAAATATAGCCCACTTTACTTTAATACTGAAAAAGTAGCCGAGATCGCCTTACGCGCATCGTGATTTTGACAAACTTCGGGTGGATTTCCCGGAGCTTGGGGGATATTTTCCAGTCCCTTGGACGCTAAACTAGGTGCCGATGGCCTTGTTTTGCAGTGAAATGGACACAGGAAAGCTTTTTGAACGCTCACTTTCGAGCTTGTGGGCCGAAATATAGCCATACTTCACTTTAAGACTGAAACAGTAGCCGAGACCACGTTTCGCGCATCGTGATTTTCATCAATTTCGGCTCGATTTCCCGGAACTTGCGAAATATTTTGCAGTCCCGGGGACTCTAAACTAACTCGTGCTGGTCTTGGTTTGCAGTGAAACGGAAAGAGAAAAAGTTTTTGAACGCATACTTTCGAGCTTCTGGACCGAAATAGAACCGCACTTCACTTGAAGACTGAAAGAGTAGCCGAGACCGCCTTACGTGCATGGTGATTTTGAGCAACTTCGGCTCGATTTGCCGGAACTAAGGGGATATATTCCAGTTCTGAGGACTCTAAACTACTTTCTGATGGCCTTGGTTTGTAGTAAAATGGAGCCAGCAAAACTTTTTGAACGCTCAATGTCGAGCTTCTGCGTCAAAATATAGCCCCCCATTACTATAACATTGAAAAAGTAGCCGAGACCGCCTTACGTGCATCGTGATTTTGGCAAGCTTCGGGTTGATTTCCTGGAACTTGGGGCACATTTTCCAGTCTCGGGGACTCTCAACTAACTCCTGCTTGTATTGGTTTTCAGTGAAATGGACACAGCGAAACTTTTTGAACCCTCACTCTCGAGCTTCTGGGCCGAAATAGAGCCCCATTTTACTTTAAGACTGAAAGAGTAGGCGAGACCGCCTTGAGCGAATCGTGATATTGACCAATTTCGCGTTTATTTTCGGAAACTTGGGGGATATATTCCAGTCAAAAGGACTCTACAGTAACTCCTGATGGCCTTGGTTTTCAGTGAAATGGACAAAGGAAAGCTTTTTGAACACTCTCTTTGTAGCTTCTGGGCCGAAATAGAATCCCACTTCACTTTCAGACTGAAATAGTAGCCGAGACTACCTCACGCGCATCGTGAGTTAGACCAAATTCAGCTCGATTTCACGCAACTTTTGGGATATTTTCCAGTCCGAGGGACTCTAAACTAACTCCGGATGGCCTTGGTTAGCACTGAAATGAACACAGCATAAATTTTTGAGCGCCGACTTTGGAGCTTCTGGGCCGAAATATAGCCCCACTTCACTTTAAGACTGAAACAGTAGCCGAGACCGCATTTCGCGCATCGTGATTTTGATCAACTTCGGCTCGCTTTCCCGGAACTTAGGGAATATTTTCCAGGCCCGGGGACCCTAAACTAAGTCCTGATGGCCTTGTTTTGAAGTGAAATGCACACAGCAAAACTTTTTGAACGCTCGCTTTCTAGCTTGTGGGCCGAAATATAGGCACACTTGACTTTAAGACTGAAACAGTAGCCGAGACCACGTTACGCGCATCATGCATTTGATCAACTTCGGCTGGATTTCCCGGGACTTAGGGGATATGTTCCAGTCCCGGGGACTCTAAACTAACTCCTGATGGCCTTGGTTTGCATTGAAATGGACACAGCAAAATTTTTTGAACGCACACTTTCGAGATTCTGGGTCGAAATATAGCCCCACTTCACTTAAGACTGAAAGAGTAGCCGAGACCACCTTACGCACATCGTGATTTTGACCAACTTCGGCTGGATTTACCGGAACTTGGGGGATAGTTTCCAGTCCCGAGGACTCTTAAGTAACCCTGATGGCCTTGGTTTGCATTGAAATGGATACAGCAAAACTTTTTGAACGCTCACTTTTGAGTTTCGGGGCCGAAATATAGCCCCACTTCACTTTAAGACTGAAAGAGTAGTTGAGACCGTCTTACGCGCATCGTGATTTTGACCAACGTCTTCTTGATTTTCCGGAACTTGGGAAATATATTCCATTTCCGCGGGCTCTAAACTAACTCCTGATGGCGTTGTTTTTCAGTGAAATGGACAAAGGAAAGCTTTTTGAACACTCACTTTGTAGCTTCTGGGCCGAAATAGAATCCCACTTCACTTTCAGACTGAAATGGTAGCCGAGACCGCCTCACGCGCATCGTGAGTTAGACCAAGTTCAGCTCGATTTCACGCAACTTTTGGGATATTGTGCAGTCCGGGGGACTCTAAACTAACTCCGGATAGCCTTGGTTTGCACTGAAATGCGCACAGGATAAATTTTTGAACGCCCACTTTGGAGCTTCTGGGCAGAAATATAGCCCCACTTCACGTTAAGACTGAAAGAGTAGCCGAGATCGCTTTACGCCCATCGTGATTTTGATCAACTTCGGCTCGCTTTCCCGGAACTTGGGGAATATTTTCCAGTCCCGGGGACACTAAACTAAGTCCTGATGGCCTTGTTTTGAAGTGAAACGTACACAGCAAAACTTTTTGAACGCTCACTTTCGAGCTTGTGGGCCGAAATATACGCACACTTGACTTTAAGACTGAAACAGTAGCCGAGACCACGTTACGCGCATCATGAATTTGATCAACTTCGGCTCCAATTCCCGGGACTTGGGGGATATGTTCCAGTCCCGGGGTCTCTAAACTAACTCCTGATGGCCTTGGTTTGCATTGAAATAGACACACCACAATTTTTTGAACGCACACTTTCGAGATTCTGGGCCGAAATATAGCCCCACTTCACTTAAGACTGAAAGAGTAGCAAGACCACCTTGCTCGCATCGTGAGTTTGACAAACTTCCGGTCGATATTCCGGAACTTGGGGGATATTTTCCAGTCCCAGCAACTCTAAACTAACTCCTCATGGCCTTGGTTTGCAGTGAAATGGACAGAGCAAAACTTTTTGAACGCTCACCTTCGAGCTTCCTGGCCGAAATAAAGCCCCACTTCACTTTAAGAATTAAAGAGTAACCGAGACCACCTTACGCGCATTGTGATTTTGAAAAACTTCGGGTGGATCTCCCGGAACTTGGGGAATATTTTCCAGTCTCGGAGACCCTAAACTAACTTTTGATAGCTTTGGTTTGCAGTGAAATGCACACAGCAAAAGTTTTTGAACGCTCACTTTCGAGCTTCTGGACAGAAATATAGCCCCACTTCACTTTAAGACTGAAAGGGTAGCCGAGACCGCTTTGGGAGCATCGTGATTTTGACCAACTTCAGCTCGATTTACCGGAACCTGGGGAATATTTTCCAGTGCCAGGGACGGTAAACTAACTCGTGATGGCCTTGTTTTTCAGTCAAAGAACACAGCAAAACTTTTTGAACGCTCACTTTCGGGCTTCTGGGCGGAAATATAGCCCCACTTCACTTTAAGACTGAAACAGTAGCCGATACCCCATTTCACGCATCGTGATTTTGATCAACTTCGGTTCGATTCCCCGGAACTTGGGCAATATTTTTCAGTCCCGGGGACTCTAAACTAACCCCTAATGGCCTTGGTTTGAAGTGAAATGGACACAGCAAAACTTTTTGAACGCGCACTTTCGGGCTTCTGGCCCGAAATATAGCCCCACTTCACTTTAAGACAGAAAGAGTAGCCGAGACCACTTTAGGGGCATCGTGATTTTGACCAACCTCGGCTCAATTTCCCGGACCTTGGGGCATATTTTCTTGTCCCGGGGACGCTAAACTAACTCCTGATGGCCTTGGTTTGCAGTGAAATGAACACAGCAAGACTTTTTGAACGCTCACTTTCGGGCTTCTCGCCCGAGATATAGTCCCACTTCACTCTAAGACTGAAAGAGTAGCCGACACTACCTTACGCAAATCGTGATTTTGACCAACTTCGGCTAAATTTCCCTGAACTTGGGGGGATATTTTCCAGTCCCGAAGACTCTTAAGTAACCCCTGATGGCCTGCATTTGCATTGAAATGGATACAGCAAAACTTTTTGAAGCTCACTTTTGAGCTTCTGGGCCGAAATATAGCCCCACTTCACTTTAAGACTGAAAGACTAGCCAAGATCGTCTTGTGCGCATCGTGATTTTGACCAACGTCTTCTCGATTTTCCGCAACTTGGGAAATATATTGCAGTCCCGGGGACTCTAAACTAACTCCTGATGGTCTTGGTTTGCAGTGAAATGGACACAGCAAATTTTTTGAAGCGCTCACTTTGGAGCTTCTGGGCCGAAATAGAGCCCCACTTCACTTTAAGACTGAAAGAGTAGCCGAGGCCGCCTTAGGCGCATCGTGATTTTGACCAACTTCGTCTCGATTTGGCGGAACTTGGAGGATATTTTCCAGTTCTGGGGACTGTAAACTACTTCCTGAGGGTCTTGCTTTGCAGTGAAATGGGCACAGCATAACTTTTTGAACGCTCACTTTCGAGCTTCTGGGCCAAAATATACATCCACGTCACTTTAAGACTAAAAGAGTAGCCGAGACTGTCTTACGCGCATCGTGATTTCGACAAACTTCGGCTCGATTTCCCGGAACTTGGGGGATATTTTGATGTCCCGGAGACTTTAAACTATCTCCTGATGTGGCTTGGTTCGCGGTGAAATGGACACAGGAAAACTTTTTGAACTTTCACTTTCGAGCTTCTGGGCCGAAATATAGCCCGAGTTCACTTTAAGAATGAAAGAATAGCCGAGACCTCCTTACGCGCATCGTGATTTTGACAAAATTCGGCTCGATTTCCCCGAACTTGGGCGATATTTTCCAGTCCCGAGGAGTCTAAACTAACTTCTGATGGCCTTGGTTTGCACTGAAATGAACAAGGTAAATCTTTTTTGAACGCTTATTTTCGAGCTTCTGGGATGAAATATAACCCCACTTCACTTTAAGGCTGAAAGAGTAGGCGAGATTGCCTTACGCGCATCGTGATTTTGAGCAACTTCCGCTCGATTTTCTAGAATTTTGGCGATATTTTCAAGTCCCGGGGACTCTAAACTAACTCCTGATGGCCTTGGTTTGATGTGAAATGGACGCAGGAAAACTTTTTGAACGCTCAGTTTCGAGCTTCTGGGCCGAAATACAACCGTACTCCACTTTAAGACTGAAATAGTAGCCGAGACCTCCTTACGAGCATCGTGATTTTGACCCAGTTCAGCTCGATTTCCCGGAACTTGAAGGATATTTTCCAGTCCGGGGGACTTTAAACTAACTCCTGATGGCCTTCGTTTGCAGTTAAATGCACAAAGCGTAACTTTTTAAAGGTTCACTTTCGAGCTTCTGGGCCAAAATATAGCCCCACTTTACTTTAAGACTGAAAGAGTAGCCGAGACCGTCTTAGGCGCATCGTGATTTTGTCCAACTTCCGTTGGATTTCCCGGAACTTCGGGGATATATTCCAGTCCCGCGGACTCTAAACTAACTGCTCATGGCCTTGGTTTGCAGTGAAATGGACACAGCACATTTTTTTGAACGCTCACTTTCGAGCTTCTCGGCCGAAATATAGCCCTACTTCACTTTAAGACTGAAAGAGTAGCCGAGACCGCCTTACGCGCATCGTAATTGTGGCCAACTTCGGCTCCATTTGCCGGAAGTTGGCGAATATTTTCAATTCCCGGGGAACGCTCACTTTCGAGCTTCTCGGCCGACATATAGGCCCACTTTACTTAAAGACTGAAAGAGTAGCCGAGACCGTCTTACGCGCATCGTGATTTTGACCAACTTCCGTTCGATTTCCCGGAACTTCGGGGATATTTTCCAGTCCCGGGGACTCTAAACTAACTCCTGAGAGCCATGGTTTGGAGTGAAATTCACACAGCACAAGTTTTTGAACGAACACTTTCCAGCTTTTAGGCCGAAATATAGTCCCACATCACTTACGACTTAAAGAGTAGCCGAGACCGGCGTGCGCGCATCGTGGTTTTGACCAACTTCGGGTCGATATTCCGGAACTTGGGGGATATTTTGCAGTCCCAGGGACTCTAAACTAACTCTTGATGGCCTTGGTTTGCAGTGAAATGGAGACAGGAAAACGTTTTGAACGCTCACCTTCAACCTTCTGGGCCGAAATATAGCCCACTTTAGTTTAATACTGAAAAAGTAGCCGAGACCGCCTTACGCGCATCGTGATTTTGACAACATTCGGGTGGATTTCTCCGAACTTGGGGGATATTTTCCAGTCCCTTGGACGCTAAACTAGGTGCCGATGGCCTTGCTTTGCAGTGAAATGGACACAGCAAAGCTTTTTGAAGGCTCACTTTCGAGGTTGTGGGCCGAAATATAGCCATACTTCACTTTAAGACTGAAACAGTAGCCGAGACCACGTTTCGCGCATCGTGATTTTGATCAACTTCGGCTCGATTTCCCGGAACTTGCGAAATATTTTCCAGTCCCGGGGACTCTAAACTAACTCGTGTTGGTCTTGGTTTGCAGTGAAACGGAAACAGAAAAAGTTTTTTAACGCATACTTTCGAGCTTCTGGACCGAAATAGAACCCCACTTCACTTTAAGACTGAAAGAGTAGCCGAGACCGCCTTACGGGCATCGTGATTTTGAGCAACTTCGGCTCGATTTGCCGGAACTAAGGGGATATATTCCAGTTCTGAGGACTCTAAACTAATTCCTGATGGCCTCGGTTTGCAGTAAAATGGAGCCAACAAAACTTTTTGAACGCTCAATTTCCAGCTTTTGGGCCAAAATATAGCCCCCCATTACTTTAACACTGAAAGAGTAGCCGAGTCCGCCTTACGTGCATCGTGATTTTGACAAACTTCGGGTTGATTTCCCGGAACTTGGGGGATATTTTCCAGTCCCGGGGACTCTCAACTAACTCCTGCTTGTCTTGGTTTGCAGTGAAATGGACACAGCGAAAGTTTTTGAACCCCCACTCTCGAGTTTCTGGGCCGAAATAGAGCCCCAGTTTACTTTAAGACTAAAAGAGTAGGCGAGACCGTCTTTAGCGAATCGTGATTTTGAGCAATTTCGCGTTTATTTCCCGAAACTTGGGGGATATATTCCAGTCAAAGGGACTGTACAGTAACTCCTGATAGCCTTGGTTTTCAGTGAAATGGACAGAGCACAACTTTGGAGCTTCTGGGCCGAAATATAGCCCCACTTTACTTTAAGACTGAAAGAGTAGTTGAGACCGCCTTACGCGCATCATAATTTTGACGAACTTCCAATGGATTTCCCGGAACTTGGGGGATATTTTGCAGTCCCTTGGACGCTAAACTAAGTCCTGATGGCCTTGTTTTGAAGTAAAATGGACACAACAAAACTTTTTGAACGCTCAGTTTCGAGCTTGTGGGCCGAAATATAGCCACACTTCACTTTAGGACTGACACAGTAGCCGAGACCACGTTACGAGCATCATGAATTTGATCAACTTCGGCTCGATTTCCCGGGACTTGGGGGATACTCTCCAGTCCCGGGGACTCTAAACTAACTTCTCATGGCCTTGGTTTGCACTGAAAGTGACAGAGCAAAACATTTTAAACACTCACTTTCGAGCTTCTGGGCCGAAATATAGCCCCACTTCACTTTAAGACTGAAAGAGTAGCCGAGACCACCTTACGCACATCGTAATTTTGACCAACTTCGGCTCGATTTACCGGAACTTGGGGGATATTTTCCAGTGCCGAGGACTCTTAAGTAGCCCCTGATGGCCTTGGTTTGCATTGAAATAGATACAGCAAAACTTTGTGAACGCTGACTTTTGAGCTTCTGGGCCGAAATATAGCCCCACTTCACTTTAAGACTGAAAGAGTAGCCTTGGTTTGCACTGAAATGCGCACAGCATAAATTTTTGAACGCCCACTTGTGAGCTTCTGGGCCGAAATATAGCCCCACTTCACTTTAAGACTGAAAGAGTAGCCGAGATCGCCTCACGCGCATCGTGATTTTGACCATTTTCGAATCGATTTCTCGGAACTTGGGGAATATTTTCCAGGCCCGGGGACTCTAAACTAACTCCTGATTGCCTTGCTTTGCATTGAAATGGACACAGCAAAACTTTTTGAACGCTCACTTTCGAGCTTGTGGGCCGAAATATAGCCACACTTCACTTTAAGACTGAAACAGTAGCCGAGACCGCATTTCGCGCATCGTGATTTTGATCAACATTGGCTCGCTTTCCCGGAACTTGGGGAATATTTTCCAGTCCAGGGGACCCTAAACTAAGTCCTGATGGCCTTGTTTTGAAGTTAAATGGACACAGCAAAACTTTTTGAACGTTCACTTTCTAGCTTGTGGGCCGAAATATAGGCACACTTGAGTTTAAGACTGAAACAGTAGCCGAGACCACGTTACGGCCATCATGAATTTGATCAACTTCGGCTCCCATTCCCGGGACTTGGGGGATATGTTCAAGTCCCGGGGACTCTAAACTAACTCCTGATGGCATTGGTTTGCATTGAAATGGACACAGCACACTTTTTTGAACGCACACTTTTGAGATTCTGGGCAGAAATATAGCCCCACTTCACTTAAGACTGAAAGAGTACCCGAGACCGCCTTGCTCGCATCGTGAGTTTGACAAACTTCCGGTCGATATTCCGGAACTTGGGGGATATTTTCCAGTCCCAGCAGCTCTAAACTAACTCCTCATGGCCTTGGTTTGCAGTGAAATGGACAGAGCAAAACTTTTTGAACATTCACCTTCGAGCTTCCTGGCCGAAATAAAGCCCCACTTTACTTTAAGACTTAAAGAGTAACCGAGACCACCTTACGCGCATTGTGATTTTGACAAACTTCGAGTGGATCTCCCGGAACTTGGGGGACATTTTCCAGGCCCTTGGATGCTAAACTAAGTCCTGATGGCCTTGTTTTGCAGTGAAATGGACACAGCAAAACTTTTTAAACGCTCACTTTCGAGCTTCTGGACAGAAATATAGCCCCACTTGACTTTACGACTGAAAGGGTAGCCGAGACCGTTTTGGGAGCATCGTGATTTTGACCAACTTCAGCTCGATTTACCGGAACTTGGGGAATATTTTCCAGTCCCAGGGACGCTAAACTAACTCGTGATGGCCTTGTTTTTCAGTCAAAGATCACAGCAAAACTTTTTGAACGCTCACTTTCGGGCTTCTGGGCCGAAATATAGCCCCACTTCACTTTAAGACTGAAACAGTAGCCGATACCGCATTTCGCGCATCGTGATTTTGATCAACTTCGGTTCGATTCCCCGGAACTTGGGCAATATTTTTCAGTCCCAGGGACTCTAAACTAACCCCTGATGGCCTTCGTTTGCAGTGAAATGGACACAGCAAAACTTTTTGAACGCTCACTTTCGGGCTTCTGGCCCGAAATATAGCCCCACTTCACTTTAAGACAGAAAGAGTAGCCGAGACCACTTTAGGAGCATCGTGATTTTGACCAACCTCGGCTCAATTTCCCGGACCTTGGGGCATATTTTCTTGTCCCGGGGACGCTGAACTAACTCCTGATGGCCTTGGTTTGCAGTGAAATGAACACAGCAAAACTTTTTGAACGCTCACTTTCGGGCTTCTCGCCCGAAATATAGCCCCACTTCACTCTAAGACTGAAGGAGTAGCCGACACTACCTTACGCAAATCGTGATTTTGACCAACTTCGGCTCGATTTCCCGGAAGTTGGGGGATATTTTCCAGTCCCGGGGACTCTAAACTAGCTCCTGATGGCTTTGGTTTGCAGTCAAGTAAACACAGGGAAACTTTTTGAACGCTCACTTTCAAGCTCCTGGCCAGGAATAAAGCCTCACTTCACTTTAAGACTGAAACAGTACGCGAGACCGCCTAACACGCAACGTGATTTTGACCAACTTCGGCTAAATTTCCCTGAACTTGGGGGGATATTTTCCAGTCCCGAAGACTCTTAAGTAACCCCTGATGAACTTCGTTTGCATTGGAATGGATACAGCAAAACTTTTTGAAGCTCACTTTTGAGCTTCTGGGCCGAAATATAGCCCCACTTCACTTTAAGACTGAAAGACTAGCCAAGACCGTATTGCGCGCATCGTGATTTTGACCAACGTCTTCTCGATTTTCCGGAACTTGGGAAATATATTGCAGTCCCGGGGACTCCAAACTAACTCCTGATGGTCTTGGTTTGCAGTGAAATGGACACAGCAAATTTTGTGCAGCGCTCTCTTTGGAGGTTCTGGGCCGAAATAGAGCCCCACTTCACTGTAAGACTGAAAGAGTAGCCGAGGCCGCCTTAGGCGCATCGTGATTTTGACCAACTTCGGCTTGAGTTGCCAGAACTTAAAAGATATTTTCCACTCCCGGGGACTCTAAACTAACTCATGATGGCCTTGGTTTTCAGTGAAATTGAGAGAGGAACACTTTTTGAACGCTCACTTTCGAGCTTCTGGACCGAAATATAGCCCTACTTCACTTTCAGACTCAAAGAGTAGCCGAGACCGCCTGACGCGAATCGTTATTTTGACCAACTTCGTCTCGATTTGGCGGAACTTGGAGGATATTTTCCAGTTCCGGGGACTGTAAACTACTTCCTGAGGGCCTTGCTTTGCAGTGAAATGGGCACAGCATAACTTTTTGAACGCTCACTTTCGAGCTTCTGGGCCAAAATATACAGCCACGTCACTTTAAGACTAAAAGAGTAGCCGAGACTGCTTTACGCGCATCGTGATTTTCACAAACTTCGGCTCGATTTCCCGGAACTTGGGGGATATTTTGATGTCCCGGAGACTGTAAACTATCTCCTGATGTGGCTTGGTTCGCGGTGAAATGGACACAGCAAAACTTTTTGAACTTTCACTTTCGAGCTTCTTGGCCGAAATATAGTCCGAGTTCACTTTAAGAATGAAAGAATAGCCGAGACCGCCCTACGTGCATCGTGATTTTGACCAACTTTGGCTCGATTTCCCAGGAAATGGGGAATATTTTCCGGTACCGGGGACTCTAAAGTAACTCCTGATTGCCTTGGTTTGCATTGAAATGGAGAGAGCAAAACTTTTTCAACGCTCCCTTTTGGGCTTCTGAGCCGAAATATAGCCCCACTTCAGGTTAAGACTGAAAGAGTAGCCGAGACCGTCTTACGCGCATCGTGATTTTGACAAACTTCGGCTTGATTTCCCGAAACTTCGGGGATATATTTAAGTTCCAAGGACTCTAAACTAACCCCTGATGGCCTTGGTCTGCAGTGAAATGGACACAGCAAATATTTTTGAACGCTTACTTTCGAAATTCTGGGCCGAAATATAGCCCCACTTTACTTTAAGACTGAAAGAGTAGCCGAGACCGCCTTAGACGCATCGTGATTTTGACCAACTTCGGCTTGAGTTGCCAGAACTTAAGAGATAGTTTTTAGTCCCGCGGACTCCAAACTAACTCATGATGGCCTTGGTTTTCAGTTAAGTTGAGAGAGATAAACTTTTTGAACTTTCACTTTCTAGCTTCTCGGCCGAAATATAGCCCCAGTTCACTTTAAGAATGAAAGAGTAGCCGAGACCGGCTTACGCGCATCATGGTTTTGACAAAATTCGGCTCGATTTCCCCGAACTTGGACGATATTTTCCAGTCCCGAGTAGTCTAAACTAACTGCTGATGGCCTTGGTTTGCAGTGAAATGAACAAGGTAACACTTTTTGAACGCTTATTTTCGAGCTTCTGGGATGAAATATAGCCCCACTTCACTTTAAGACCGAAGGAATAGGCGAGACCGTCTTACGCGTATCGTGATTTTGAGCAACTTCCGCTCGATTTTCTAGAATTTTGGCGATATTTTCAAGTCCCGGGGACTCTAAACTAACTCCTGATGGTCTAGGATTGATGTGAAATGGACGCAGGAAAACTTTTTGAACGCTCAGTTTCGAGCTTCTGGGCCGAAATACAACCGTACTTCACTTTAAGACTGAAATAGTAGCCGAGACCTCCTTACGAGCATGGTGATTTTGACCCAGTTCAGCTCGATTTCCCGGAACTTGGGGGATATTTTCCAGTCCGGGGAACTTTAAACTAACTCCTGATTGCCTTGGTTTGCAGTTAAATGCACAAAGCGTAACTTTTAAAAGGTTGACTTTCGAGCTTCCGGGCCGAAATATAGCCCTACTTTACTTTAAGACTGAAAGAGTAGCCGAGACCGTCTTAGGCGCATCGTGATTTTGACCAACTTCCGTTGGATTTCCCGGAACTTCGGGGATATATTCCAGTCCCGGGGACTCTAAACTAACTGCTGATGGCCTTGGTTTGCAGTGAAATGGACACAGCACATTTTTTTGAACGCTCACTTTCGAGCTTCTCGGCCGAAATATAGCCCTACTTCACTTTAAGACTGAAAGAGTAGCCGAGACCGCCTTACGCGCATCATGGTTTTGACAAAATTCGGCTCGATTTCCCCGAACTTGGACGATATTTTCCAGTCCCGAGTAGTCTAAACTAACTCCTGATGGCCTTGGTTTGCAGTGAAATGAACAAGGTAACACTTTTTGAACGCTTATTTTCGAGCTTCTGGGATGAAATATAGCCCCACTTCACTTTAAGACCGAAGGAATAGGCGAGACCGTCTTACGCGTATCGTGATTTTGAGCAACTTCCGCTCGATTTTCTAGAATTTTGGCGATATTTTCAAGTCCCGGGGACTCTAAACTAACTCCTGATGGTCTAGGATTGATGTGAAATGGACGCAGGAAAACTTTTTGAACGCTCAGTTTCGAGCTTCTGGGCCGAAATACAACCGTACTTCACTTTAAGACTGAAATAGTAGCCGAGACCTCCTTACGAGCATGGTGATTTTGACCCAGTTCAGCTCGATTTCCCGGAACTTGGGGGATATTTTCCAGTCCGGGGGACTTTAAACTAACTCCTGATTGCCTTGGTTTGCAGTTAAATGCACAAAGCGTAACTTTTAAAAGGTTGACTTTCGAGCTTCCGGGCCGAAATATAGCCCTACTTTACTTTAAGACTGAAAGAGTAGCCGAGACCGTCTTAGGCGCATCGTGATTTTGACCAACTTCCGTTGGATTTCCCGGAACTTCGGGGATATATTCCAGTCCCGGGGACTCTAAACTAACTGCTGATGGCCTTGGTTTGCAGTGAAATGGACACAGCACATTTTTTTGAACGCTCACTTTCGAGCTTCTCGGCCGAAATATAGCCCTACTTCACTTTAAGACTGAAAGAGTAGCCGAGACCGCCTTACGCGCATCGTAATTTTGACCAACTTCGGCTCGATTTGCCAGAAGTTGGCGAATATTTTCAATTCCCGGGGAAGCTAAACTAACTTCCGATGGCCTTAGTTTGCAGTTAAATGGACACGGCAAAACTTTTTGAACGCTCACTTTCGAGCTTATGGCTCGAAATAAAGCCCCACTTAACTTTAAGACTGAAAGAGTAGCCGAGACGGCCTTACGCGCATCGTGATTTTGGGATACTTCGGCTCGATTTCCCGGAAATAGGGGGATATTTTCCAGTCCCGGGGACTCTCAAACTAACTCCTGATGGCCTTGGTTTCCAGTGAAATGGACACAGGCACACTTTTTGAACGCGCACTTTCGAGCTTGCTGGCCGCAATATAGCCCTACTTCTTTTTAAGACTGAAAGAGTAGGCGGGAGCGCCTTACGCGCATTGTGATTTTGAGGATCTTCGGCTCGATCTGGCGAAACTTGGGAGATATTTTCCAGTCCCAAAGTCTCTAAACTCACTCCTGATTGTCTAAGATGTGAGTGAAATAGACACAAAAATTTTTGAACCCTTACTTTCGAGCTTCTGGCGTTAAATCTAAGCCCACTTTACCTTAAGACTGAAAGAGTAGCCGAGACCCCCTTAAGCGCATGGTGATTTTGAGTAACTTCGGGTGGATTTCCCGTAACTTGGGGGATATTTCCAGTTCCTTTGACGCTAAACTAAGTCGTGATGGCCTTGTTTTGCAGTGAAATGGAGACAGCAAAACTTTTTAAACACTCAGTTTGGAGCTTCTGGGCCGAAATATTGCCCCAATTCACTTTAAGACTGAAAGAGTAGCCAAGACCGCCGTACGCGCGTCGTGATTTTGACCAACTTCGGTTAAATTTCCCGGAACTTGGGGGATATTTTCCAGTCCCGCGGACTCTAAAGTAACTCCTGATGGCCTTGCTCTGGAGTGAAATGGACACAGCACAACTTTTTGAACGCTCACTTTCGAGCTTCTGGGGGGAAATATTGCGGCAGTTGACTTTAAGAATGAAAGAGTAACCGGGACCGCCTTACGCGCATCGTGATTTCGACCAACTTTGGCTCGATTTCCCGGGAAATGGGGGATATTTTCCGGTACCGTGGACTCTAAAGTAACTCCTGATTTCCTCGGTTTGCAGTGAAATGGACACAGCACAACTTTTTGAACGCTCACTTTTGAGCTTCTGGGCCGAAGCATAGCCCTACTTCACTTTAAGACTGAAAGACTAGCCGAGACCGCCTTACGCGCATCGTGATTTTGGGCTACTTCGGCTCGATTTCCCGGAACTTGGGAGATAATTCCCAGTCCCGGGCACTCTAAACTAACTCCTGATGGCCTAGTTTTCAGTAAAATGGACACAGCCAAACTCTTTGAATGTTCACTTTCGAGCTTCTGGGCCGAAATATAGCCCCACTTCACTTTAAGACTGAAAGAGTAGCCAGGACCGCCTTACGCGCATGGTAATTTTGTCGAACTTCGGCTTGATTTGCTGGGGCTTGGGGGATATTTTCCAGTCCCGGAAGCTCTAAACTAACTCCTGAATGCCTTGGTTTTTAGTGAAATGGACACAGGTAAAAGGAGCGCACGCTCGGTTTCCAGGTTGTAGGCCGAAATATAGCCCCACTTTATTTTAAGACTGAAAGTGTACACGAAACCGCCTTAAGCGCATCGAAATATTTAGCCACTATGGCTCGATATGCCAAAACTTGGGGGATATTTTCCAGTCCCGGGGACTCTACCCTAACTCTTGATGGCCTTAGTTTTCAGTAAAATGGTCACAGGTAACAGGAGCACACGCTCGGTGTCGAGCCTCTAGGCCGAAATATGGCCCCAGTTCATTTTAAGACTGAAAGAGTAAACGAAACTGCCGTACGCCTATCGTAATTTTAAGAAAGTATGGCTCAATTTGCCGAAACTTGGAGGATAGCTTTCAGTCTCGAGGATTCTAAACTATCTCCTGATGGACTTAGTTCTTAGTGAAATGGACACAGGTAAAAGGAGAGCACGCTCGGTGTCGAGCTTGTAGAACCGAAATATAGCCCCACTTCATTTTCGGAGTAAACGAGTAGCCGAGACCGCCTTACGCGCATCGTGATTTTGAGCATCTATGGCTCGATTTGCCGGAATTCGGGCAATATTTTCCAGTCCCCAGGACTCTATGTTAACTCCTGATGAACTTAGCTTTCAGTGATATGTACACAGGCAAAAGGAGCGCACGTTCGGTGTTGAGCTTCTCTCTTTGAGCAACTTTGGCTCGATCTGCCAGAATTTGGGAAATATTTTCCAGTGCCAAGGACTCTAAACTAACTCGTGATGGCCTAAGATGTCAGTGAAATGGACACAGGTAAAATTAGCGCACGTCTGGTCTTTAGCTTCTAGGTCGAAATATAGCCCTCGTTAATTTTAAGACTGAAAGAGTAGCCGAGACCGCCTTACGCGCATCGTGATTTTGGGCCACTTTTGCTCGATTTCCCGCAAGTTGGCGAATAATTTAAAGTCCCGGGGACGCTAAACTAACTCCCTTGACCTTGGTTTGCAGTTTAATGAACACAGCAAAACATTCTGAACGCTCACCTTCGAGCTTCAGTGCCGC